>NW_017729002.1:143704-153066 GCF_001723915.1 Gavialis gangeticus | reverse complement strand
CTCCCCACACCCCCTGCACGAGCCGCAGCTCCATCCCGCCCCAGCTGGGCAGTCCCTGCTCCAGCCCCAGCCCCAGCCCCAGCCCATCCCTCACTGCAGGGGCCTTGATCTGCCTCCCCCAGACCTCTTTCCTCCCCCCTCCCTTTCCACCACAACAGACTTACCAGCTGGATGCAGCTCTCCAAGCTGCCAGGCTGTGCTCCTCACTGCCTACATGCTGCGCTGTGACTGCATGCATGCACGGGGCATTCATCGGCTGCATTATCAGCCACATCAGGCAAAAAAAAAAGCCAATTTCTGATGCACTCAATTTTCTTTATATTGGTGCCGATTCAATATCAGACCGATGTGTTGGTGCACCTCTATTATTTTTATTTCATCTTTTCTAAACAGCACAATCCATAAACCCTGTGTTCCAGACATGACTAGCTATTTCACACATCATGCTCAGCACTAGCAGCTTAAATTCTTCTATTCCTAGGCAACAGCCTAGGCTCTTTCTATTAGTACCGAACTATTTCAGTTCTTTCTTATTAGCCAAACAGTTTCCTAGCTGGATACACACAAAGTCCTTTCACTAGGTATACTGAGTTGTGAGTATCAGTAGGTCCCCAGTGCTTGCCCTGGACAGGTTACCCTGCCTGGTTCTCACCACTTGTCCCACCAGCAGAGATCCTGGTGTTCCCTGTTTAAAAATTGAAAATTCTCTGATAAGAAACCCAAATTCTCTCATTAAAATACCCCAAATCTGTGTACTTTCACTATTAAAATGAAACACCATTATATATAGAGAGATCAGTTGGGCAATGTTTCATTGATATATTTATAAGTTTGGAAGCCTACCAGTGCCTCTATCATCATAATACAATGGATTCTAGATATCTATACACTTTGGCATTCACTTTGGGTTATTTGTCATCAAAAAAATAAGAGCTGTGCCTACTCCCTTCACTCACCGGGATGTGCGGTGCTGAGCAGCACTGATATGCCAGTGCCCTGCCCCTGCTCTTGCCCCTCACTCTCAACCAACAGCTTTCCGCACCTCTCAGTCCCCTCACTCCTGACCTGCAGCCCCTGCCTGCCTCCACTAGTTTCCTCCCAGCCACAGCTCTGTCGCAGCACCAGGACATGAGTCCAGTGGCAGCTGTCCCACCCACTGCTTTGTGGATCCGAGCAGTGCCAGACCTTGTCGTTCTGCTCCCTGCCCAATGCTGTCCCTGGAAAGTTCTCGATTGGGAATCAGGGACTGAGGAGGCTCTGTCCTCCCAGGCCGGCCTCCCCCTGCACAGGCTGCTCAAGGGGAGAAGGGGGGTTTAATTCTGGCTCTGGAGGCCTCTCCTACCTGGAGCTCTCCCCACCCCAAACCCCCATCTCTCTCACACACCTCTGCTGCCACCTCTACCCCTCCCCCCAGCCTATCACACATTCCAAGTCATTCCTGGGGCCAGGAGCCCCCCGCCCCCCCACAATGGGGCTGCATGTCCCAGCACTGGTATGGGCACACAGCAGGGCTGCAGTGTGGCAGTTGCCCTTGCAGCCGTAGGTCCCATACCATGTGGCCAGCTGGGCATGCTGGCTGTGAGATTTTTGGGAGGGACATGGGGGGAGTCTGTGGCTGGGTATGTGGGTGAGGGGTTTGTGGGGGTGGTGAGGGGTATGGGGCTTGCGAGTGGATTGCGTGGGGGGGGGCAGGTCCCTCACCCCCTGCAGGACTCACAGTACTCCCCCCACACACAGCTCACTGACTTCCCCCCTGCAAGGCGCACAGACCCCCTGCAGCATTAGCAACCATTGGGTGTTCAGGGCCCAGTGCTGACAGAGCCGCAGCTGCCTCAGACCCAGTGCCGCCTCTGCTGCTTGTCACAGGCCTGGCCTGGGGCTGTGCGCCTTTGGGCAGGACCATGCCATTTTTGTTGTCGCCTAGGGTCCTGGCACCACTTGCAGGGGCTGTGTGTTGTGCCAGGCTGGGTTCTGCCTCCAAATGCCCTGCATGCCTTTAGGCTGGGCCGGTTCCACGGAGGCAAAACCTGGCCTGGTGTGATGCGCAGCCCCTGCGAGTGATGCTGGGTCCCCTGGTGACAGTCAGAGCGGCCTGGTCCTGCCTAAAGGCACCTGGCCCCAAGTGATGTGGTGCATGCGGCACCGGGTGCCAGGTGGCTGGGGCTGTGCCGCACTGTACTGCGTCGCAGTAGGGCTCTGCCAGGAGGGCCCCAGAGTGCTCTGGGGCCCACTCTGCTGCAGTGGCCATCAGAGACTGGAGGTCCCTACTTACCTGGGACAGAGCCTGGTACAGGTCGCACTGCAGCCTGCACTACTCCAGTTTGCCCCACACACTAAGGCAGCGTGCTGATGCACCGAGGCAAAGGGCAGCCATAGAGATGCTCTGGCCACCTGCCAGAGTGTCTCTTTGGAGGAACCTACATCTGGTTGCTTCAGGGCATGCTACAGGAACCTGCCTTGCCCTGCTTTTTTTCTGCAGGTTTTTTTTATTGATACCTGGAGGTATCAAATTTAGAGCCTGCACTGCAAATATGCAGTGTGGGGAACATTTTTTTGTTCCCAGCGTGCCCTTGCGGCATCTCAAACTGCTTTGAGATGCTCAAGAGGCACATGTGTGCTTCTCTGGATGTGCTCCTACTGGCCAGATGAACACCTGAAACAAGAACTTACAGCATTGTTTAGGCCTGTTTATACTACTCTCCACATGGTTTTTCTTCCGTCCCTAATTCTTTGCAATTACTTTGGGGATGTTGCATGTTGGTGTTGTTTCGTTAACTACTGTTATGTTTTGTTAACTACTGTTAACTACCTGCATTATTGTTTTTACAAAAATGGTTTGGCTGATGTCAGGACATGGTTTTTTCTTAGTTGGTTTTAGTGCAATATTTGCCATTTTTTAATCTTTTTATCTTTTTTATCAGGAATTATTTTTATCTTTGGGCAGCATGAAGGGAGATATTCTTTTCCTTTACAGAAACAGGCCTTTAAAGACCTATAGGAACCTAAGATTCATTTTTGTTTGGGCATTACTTTTCATGGTGTCAGGAACTCCAATAAATACAGACACGTTACATTCAGAGGGAAATGTTATTTCCACTTTTAAAGCAGCCTGGACAAAGCTCAAATACCATGATGATACGATTACTTAGATACAATGAGAAACCTTCAGATACAGCTTGCTCTGCCTGAGAGAGACAGCCTCACTGATCTTATCTGGTTAAGAACACAAAACCTGGGAAGAGTCCTAATGACTGGTTGTTCAAACTGGAGATAAAATGAGTTGAAGGGGTTAAGATCTCTTCAGTTATAGTAGGGATACAAGAGACATCCCATCCCCAACAATGCATCCAAGACTGTGCTTCTACTACAACATATTATCTTCTACCAGCAATAAATTAGGATCCATTCTTAAAATCTGAATTAGCAGTAGGCAACAGAATGCCAGCAAGGTTTCATGTATAGCTAATGTAAAATGTTCTATTTAAACCACCTTACCTGATTACAGAGAGTTTGGCCCAAGCCTGTTCTGGCTGCAGAGCTAAGGTATATAACAGGTTGCTTGTTATACAACACATTAAAACCTTCTACAGTATAGTCTTCATAGCGTGAGTGAATAACAAGCCGGCAGATTTTTAATAGACCTTCACGATCATCTTCATGATAGTAAGCTGATCCATTTTCATATCTGTAGAAAAAGAACCCTACTTATTAGATGTATACCAACAGAAGCTGTGTCAGTTTACTGAGAAGTTAAAGGGCTTATGTAAAGACTCTAAAGAGCCTGTCAGTGTTATCATGCACATAATGGGCACATCTACACAAGACACTGAATGCACATTCGACTAATTCTACTGCGTATTAGCATGACTGGCAAAAACCACGCTAATGTGCTAATGTACAGTACATAATCTAATGCGTATTAAGCATCACTAACAAAAGCATTAATTTGTGCTAATGCGCAATAGCGCCAATTACAGTGCATTAAGTTTAGTACCTGTTTGGTACTTTTGACTGATCTACCTTTTCAATGAATCTTGTATTCCTTTGATAGAAAACATGTCCTTGGACTAGCTTAGGGAGAAAGATCAAATTATAGCTGTAAAATTGGAATTCAAGAATGCCTGTTTGGTTTCTATTCTTTGCTCAGTTTAATTTCTAAGTTATGACCTGGGGTTGAATATAGCTTCTAATTTTAATGTCAGCTAGAACATACTAGAATTTACCAGCACTTAAGTAGCATCTGAAACAAAAGGACCTAAGAGGATTAGGAAATCCTGACTGTCCTTGACCATGTTACTTAGCCTTTTTGCGTTTCAGTTCTTCATTGGGCGAGTCTACATGATCATTAATGCGCTATAATTACAGCGCATTAAGTAGAGTACCTGTGGTTACTACAGTTTAGTACCATGGGTACTAAACTTAGTGCACTGTAATTATGGCGCATTAATGAACATGTAGATGCACCGAATGAAAAACTGAAACACAAAAAGGCTAAGTAACCTGGCCAAGGACAGTCAGGATTTCATAATCCTCTTAAGTAGCATCTGAAACAAAAGGACCTAAGTGCTGATAAATTCTAGTATGTTCTAGCTGACATTAAAATTAAAAGCCAAATTCAACCCCAGGTCATAACTTACAATTTTACAGCTATAATTTGATCTTTCTCCCTAATCTAGTCCAGGGCCATGTTTTTTTCTATCAAAGGAATACAAGATTCGTTGAAAAGGTAAATAAGTCAAAAGATTCACTGGATGACAGTTCTACTAAAAATCAGGGAAACTATCTGGGGAGCTTAACAAGAGGGTAAAAGGACAAAGATAAAAGAAATGAAAGTAAAAACTCCTGAGCTGACTGAGATTAGTAACTCTGGGAGTCTACTTTATAAACCTTTTAAAATTCATGGATTCAATGAACTAGACAAGGGAACTAAAGCAACAAAACCACTCTTTAAAAGCCACAAAGCTTTCCGAAAGTGTTTCCCCTCATACAAAAAAAGCACTAAAGTGAAACAATTTTTGCAGAACACACCGCAGAGCTGGAAACACTGGAGAACCCGAAGGATTTTGTCTTCATTAAAAATTTTAAAAGGCCTCAATTCTGTATGATTCATATGCTCCAAGATTCTGAATTCTTACTCCATGAGAAGAATAATAAGATGAATTGCCTAAGCACCAGCCAGTAAGATTTAACAAGACAAGCAAATCCACAATACCCAAGATTACTCGTGTACTATTTTCACACACCTTGCAATACAAACAGACTGCCAACTAGTGCAATTTATTCAGTATACTGTAAACTCAACTGCCAAGAAAGTTTTAAATTACATGAGTTACATAAATAGATCAAAGTTTCTTCAAGAAAACCTTTCCCGTCAGTTAATGTGTTATTATTCATCAAAATCAAGAAATTCAGCTTCTGTTATGAGTATACCAACATATAAAAGACAAGGAGCAAGAACAGTGTAATTAGACTGCTGTAAAAGTACGGCACTTGCAGCACAAAAAGGTCTATTTATAGGCCGCTAACTAAAGCAAGGGGACTACAGCAATAGAAGTAAAACAGGTCTGGATTTAAGTGCTGGATTTTGCTGCTTCATGTCTTCCAACTATCTTGGGGAGGGGTAGATTGGGAATCAATCCATGAGTTTAAACTCAATTTTTTTAAGTCCTGAAGCATCTAGGATACCAAACTAAATAATTTCTGCTGGGTGACATTTTATCATACTAGAAACTGTGAAATCTTACTGTAGCAAAACTGCAAAACAAGCAATTAAAAAAGTAGTGCAAAAAATAATTTAAAACACTCTTACAGACCCTTTGGGATATACCATTCAAGCAGAGTTGTAAAATGAAATATGCCAACTCGCTTCACACAGGACCCCAGTTCCATATTCTAGAATCTATTCACATTTAATATGGAATTATTGCCAAAAGGAATATTAGGTGTCAGAATGAAACCAGTTTTTCCTCATACTGTATGAATTAAGAGTTGCCAATGCATAAAAACAAAATGTCAAACTCTGCCCCTCATTTTTAAGTCCTATAATCTACTTTCATGGTAATACAAAAAGTTGCAAAAACTCGAAATCAGAGAATAAATACTTACTGCAGCTAATACAAACCGTATTGCCGTAAATACAAACAGTATTCTTCTGTTCTCACTCCTAGAGAGAGAACTGATTATACTAGCCCTTCAGAAGGTGGATTGTTTATTTAAAACAAGCCTTCATTTACCATCTGAAGATGATGTGAATAAGTTTTAACTTTAATGAATCTTAGACTTTGTCAGTTTCAGTTATTTCTGTTACCTCTTCTGCAGGAATTTACTCAAAAGCCCTCGTCTCTTCCCTCTTTGGGGAGGCTCAACGCTACTGAACAAATATGGCTTTTACTTAAGACTAAAATTCCTCCTAGGAGCCTTGGAAACTAAGAGTACAACAAAATTGCCTTAAGACAGGGGTAGGCACCCTAGCACGTGCGCCAGAGTCTGGTGCATGAAGGCATTTTGCTTTGCTTGGCATGTGTACCTTGGAGAAGGGGCCAGGGCTATGCTTCCACAACAAGGATCAGGCCCCTTGTGGCTTCCCCTTCTTCCACCCCTGGTAGGTCAACATCTTACAAGTTGAGATTGCAGGTGTTTTTGACACTGCTCAAAAATGTTGCTGACCCCTGCCTTAAGAGAAATAGTTCCCAACTAAATTTGCTTCAGGTTTTTATCTTCCTTTGGGGTTTTTGGTACGTTATATCACCTGTGTTCGTCCCCCCACCTCCCGCCCCCCCTTACTTGCTACCCTTTTACAATTCCCCAATATTTACAAACTCTTCTTTTGTTTTACCATTCACCTTTGTCAGTGCTCTACATCAGTCATTCCTATCAGCCATTCCCAACCATGGAGGACATAAGGGAGGTGTGAGGAGATAAACAGATTAAGGGCAGGTTCAGGCTTTCTTTGCTTGGTAGCTCCCCTGCCCCCACTGCTTACCCCCTCTTCAAGGAGATAAGTACTGTAATACATACATTAGGTTTTAATTGAGATGCCACTCAATTCACAAAAGTTATGGAGCGGTACCTTGAGTCTAAAAGGGCTGAGGGACCACTGTTCTAGATTAACCTGTTAATTGTGGCATAAATGGCAAGGGTGCTACATGTGCACCCAATTTAAAGTGCTATAAAATAGCAAAACCAGCGATATAAATTGTTCCACATATCGTGTGTAGAACATTTTCTTGGCTCGTTTGAATGGTGCCTTAAATATGCAGGGTATCTATACATAGAGACTGTTTAGGAATTGGCCCTGGAAAGCCCCAGCCTCCAACCAGCCTACTGACAACATGGTTGGCACTGGTGTGGGGTGGCCTGATTCTCCAACTGAATCTGGACAACACTGCAGGAATAAGTGGTGTTTAGGGCATGGGTAGGATGGACATCAGAGGCTCCCAGCAATGGCTGTAGAAGGGCTTCTCCACCAAGGACTTCAAACCCCACATCTGCAGTTTAAAGTCCTTGGCAGGGGCAGCCCTTCAGCTTGCCCCTGCACAGAGCCTCTGATCCCTTGCATCCAGCAACCCCACCAGTTACCAGATTGAGGGTTTAAATTCCCCAGCAGCGAAAGCCCTCCAACCAACTGTGACTGACAATCGGCCGGATTGACCAGGACTGAATCAGGAGACTGTCAGACCTGGACCCTGGACACTCCTGGTTCTGGAAGCTGCAGAGGACTGTCAGCAGCCCTAGTTTCAGGACAAAGCTGTCCCCTGCTCTGCAGGGATAGCTCCACAGTGGTACAACTGGGATCAAAAGAATGTTATGCCCCATCCCAAACATTACTCACCTACCATACACATCTGCCACAGCAAGAGGTGTGATGTTTGGAAGGGGGTATAAAATTCCTTTGATTCCAATCATGCCCTTGTTTTAACATCTGCCAGAGCATGTAGTTTCACCCAATTCTTCAACATGGGCCTGTGCAGAAGTATCACCAGAGCATCACATCAACAAAGATTTACCCTATTCACTAATTCTTTTACCATATTAGAAACATTCTCTACATTAGTATCAAACAAATTTCCATTTTCATTTGCAAGCTCAGCTCTGGCAACCCAGAGAGTGTTTTCACATACGTCACGTTTAAAACACTTGAGTAAGAATCATGCATGCAATTAAGCCATACAAGAAAACAATGTTGCTGATGGACTTTGAGAAAGCCTATTCACTGTAAGAACTCTTCAGCTATTGTATACAATATACAAGCACTTGCAATACAAAGCTACGACAAGATGGAAAAGCAAAGAGAGGCTAGTTGAAGTCATTCTCTGAAATGAAAAATGCCATAAAGTTAAATAGCAAATATGTGCTTTTGGAAATTGAAATCTGTGAAATACTTTACCCATGCTCTACATATGATTGTACTTTAACTCCTAACTCCACTGTAAATTCCTCATAAAGCTACTTTTATGAGTCATCTAGTATTGACAAGTTCTCACCTTCTGGAACAGGCTTGTGTAAACTGTTATGCTGAATTAAAAGATTGTTCACTTCACCATTTTGTTATAGCAGGGGTTCCAGACCTGGCAGTGCAAGTGGCAGCACTGGGGGTTAAACACAGTTGTCACTTGCCCCGCAACCATCAACATGCCTGCCCACTGGGTCTCCACTGCTAGGTTTCAGCACCAGGTCCTACCCCTCCACTTCTTTGCCCCTGAATTCCTGGCCCCTTTGGAAATCCTGCAGGCTGACTGAAACAGTTCCACAGGCTGGATCTAGCCTGTGGACTATGTTTGATAACCCTGCTTTATAGCATAGGAATATAAAGATACCAAGACATAAGAAGGTTTTAAATAATTTTAAAAGCATGTTACCTAACTATACATAAGTAAATTGCAGCGACTTACCTGAAGAGTCTGCAAAGCCAAAGTGTAGTGTCTGAAAGGATTCTAGTTACAAGTTTTCTCAGTCTTTCCCTGTCTAGCACTGAAATATAAGCTGCTAGACTATGTCCTAGCAAAGCCATGTGACCCTGTTCTCCAACATTCTGAAGTCTGAAAACCAGAAACATCATATCAGAATAACTGACAGTTAAATATAAAATCATTATAATATGCAAAATTTATTTTTGACCCTTTATTGGTATACCCAGATGTTGACATGCACGTTTTAATTCAACTACTTAGACCGAGGTTAAACAGGGGCCTGTCTACACTGGGAATTTTTTTTTGCATTTAGTACATGTCAGTTAACATGTTAAAAAAAATCTCACCATACACAATGCACTTGTAGCTTTGACTTGTATGAACTGATAAACCCTGGGCTCCTCCTCACAGCTTTAGTCAACTAACACAAATCAGAACTATACATTGCCTTGT
>NW_017729002.1:131551-138704 GCF_001723915.1 Gavialis gangeticus | reverse complement strand
AAAAAAATCTCACCATACACAATGCACTTGTAGCTTTGACTTGTATGAACTGATAAACCCTGGGCTCCTCCTCACAGCTTTAGTCAACTAACACAAATCAGAACTATACATTGCCTTGTCTACATAAGAATTTTAAGTTTCTATTAAATATATACCTTTCCTTCTTTGAGCAGGCAAGGTTTAGGAGACATAGCAAAAACCTGAAAGTTAAAACTATATTCTTCATAGCTTTCATTTATGTAACACTCTTATCAAACTGTTTGGCAAATATTAATCTTTAACACACAGTGCAGGTGAGCTGCCAGGGTTATCATCATTTTACAACAGAAAATAAAAGGAAATAGAAACGTAAAAAGCACTGTCTAAGGCCACAACTTAGTCTCTGTCAAAAGAGGTTAGAATTAAGTGGCTCCTGGTTCCCATCCCTGGGCTCAAACTACACCATTATTTTTTCCTAAATCTACAGATAAGGTCATAACTTGTAAATAAGTATATTTAATGAAGCTAACAATTTGGAAGATATAGTTAGCGGCATTCTACGAAAGTGTAACCTCAGCAAAGCTGAGAAAGTTAAGGGCCAAAAAGCCTCACGTTTTTGAGTCAGGAATAATTTCCGTCTCTATAATTCACTGCAGTAAAGCATATGGCTGTTCTGAAGAACAACATTAATGTTTCATCATGAAAAGTTACAAAATGTTTACCTTAGTATCTGAAATTGAGACTTAATACCCCCCACCCCCCGTGGTATATTTTACTTCTTTTCTTGTACCCTTCTGCGTATAATGTTGAAAAGGTCTAGATAAATGCCAATATGAAATTTTTCAAAACATTTATAAATATTTCTTAAAATACAGAAACATTAAAAGCTTTAAGTATTATCACTGTATATATAACAGTCAAGTACAGCCTCAAAACCAGAACAATCCAAATTAGTATTACCGATAAGACTGTGATGACTCCTCCTCTTCATCTCCATGCATAAGGTTTTGGACTAACTGTAGAATGCTTACCATATCTTGTCCACTTGGAGAGAAGAAAAAAAATAAATCAATGAGCATCCCTCATGCACAAAAAGATTCAAACGTGAAAGCCATTTCCAATGTTTAGCACCATGACAGAAGGTGGATATTAGGGTTTGTGCTATAGACTCTGGGAGGTGGCAGGGGAAAAAGGCTATCTGTGCTTGGTTCTGCTGATCCCTAGCTTCTTGCCGCAGAAGGATAATAATGGGAACGCTGCCGTAAAAATAAATATCAACTCTTCATGAGAAATCAATAGGCTAAAGGAGCAAGCCTTTCTATAGGTTTAACTGAAATCTGAGGGTTTGGACTGAGATGTTTAAGGTTTGAAAGATTGCTTCAGTAAGTGCTAGAGGGTAGGTAAAGACCTAGCTAATGGGACTCCAAGTGTATTTTCACAGATCCAGTCATAAGCTCACAAACTGATCATACTTTATAGTTAGCAACATCACGAGCATCTCTATAATAGTCTAGCTGCTTACCAGTATTACTTTTTAGTGCACAGAGGTTATATCTTTGACTACTTTCTGGTACTGTGCATCCTCAATACCAGTAAAAAATACAAAGTTATGCCATACCAGTTCAATTTGAAGTCACCATGACCTACCTGCCTTGAAGTGGTCCAGGAATATCCTTCCTTGCATACTTCTTTTCATTTTCCTCTTCTACTTTTCTAATTTAATATACAAACATGAGAATTACTAAATATTTTTACTTTGTGTTACATAATGCAAAATTATTGGTGCAGTTTGATTCTCGTGTAACTGCTATACAAGCTAAGTGCTATTAAACACACACTGGACTACCCAGTAAATATGCCTCATTTAGATATTCCCTCAACATTAAGTACAAGTATCTGCTCATTTGTCCTTGAAGTAGTAGGAAAAAACTCTTCTCCTTGCTTAAAGAAGGTGGCATCAATATCCACATAGTCAACATGCATAGATAATCACAATTGTTCTTGCAGCCATTATTCTCTGTAAATACCTTTGATTGTCTTCTAGCATTTTCATGGCCTCATTAAGATTCTTCCCCATTTCTGCTAAGGTAGGGTCAACCATCTGTTATTTAAACACAAACAAACAAACAAACCTCAAGACACACATATGAACCAGCTCTCTTACTAAGTTTTCCAAAGCAGCATAGTTATTGATTTACATTGCTCAAAATAAACTCAAAACACAACATTATCAAGTATTAAATCTTCAACTCAGAATATATTTAATGATTTTGACATACTGAACTAAAAAACCCAAACTGCATAGCAATATGAGTTTTATCACTGACGGACCAAAACCCTGAATTCAAACAAGCAGAACTGAAACTCATTTTAGATTTTCCCTAGAACGTGCAGGGTGTGCCTTTTGGGGGAGGACAGTGGTGCAAAAATAGCAGAAGAAGGTAGACGGTTTGATGCTTTGACTGAAAAGCTTCAGGAAAGTTCAAAGTGCTCAGATTAGGCCCATTACATATAGTTTGGAATGACAAATTCAGATCTGTTACTGATTCAGAGAAACGTATATATTTTTTTAGAATTTACAACTATTCAGTATCACCAAGAACAAGTATGTTATTCCTATATGGAGAATTTACATAATATTGTGCTGAGAAACACTGCTGGTCTTAATCTTTCTGTAAAGCTTGGAATGGAAACTAGAGAGACGCTTGTTGACACAGTGAGTTCTTTTTTAGGGTATAGAGATTATGATCCTGACCAAAACAGGCAAACATTACAATAGTGGAGGGTAAACAGAAAGAGGAAGAGGGAATGGAGGAATGAAAGCTACTACACTGGATAAGTTATTGTCATCTTCATAAAAAAAAGAAAGTTACCTTTTTGCAAAACTTAAAAGGTTTTTTTTTTTTAAATCAGGTTGTATGTCACTTTTTTCATTTGAACTTCAGGGAAAAAATATAAATGCATAGTATGTATGGACACACACTAGACAGGTGACAGATAGGTGTTCAGACTTCTAGTTCCAATAACAGATTAAACATGCTTAAAATATTAACTACCATGAAGGAAACTAAACTGCATGACATTTAATGTTACTTTAGGTAGAAAGAGCAAGGAAGATAATGTTTCAAACTGTCACACTGAGGGGAAAAAAGAGCAGAAAGAGGCAGAAATATAACAGCCTCTGCTGGCAGGGAACACAGCCGTGCTGGCAGCCACCACTGCCTGGGGTGCTTCTGCCACCCTGTTACACCTCTTGGAAGTCCTGTCACAGAGGTTAGACACGCACAGTTGAAATCATTTCAAAAGGGTAGCAGGGGTTACGCATTCCTAGGGTAATATATGGACAAGATAGGAATGATACAAATGTGGCAAAACCCCAAATTTAACACTGGTTCATCCCAAGTCAATGCTGGAGTGGTTTTGCTAACAGCACACAAAGCCAGAATGATACAATTAGAATATAACAGCTCCTGCCCTTTTGAAACATTCCCCTTGTGAAGCAGCTCCAAATGTAGCTATGTCCATACTGTAAGGACGTGTCCACACGACAGCAGGAATGTGCATCTCTCCAAGGACAAACAGCAGCAGCACAATATGTGCCGCTACTGCTTGCCCATGGGAAACACCCATGAACACGCACTCTGGCGCACAGCACATTACCCCAGGTGGGGTAGGGAAGGCTGGCGCCAGCACCTGATCTTGCCCCAACAGCCTTACCGGAGGTCCTGAGGGCCTCCAGTCATGGCAATCTGGTAGCACGGAGTCTAGCTGGCAGCAGCAGTATGGCTGCTTCTTTTTTTTTTTTTAAAGGGATCCTGGCATCAACCCTCCCCCACCCCCTACTCCGCAAATCAGCAGCACAGGCAATGCCTGCATGTGTGGCACATGCAGTGTGAAGCACTGCAGACTGTATACCCACGCTTGTCTGGATGCATCCTAAGCATCAGGCTTGGTCCTCACCTGTGACTTATAACCCAGCTGCCTCAGTTGGTGATAAGGCCAACAAGCAGCTCAAGAGTGAGTGTGGCAGGGGTGAGAGAGTTCCTGAAGTGAAAGGACCTGTATAGGGGTTTGCTACACCAGAGAAAAAGACATAGGGATACCTGTTCTGCAGACAGCAGCAGAAGCTGTCGGAGTCAGAAATTTCAGGAGGGGACAGCTGGCAGGACTTTATTTACCCATGTAATGTTCAGTTCTATTTGAACGCTAAAACACATCCCTGGGAAGAAAGTAGCAAATACAGAGAGTGGCAGAAGCTTCACTGATAGAGCTGGCCCATGCAATTGAATGAGTAGAGAAACTAAGGCAGAGCCAGGTTCTGATACCAGGAGACAAGCTGTAAGCCTCTCTTTCCTCTCTAGTTCCAACACCCCTCAAGGCCTAAGCTTCAAACTAGAAATGTATGCATAGCCTCCCTTCAGAAGACTGGTCCTGATACCAAAGTCTTTGCTACTAAAAGAGTTTTATACACTGTGTTTTTTTCTTTTCAAGGTTCTTTTCAAGTAACCTCTACTGGCATAAATGGCACACTCTAAAGGGAGAATGCCATTGATTACTGCAGCCTGTTAGTCACACAACATGAAAAATACTTGGCTGGAATTAAGTAATGTATTTGTATTAAATACAAAAACCAAGATTTTTAGTACTGCATGCAAAATAATCAAACAGATCTGTCCCAGATGCTGACATCTGTCAAATGATCTAATTGTGCTTAGGATGGTAAGCTATAAACAAAAGCAACTCATAATTCGTATGTTGCAACTGTCAGGAGTTAAATTTTGCAGGTGTTTACCTCCCCCTGTCCCATTATTCCATCTCATGTTTGTTTTATAGCTGCCATATGTGCAAATATTTTGCCAGTACAACTGGCAAAGTACAGTAACCCAACAGCATTTTCAGTCTGCTATTCTTTGCCATAATGCTGCAAAAGATTAATCTGAATGACATTAAATAACTAAATTCTTGTTGGATGTTAGGGTTTTGTATGGATTTAATGTCAAATTAAATTATTTTCATTACTTCTTCCAAAGGCTACCTGAACAGTAATCACATTGGTTTTCTTACTTGAAATACACATTGTAATGTACAGATGTGTAGGTTAAGTTAAAAAAATAAAAGTCAAGTAGGGTTAAAAAGCATAGGCAGAGCCATAACTCCCTAACACAATGACACAAACCAAATCTGATGTCATGACCTATTGTTCCTCCCATGTGGGAAGGTGTGGTCTGACAGAACAGGGGTGGAAGTACAACTTGCATAAGCTCTACTCCTCGTTTTAACATATTCACTAAGGGTTTCATCCAAAGCACAAGAAGTCAAACACAATCTATCCACCAACCTGTAAGGGCTTTGAGGTTTTCTGACTTGGTGCAAAACACTTAACTTCTATTCCTCAATTTTGCCACCAGCAAAATAGGTATGATAACTTACAGGGATTCTGAGATGATAGCCATGAACAGCACATGAATACATCTGAAGCACTGTAAATTCTATTCCAGTGTGGAATGCTTCATATATGGGGAACTTCACTGTTGTACAGACCATCTCCAGTTGCTCCCCTTAGCTGGAGCACTTTAAAAATCACTGCGATGCTAGGTACAATAGCAGGTTGTTCAGTCCTTGTAGGTTCAACTCCCTCCAGAAGTGTGCGGAGGGAGAAGGGAAGTGGAGCAAATAGTTAGAGTACTCTACTGTGTGTTCAGTCTCCTGTTTTCCAGGTCTGGAGGCTGCAGTGTGCAAGTAATCCTTTTTGTTAGCCTCAAGACTGAAGAGAAAGATTCTTTGCATGCTTTCCAAGTTCCAGAGAACAGAGGACAACCATGTGCACAAGACAGCACTCACAGGCTGCTCACCCTGATCTCCCATCTCCTCCCCAGCAGGGGTGCAAAGGGCAGTAAGAATAGAGCACTGTGGGATGCTAGAGGACTGAGGAACCTCCCCCATGTACTCTGTAGAGTACACAGGCATTTCAGGAAGTGTTTAAAAGGATGTTTCTCTTTTTTTGAAGCACTCTTTTGGCTGGAACATCTATATGCTCACTGTTTGGAGTACCTTAAAGGCATTTGGAGCACTTCAGACATTAAGTCTTCCCAGGGCCTTAATTACTATTTGTAAAGTGTTTCATGATCCTCTTTTGAGAGGGAATATTATCCCTTTAAGCTATGCTGTCCATTCCTTACTTACTAAAGCTTCCCAGTTAGTACTTTTTCATACCATAGCCTGGAAGCAGCAATGCAAGCACTTTGAAACTCTTGAGATGAGCTTTCCCCCCAAACAAATTAAAATGCCTCAGCATTTAGTCAGCTATAAATCATACCTGGCTTCCGTTTCTAGGTCCATCCCTTTTCCCCCAAACAGGTTATCAACCAATACAATGAAGAACTTCTTTTGTTAGACCACATCTACCCCAAAGTAGTACAAGCAGCATTTGTGCTAGAATGCAACTGCTTACAACTTCACCAGTGTGCACTCTCTCACAAGAGGTTGCTTTTGCCACTATAATGCCTCTGTACTCTGTGGGTAGGTATTCTTGTGCTCCCTAAACCACTATCCTGCCTTTTGAGACATATTTTAAAGCACCGTGGGATATTTGCTCCATGGAATTATGGGACCAGTCTCCCCCAATTCTCCCTGTACCTCCCCATAATATACCCTTTTTTGTATCTGTATCTTAATTTCTTTTCCCTCTTGCCAAAGGAAACTTCACTGATATAGAGAGCAGAGTTCATGTTCATTTTAGTACACACAACACTCTTCTGTATTTGTAAAACTTGACCACAGCAACCAGTTGGACATCTGTAAAAGTGAAAAAACCAAAGAGGATAGCAGGATGCAGACAACGCTTGAAAACTGCTACATGCTGTAGTTGCATCCACTGACCAGCTGCACACTGGGGAATGGTACTTCCTGACCTGAAAAACCAGCAATCAGCAAATGGATCAGATCGCAGTGCAGCTGCTGACAATCAGCAGTGGTGCCAGAACTTGCCATTACAGAAGTCCCCATTCCTAAATAGTCTGCGGAGCTCACACCTGCTGTCCAATGCATGAACACCAACTGAAGAGTGATCTGTCAGTAGAATAACAGGTGGACAACTGTGCCGTGGAGCATTTCTGATCAGTGGGCAGTTCAGTTTTGGAAAAAAAAAAAAAAAAAAAAAAAAAAAAAAAAAAAA
>NW_017729002.1:123381-131318 GCF_001723915.1 Gavialis gangeticus | reverse complement strand
TTTTGTGGGGGGGGGGGGGGCGCAGAAAGAGAATGGACCCATTGGAAAAAAGGATTCATTGCAATGGGATTCTTCAACTACAGACTGGAGACATGCCCCAATTCTTTCCCCTCCATGCAAGTAGAGAGAGAGAAACAGGTACTCTTCTATGGGTTAGGGAAACTAGTCTGAGCTGGGTCACTCTTGCCCACCACCAGGAAACGTTGCTGACTGCTGCCTTTTGTTAATTTTCTGAGTGCATGGTGCTTGGTTTGTGTAGGAACAAACAAAACACTTACGTGCCGAGTGCTTCTGCACGAATGACAGGTCATTTCACTTAGACTTTCAGTAATTTTCATTGGAAAAAATACTGCAGTACGCTATTGCTCATGGTTTGATGAGGGGATGGCCCAAGTACTAGAAAATAAAGCACTATCCATGTAGTGCACTAGCTAATTGGGTGTAAATCTCCATGCTTTGCTCCATGTTATTTTCTGCATTTTCACACACTTTCCTCTGCACTTCTTGGTTCTTTTGCCTTTCCTTCAGCTTGAATTTTCTCAACTCCCTTGTTTTTCAGGTTCCCACTTTGAACCTCTTGAGAAGTTCAGACCAGTCTTCCCTTTTCCATATCTTCTTCCTCTTAATCAAGGTTTATCTTTCAACAGGTGTGGAAGAAGTCTCTCTCAAAGATAATCCCACTAAGACCACTGATAATATAGACAGCCTACTTAAAGCAGAGATTTTTAACCAGGGTGCTGTGAAGTGCTGCATAATATTGGTACTGTTAGTTGTGGAAACACCTAAACGTAATTCACGAGATAAGCCCAGAAATTTCAAGTACAAATCCACAGTGTCAAAACATTCTGACCTGTTGTGGCTTTTCCGAGTTCTTTACAACTGAAGAATTGTTCTATTATTGCTTGCCAAGATTATTTTATTTGAATGTTCAGGTACTTTTCTTAGATTTTTTTTTCCTAATAGTAACCTAGTGGTTTATGCTGTTAGACAGCTCATTCACTTGTCCTAGGAAAGGCAAGGAATTTTTTAATCACTTTATTTCTCTTTGGACAATCAATGCCATTAAAATATTTTATTTTGTTCCCTGCTTAGGTGCATCCAGTTGAAAGAATGTATGAAGAGGTTTTATGACCTGTGGATAAAATAGGAATAAAAAAAGCCAGCAGCATCATGCAATAATACACCAATCTGAATTCCTTTCCTCAACAAGTTTCTTGTCTGGGTCAGGCTTGTGTAAATTTCAATAAGGTATTTGTTCTTTGCAGTGTCTACACCCTCAGAGTCTACAAACTGGTCAGACTCTACTTCCGGGTTTCTTCAGGGAGTTTAAAGTTATCCAAGATAGCTTGCAGGAAATCTGTGGGACACATCCACTCAGCATCCCATTCAAAGCTACATACTAACAACAGGTAGAAAGCCCCCAGATTTCCACTGCCTTTTAACAGAACTGTCACATGCCAAATTTGTTATAATTTTCCATGCACAGAATCTGTTTATTGGAGGGCTGTCTTGAATTCATCTCCCTCAACACTACAGCAGGGAAACAAATGGCCTGATCTCTGCCTCTTGCTGCCCTCGCACCTTGGTCCCCTTGCCTGTACCCCTGCCATCTGTACACCCTATCACTTTGTTGCCGCCCCCTCCCCAAGCCAAATAGTGGCTCTGGCTCCAGTCTGGGGCACAGAGCACATAGGGACTCTGGTCCTGATCCGGTAGTGTGGTAGCAGCTCCAGCCCTGGCCTGGGGTAGGCAGTGATTCCATCCTTGCCCTAGGTTGGGGACAGAGCAGTGTCTCTGCTGTTGCATGGTCTCCCCCTGAATCCTTGGCCCCACACACACCATGCAGTCTCCTCCACACTCCTCCTGCCTTGCTGCGCAAGCCACCTTCAGCCACTCCGAGCCACCCTAACCCTAGCCACGTAGCAACAGAGGCCCTGGCCCTCGGCAGATAGCAGCTGTAGCTCTGGCTTTGGGCCTGAGTCAGGGTCAGACCTTAAGCTGGAGCCAGAGCCAGAGCTATCACCTGCCCCAGGAAGACACTTGAATCCAAGATGAGGCTCCCTCCGCCCCCATCCCATATTAAATATGCGAGGGTGGGAACAGGACGGGACAGACAAACCAACCAAAACAACAAAAAGCCCTTTCCTTAAATTCACGTAAACATGGTAATAGGCATGACCAATGCATGTTTGGTTACTTCACAAGTTGTATACCTAAAATGAATTGTCTAAAAAATTATGAACACATCAGCTTAATTCAAGAGCATAAAATTATGCTGACTTCAGGACAGTAATAGTTCTACCTTATTAAAGATCGCTATTAGCAATACTTGGATTGAAATCCCAATGCCTGCAGCAATTCCTACATCTAATTAAAAGTTAGTAACTAGAGCTAGAGGCACTGCCAATATCTATTGATACCACTGCTGTTCCTAACACCTACTACTAGGACAAGACAATACAAGAATTTAACAATACATTTTCTAGGTATACACACACACACAGAAATGTGCACACACTTTTTCCAGGATGTTTTTTTCCTATTCTAAAAAAAGGCTCTTATACAGACGAACAGGGAAGTAAATTAAAAAATATACAAAAACACACCCACAAGCACGTACTGCCAAGCTAATGCCCTCATTAAAGAATAAATATGTTGTCTTAGAGCATGCTACTTTTTATTGGGTTATCATCAGAAACTGGAGATTTTTAAACTAATCAACATCCATTCTTAGCATACTAACCCCTATGGCTAAGTTAAAAATATTTGCTTCTGTTTCTGAGTATCTTGAAAAAGATTTAATGGGAATATTGTATTTTTGAGGGATTAAGAGTCATTATAATTACAGTTTTATCTGTAACTACAGAGATGGTAATCCATGTTAGTCTGAAATAAGCAAGTAGAAAAAAGAAGGTTATTACCTACAAAATATTATGCTTTTGTGAACCATTTGGCTTCCGGGAGGCCACACTAACCTACCTGCCATTGAAAACCACAGATTCTGCAAATTGGCCATAAAAGCAGGGTGTAGAGTGCCCAAACATGGACTCATCTGCTCTATATCTTATCATAAGGAAAAACTCAGGATAGAATTCTTCTTTCAAGTAATGCTGCATGCAGAACCTGTCTTGGGATCAAACAAATCTTCCTCTGATCGTACCAAGTTTATGTCCCACCAACTCCTTGGTTTATAAGAAAGTGAGATCTTTCTAGCTCTGAAAGCTCATCAACTTTACTCTCACCAAGGTATTTATTAGTTAGTTTTCTTTATTCTGAGAGAGGAAGATTTCAAATAAACCACACCACAAAGAGGTTTGACAGCCTACTTCACTTTTTTATCATTTGCTCCCTTTATCATTTATTTCCTTCAAATGATAGGGATTCCATTCCAATAAGCATAACTTAAATCCATTCCTGTGTTTATTTCCATATTTCCCACAAAGAGGTCTCTTTAATTTTTAATTTAAAAGTCGTGCAATTCTTTTTAATATTTTGCAAGCTAGTGCCCTCAGCCTTTTGAGACATGTGGCAATATATGAAATGATAAGATCTTTTCTGTTTCAGATAAAGATGAAGACAAGCAGATTTATTTTATTTTATTTGTAATTAAACTATCCAGATTCTATAATTTCCGCTATCTTTATTTTTAGGGGTGCACTGATAGAGATTTTTGGGGCCGATACCGATTTTTAAAGAGGCAAACCGATCCGGTTTCCAATCTGTAGCCTGGCGGCTTGAAGAGCTGCGTGAAGCTGGTAAGTCTGTTATAGTGGAAGGGGAGAGGGGAGGGGAGGGGCATAGGGAAGGGGGGAGAGATCGAGGCCCCTGTGGTGAGCAACGGAGTAGGGCTGAGGCAAGTGCAGGATGGAGCTGGGGTTTATCCAGGAAGCTGCAGGGGGGGCAGTTCCTACTGCTGTGTGCGCCCCAAGAGGGCACAGACCCCCAGATCTGCATGGGGAGGGCTGGGCTTTTCCCACCTGCACCCAACCCCTCTTCTCACTGCTGCCCGGCCCAAGCCCAGCCTAGCCTCCACCAGCAAGAACATAATGAAGCCCTGGCCCCAGCCCACAGCAGCATCTGCCTTGCCTTGCGCAGATCTGGAGCAGATGCACACCCCCACCCCCCATGCCCTCCCAGGGTGCGTGCAGCAGTTGGAGCTACACCCTGCTCTCCCAAGCCCTACCCCAGCTGGGCAGTGCCTGCCCCTGCCCCAGCTCCACTGCTTCCCTCACCATGGAGGCCTTGATCTACTCCCCCTCACACCCCTTCCCTTCCACCACAACAGACTTATCAGCTGCATGCAGCTCTCCAAGCTGCCAGGCTATGCTCCCCGCCACCCACATGCTGCACTGCGGCTGCACACATGCACGGGGCATTCACTGGCCACATTAATCTGCCACACGAAGCCAATTTCTGATACAGACAATTTTCTTGATATTAGTGCTGATCTGATATCAGACCGACGTATCGATGCACCTCTATTTATTTTGCATTTCCAGCAAGATGGGGTTGCAGTGGTCCCAGCTGTATGCAAGAAGCAAGGGTAATACCCTTTATTGAACAAAGTGAAGAGCTGGGAAAGAGGTTACATAAGCTTTGGGACACAAGGTGCCCTTCTTCAGGTCTGGAAAAAGCAGCAGAGACTGCTTCCCACACCTGGGGAAGGACACTTTGTACCTGAAATCTTGTCCAACTTCTGGGCTGGGAAAAAAAAAGATATTACCAAAATATCCTTGCTTCTCTCTTTAGAAAGATGGTATTTTTCATTCTGAAGGGGACAGATATGGGACAGAAATTTATCCTAAATCTATAAAGCAGAATGTATACACAATCTCAAACCAGAAAGCGCACACAAGCATAGTCCCATAAATGCTTCAGGAAAAAAAGTCTTGCATCAAACACTTTTGTCACATACATTGTATTTGTATTTACTTTAAGGAAAGTTTTAGCACCATCTTCAGACATCTCTGGCTTAGAGTTTAAAAAAAGAGTGTGACTTTTATCATTAGTCATAAGAAATGCCTTATTCATGACACAAACACACATACATTATACACACCTGGGAATGAGAAAGATATTTTAAGAGTAGGGCTCATTCAGACTTTCTACCCCTCAAATCCTCATTGTTTCCCTGACACACAGAAGGGGTTACACGCAGGTTTTTCATCAGCAGCTTTCAGCAAAGCCTAACAACATGTTATGATAATAAGCAGTAACAAAAGAGTAAAGAATCACTGGCTAGGCAAGGACCCAAGATAGGTTTTCTATTTGTAGAGAAAACAAGAATGCATGTGCTGTAGAAACAGCAGTTCTGAACACAATCTGCCATATTGTCCTGACTGTTGAGCTATTTATTCTGAAGCTTCAGAAAAAAGGTGAAAAAAAACTCAGAGGAGGCCCCTGCCTACTTGTATCAAGGTATCCAATGAAGTCAGAGATCTTTGTAAGCCAGATTACTTCTGAAATGCTGAAATAAATCTCTCACTTTAATCAGAAAGAGAGAGGCAGTGTGTGTGCATGCATGAGTGGAGTAAGGGGGGGCTGAGGTTCCAAACAAGAAATCTTTCTGGATTTTCATTAAAGTTAATTCAAGTCACAGCATGCAACATGAGATAAATAAAGGGGAGCAGAGCAGGAAGACAGGGAATTGTTCTTTTACGGTGTTAAAGTCCACTGATCTAGGTTTGCAATTTGTGTCCCAAGAATGCCTTAGCTCCCCATGAAGCATAGGGTTATAATTTCTTTAGTCCTCAAAAAACCTCTATCCCCCAAAATCCAGATTGGACCGGTGGGCAGGAAGGTGGAAACTTAATTTATGAAGTGTGCAAAACACTTTGAGATTCACCATATTATAAATCTGAGTTGATCAAATACAGGAAGGTACTTCAGTGAACAGCTAAACAAAAGCAAACCACCACACCACACTATGCATAACCTAACAATGTTTACAGGGATTCACCTGCAGATAATTTTAGATTCAGTTATGGAGAAGACTCTTTACTATTTGTGGGACCAAAATAAGTTTATTGTGAAGTAGAAATATTTGATCTTATCAATGTCTGCTTCCTGAGAGGCAGTAACTGCTAAGCAGTGAAAGGACAAGAGACTGCCCACAACATTCCACCCATGCTGATACTACAAGTTTTGATACCGGTTACACTACCTTCAAGGAATAAGTAACGCAACTTGAAGCATGCAAAAGGTAGTGTGTAATACTATTAGATGAGTAGTATAAACACTACCACTCACACCCCAATTATGAAATAAAGAAGGGACATAATTTCAATAAAATTACAAATATCTGGCTCCATGAAAGTCAATGGGAGTTTTGCTACCGACTTTAAGGGGGCCAGGACTTCATTCCAATGCTGAGCAAAATTTAGTAATCTATCACTAGCCTAAAAAAATAATAAAATAAGAGTAAAATATTAGAACAAAGTTTGTCATCACTGCTAAAACAATACAATATATTAGTTGGAAAAAAATGTAAAGAGAACTCCTAATGTAGAGTTGTCACATTCTTTAAATATCTGCATATTTTACCATGCTGTCAATTAGCCTCAGAAAGAACAGAGACAGCATTCTGAGTTAGTAAATTTAATTAAGCCACACTCAAGCAGCTTGACTCCTTTAAAGGAAGCGTCAACTGCTGTGATTTTTGTTAGCTCTAGAAAATAAGAATTAGATCTTCAGCCCTATCAAATTCCATCCAAAATAACAGCTTCATAGATTTTAGAATGTGTCAAGTTATGGGAAATGAACAATGACAAACATCAGGTAGATAATTTGTAGCTTGTATTACTATTCATTTTTTCAAAGTATATCCAATGTGAACTGACATAGCCAATTCCCAAATAAGTTATAAAATTATTAATTTTATTTCTGTGTAGATTATGTAGGAAAACAATGTCTGAACATTCTCATATAAAATATACAGTATTCTTAAAGAAATTCAAAAGCTGGTGATAACTGAATATAAGGTCATCTGACTAAACTAGCAATGCAATTTTCCCCTTCAGTTCCCTTTTGACTTGTGGAACAGGACTTCCACTACCAGTCTAGCACCTGTTGCATTTCAGCAGCATAGCATACTACTAGGTACCAGTTCTTGAAATGAAAAAGGGAATGACTGTATCAAGTGGGTTATAGAAAGTCAACATCTTGTTATCCAACACTCTGACAACACAAGCAGCAAGCACAGAAGAGGAAAATACATGAAGAATGCAGGAGAAAAGCCATTAGCCTGTAGTTCCTGCACTGTGTTTCCAAAACCAGCATTCCCAGGAAATAAGTGCACAATATACGTTCTCCAAGAAAGAAACTAACAATTGCCTCAGAACAAGGGTATAGCGAACAATATCTCGTTACGAGCTCTCAGCACATGGGCTGGACAACGTGGCTTCCTGTGTACAGTACAAGTGACTCAGTATTTCATGGAGAAAGCACAACTGACATCGGCAGGAGCGTTGAGATCTGTCATGGAAAGGGCTACGCGGCACTGGGAGTCCAGAAAGGGCCCGTGACAAACTCGGATCACCTGACACCCTCAGAATAGCACCATAAAAACCTGGACATCCAGCAGTGAGGGAAGGAAGAGATGCTTACAGCCAGCTCTGTGCTCACTCTGGTAAACACATTGTTTAATTATTTATAGTCCGCTGCCAGGAAGAGGCAAGACGAAGAAACCGGCCTGGTCTCCCTCGCGTTCTGCCCCGCTCGCCTCTGCTCTGCCTCCGTGCACAGGTCACGGAGGGCCAGCTTTTCCCTGGGGCTTCCACAGCAGTTTCTGAAAACAGGGATGCTGCTGCCCCGACCCAACATATCCTTGCTTTTCATGGAGCACCCGTTTGCAGTTGCTACCCCTGAACTAGACCTGACCCTGCCAGCTCCCCCTAGGTAACCCCAAGAACCACCTCCCAGCCACAGCCCCTGCCTCA
>NW_017729002.1:121396-123174 GCF_001723915.1 Gavialis gangeticus | reverse complement strand
CCCCCCGCCTCAGGACCCCCCACAGCCCCAGGCACAAGCTTAGCTCCCCCACGTGAGCCCCGGCCCCGGACCAGGCACGTGCCCCCGCCTCCCGCCGCTCCATACCTTCTCCAAGGAGCTCTCCATGGCCAGGGCCGCTCCGGCTCCAGCTGCCCCCTCCCCCGCTCACTTCCGCCTGGCGCGGGCCGGCCAGCTCCACGCTGGCAGCGCTGACGCCACCGGGGGGGGGGGGACGCGCGCTCCTAGGGAACGATGCAGGCGGAGCCTTCCAGGACCCCGTAGTCAGGGCGTGATAAAGGTGGACTATACCAATGTGGGAAAGCCAAGGGGGAGGAAAAGGAGGTGTGGTGCACGCCCCCGCCAGCGTCAGGCCAGCACATCCGGGAGCGCAGAACAGCGCTGCGATGACAGCAGGCGCGCGACAGACACGAGCCGCCAACTTCCACACGAGAAGCCGCTCCCACATGGCAGCCGTTTGTCCAATGGAACATGCCCGAGGATGGGGGAGGGGTTGGAGGAGGAGGGGCGGGGTGTGAGCATGCGCAACAGGGAGCTCCTCGCTGCTGTCCGGGAGTGAGGCAGTGTAGTCATTGCAGTGACGTGGGGCCCGGCACACGTGGGGGGCGCCCTGGGCGGGGGTCCTTCCGCGTGACCGCGCAGGGGATGCAGTCTCACGTGTGCGGAGAAGCCTGCCCTGCCCTGGGAACTTCCTCCAGCTTCACAGCTGGCCCACGCGGATCCCGTTGCCTCCGTGATTTTATTCTCTCTTCAATTTTGACATTTTTTTTCCTCCGCCAGGTTGACTAGGCGCGTCACGAAGACATTTTCAGTCCATATCATGTAACGCCAGAACGAAGAAGCCCTACCTATGCTGAAATTTAAAACAAAAAAGGAAGCATTTTAAAAATAACTTAAAACATCTTTTCCAGCCAAACTGAATGCATCTTAAAGCAGTCCTTGCTTGAATACGGCTTGTTTCCTCCATGCTGCCTACACAGCGTTTAGAAAGGGGTTTAGTCACGGTTCCCTGTGTGTGCTGCACCCCTGCATGAATGGGCCTCAACGTTTTAGCAGTTTCCAGTCAACTTGCTACTTACTCTTCTTGCTGATTAGGAGGGTGAAAGGCTCATTATGCCAGTGCTGGTATCAGCAGTTTTCAACCTTTTTTTGGACTCAAGGTACCTCTCATTCCACTCGAGGCTCCTCCATCGCTTGTGTGAACGGAGTGGCACCCAATTTGAGGAGCTAATTTACATATTACAGTGCTTCCCTCCTTGTAGAGGGGATGGGGCACGGAGGATGGGGGTCAGCCAGGAGGGACAGTCAGATGGCTGCTTAATTCCTCACACCCTTAGGCACCCTTTGAAGGAACTGGCAGCACCCTGGCTGAGAATTACCAGTCTCTATAAACCAGTGGTTCTCAACCTTTTTAGCCTTGAGGCACCTCTGCATAGACTTGAAGCACCCCTGGATAGCCCAGAGGCACCTCGGGACGGCTTGGAGGCACCGGTGCATAGACGTGGAGCAACCCTGCATAGCCCGGAGGCACACGTAGCCTGGAGGCACCCCTCCGAAAGCCCCAGCTCATCGTTCTCCCCTTTTCTCACCTACGGGAAAACGACCGAGCATTTTTGTGTAGCGAAGAGCTCCAAGCGCAACTGGGGGCTGCTCTCTGCCACCTCTGGCTTGGCCGCGCGTGAACCCCGCCCGCCCCCGGGCCGGCAGTGCTGGCCGCGCGGCCCCGGGAAGGCTGTGGGCGCAGGCCGGGGCGCTGGGGC
>NW_017729002.1:94888-121374 GCF_001723915.1 Gavialis gangeticus | reverse complement strand
CCTTCCACGGCAACTTCAGCTACGTGTGGCTGCGCGGGCTGGAGCGGGCCCTGCCGGGCCGGGCGCCGCGCGCCGTGCTGGCCAAGGTGCTGTGCGACCAGCTGCTGGGCGCGCCCGTGGCCGTGCTGGCCTTCTACACGGGTGAGTGCGGCCCCGCTTCTGCCCCCGCCCTCCTGCGCCGCTCCCCCAGTGCCTCGCCCACGGCTTTGGCCACTTCTGCCGTGCGCCCTGGGCACTGCTGGCTCTGCCAATTAAAAAAAAAAAAAAATTAAAGCCTTGTTTCATGTTCCCAGCCCAATCAAGTCCAAATCCAGGGGTCAGTCCACAGCCATATGTGGCCCTACAACCAGCAGACATCCTCCACCACCACCTGGGGCTTCAGATATTTCCAAAGTCTTTTGACCGGCATCCTACATGGAGGCTTGGATGCCCCCACGTTTTGCCTGCCCTCAGTCATATGGCTGCAGAAGCAAGCGAGGGAGGAGCCTCCCATTTCCATAAAGTGGGCTTTAAGCCCCAACACCTTGGCAAGTACATGCCAGAAGCTGGGAATGCTTAAGGAAAACTGCCTTTGTGGGCTCACATGGTGTTTCCCTTGCCAGGTAAGTATCAAAGTGTCCGAACCTACCAGAAGGATAGATTAGCACAGCCCAGGTCAGGGCTTTAGCCACTTCTGCTGCAGGCTCTGGGCCCTGCTGGCTCTGCCAGCATCCGAGCCAGGGCTTCAGCCACTTCTGCTTTTGTGAAGGTGCAAAATGACTTGTAGTCACATCTAGTTGGGAAAGAGCATGCCAGCTTGGCTTGCTGCTTGCCTGTTACCAGGGGCCCCAGAGGTAGTGGGATCAGTGGGACTATGTTTCTGGTGGGTCTGAATCTGCAGGATGCCATGTGCCTCCGTCAGGATGCCATGTGCCACTTGTCCTTGCCCTCTCACTGAATTCACCGTCAGCCTTCTACACGTGGCCTGGGAAGCAATTTGGGGATCTTTGGGTGCATCTGCACAAGATGCTAACAGCGCAGTAGCCTAATACTGCGCAATAACGCGTCACAGCACAAACAGTGCTAATGCACTACTGTGCGGTATTATTACGCTACTGCACAGTAGCATCACTTAAAAAGCATTCACCGGTGCTACTGCTCAGTAACTCTGGTAACTGTGCATTTAATATGGACTTGATTATACAAGTACTTAATTAAACACACAGTAACCCCTGCATTAATGAACATGTAGATGCTCTTAGAATGAAAATTAACATGAGTAATTACTCATGTAATTGTAACTGCTGATTACTGGCTATTGATCTAGTGGGCCAGAGCCATGGTGGCATGGCTTGTGTTTTGCCTCTGCTGCTGCAGATTTAAAAGGAATTACATCAGTGCAGAAGTGTAGTGACAGCTGTGAATCAGCCTTAGAGCCTTTACTTAATCCCAAATGACATAAAACACTTTACAGATTCATTGTACAAACTTTATCTAATCAAATTTGACTCTTTTACTTCACTTGCCAAATTGTATCAGGCCCCTCCTTCACAACAGCTGCTTAACAGCAACTAACAGCTTTGTAGGACAGTGGATCTATCTACATGAGACGGCTTATTGTGCATTAGACTAAGCTAATGTGCAGAAAAGAATCACTGTCTACACGTGCACAGCAATTACTTCACAGTATATTAGTTTAATGTGCTGTTTCCTAGTACCTGTGAATACGTGTAGATGCTGACTGGGAGTAAATTGCTTCTGGTCAGACTAGGCAGAAGGGGATCACGGGGTAAGGAGGCAGGACACTATCTCGCAGCCACATGGAAATTGGACTTGTCCCAATCTCCAGATGGCTGGGAGGCAGCTTAAGCCACTCTGCCCCACCCCCACCCCATGCCCCGAGCTTAGGGCCAGCCCGATCTTCCCCTGACTGTGACAGAGCTGCCTGTCAAGCCAGGACAGCTCTTCCTTCTCCACCCTCTGGAGCTTGGAGCTAAGCCCCTGTGCCCTCTGCTAGCCCAGGGCTGGCACCTGGGGGAGCTCCCCTGGCCACTGTAGGGGGGCAGAGCAGGGCAGGAGCAGCCCTGGACTGAGCTGCTCCTGTCAGGCTCAATTTGCTCCTGCTGGGGGTGCATGTGTAGACAAGCGCCAGGGAGCACCTTGGTGGCAAATTGCAATTAACTGATGACAATATTGTGTCACCTTAAAAGCTAATGAATGTGAAAAAGACTTTAAAATGAGTAGGATGGTTATAGAGATGGGAATAATTTAAGAAAAGATGGTAGAACAAGCTAGCGTAAAATGTGATTCTCATTTAATTTAAAGTAAGTGTGAGATCAGACTCAAGATGATTAGAATCATTTAACTCAGTAGCAGGTTATTCTTATTTTATGGCCCCAAAAAAGAAGTAATTTAATTTATATTTGAAGGGAAAAGAAGGGACAACCAAGCCCAAATTAAATGTTATTGTATGTCACAGTATGAACAAATAAATGCACAAAAATGGTTTGATTAGAAGCATAGCCATAATGTGAGGGATAGAACTGATGTAACTAACAGGGCAGTGTGTTACTAGGGGCAAAGCTGGAGGAGTTGGCAAGCCTCTTAGGATATTGCCTGGAACTGGAAGCAGTTCCAGTTCCAGGCAAGTGTGGCTATGGTAGTGCAGCACTGTATGTGGGCTGCTCTGCTAAGAGGCCAGGGGGAGTACTGCCTTTTGGGAACCTTACACAGGACACAGAAATCTCACAGTATGCCTCCAATTAGAAGGACCAAGTAAACTATGCAAATAAAGCTGTAATAGTACTGTAATAGGAGACCTGTATAGTGTAACAGGATAGGCACCCAGGTGCAGTAATAAATTATACTGCAGAAGCAGATAATTACAGTGCATAGTACACTATGTATACCACAGCCTGCAATTCTCAGTTATGAGCCAATCCTGAGCTGTGCTATGCAGCTTCAGAGACCCTGGATACAATAGTAATCTAGTCTGTGATTTTAAGATCAGAAGGTATTATTACTGTTAGGTAGTCTAACGACTTGTGTAACAATGGCCATCCCTTCTGGCTGAACTAGAAGTTAACCTGCAGTAAGTACAACTTCTACACTTCATGTAAACCATCCAGACTGCATTGCATGGTGACTGCTGCAGGGGTTAGACCTTCGGAGCTAATCTAGGTACAGTGTATGAATGGCATTCTGACCACCTGGTTTTATAACCCTGAGCAAAGTGCCTAGTCTTGTCTACTCCATAGTTTCTACCATTGGCACCATGGGCAAATAATATTGTAGTCACTGAACATGCAGCCTAATGAACTTTGTTGATAGGATTAAAGGAGTCAGTAGATCAGGAATTGTGATTGGGCAGTATAAATCAGCCATGTGGAAAATATTTGCTTTTGTTTGTTTTCTAGCTTTCAAAATGGTATGTGACATTTTTTGCAGAAGGTAACAAAAATAAAATTAATTTAAAAAATGTTTTCATATTTGCCATTTTTCTGCTTGTCCTGAATATTTTGCTGCCAGGTATGAGTATACTTCAGGGGAAAGAGGACATTTTCTCAGACTGTAAAAAGAAATTCTGGAATACTTATAAGGTGAGGTAATGACCTCATTGCCAAACAACTCTCCCTCTCATTGTTGTAGTCCTTCTCCCTTGTGCTTGTCATCTCTCCCCTTCATGCTTGTCATCTCTCCCCCTCGTGCGTGTTTGTGAATGGTACAGTTAAATCAAAATGTGAAGAAACCTTTTTCGAAGTTTGTTTGATATGATTTTTCCTTCTTTAAACTTTTTGTGTTGGGACTCTGTGCAGGAAGACTTCAATAATTCTGAAATGTGGGTGATCTGATATGGTCACTATCTCCAGATGGGCAGGTTGACTCCATCCTTAAGTTGTAAATTATATGCCCTTAATAAAGTACCTGGCTATGTGAACAAGAGCATTGTGCTGTAACAAAGATAACTACACCCAAGGGTCCTGAGAAATAGCCATACATAGATGTTTAGTTATTAACACACTTGGCACTGCTTATGTGAACACCTGTTCAGAACATTTGTTTTAAGGGCATCTTTGTTTAGTAGTCTGTACTCTTTGCTAACAGATTTTTCACTTACAGAAACACAATTCTTCCCTTTAAAAAGACTTTGATGACTAAAAATGTCAAGTTTTAGCTTATTTTTCTATGTATGTAGAATCATAGAAAATTATTATTATCATAAAATCATGTTGTGGGAGACTGTATCAAAAGCCTTGCTAAAAGGATGTACACCACATCCACAGAACCAGTCATCTTATCACAGAAGTCAATCAGGTTGGTCAGGCATGACTTGACCTTGGTGAATCCATGCTGACTGTTTGTAATCATCTTCTCCAAGTGCTTAGAAATGGATTCCTTGAGGATCTGCTCCATGATCTTTCCAGGGACTGAGGTGAGGCTGACCAGCCTGTAGTTTCTTGGATCCTCCTTTATCCCTTTCTTAAATATGGGCAATATGTTTGTTCTTTTCCAGTTATCTGGGACTTCTAGAGATTGCAATGAGTTTTAAAGATGATGGCCAGTGGCTCTGCAAATAGTTCCTAACTTGTTCTTTCGCTACTGTTGTCTGCTCACCTCCTCCCCAAACTGTGCTTACAGATACAGTAGTCTGGAAGCTGACCTTGCCTGTGAAGACTGAGGTGAAAAAGGTATTGTGCACTTCAGCCTTTTCTGCATCCTCTGTTACAAGCTTGTCTCTCCCATTCAGTGAGAACCCACACTTTCCCTAATCTTCCTCCTGTTACTGACATACTTGTAGAAACCGTTCTTGTTATCCTTCACATCCCTTGCTAGCTGCAACTCCAATTGCACTTTTGCCTTCCTGACTTCGTCCCTGCGTGCCCGAGCAATACTGTACTCTTATTCTCCTCCTTAGTTGCTTGTCCAAGTTTCCACTTCTTATAAGCTTCCTTTTTGTGAAATAGTTTACTGAAGAGTTCCCTGCTAATCCAAGCTGGTCTTCTGCCATTCTTGCTGGTCTTCCTGGACATCGGGATGGTTTGTTCCTGTATTCTCAGCAAGACTTCTTTAAAGTACAGCCAGCTCTCCTGGACTCCTGTTCCCCTCAGACTGGCTTCCCAGGAGATCCTACTCATGAGTTCCCTGAGTGAGTCAAAGTCTGCTTTTCTGAAGTCCAGGGTCCTTGCTCTGCAGCTCCCCATCCTTCCTTTCTTCAGGATCCTGAAGTCAATCATCTCATGGTCACTGCTGCCCAAGTTGCCATCTACTAGTACATTCCCCACCAATTCTTCTCTGTTTGTGAGCAGCAGGTCAAGAAGAGCATGGCCCATAGTTGGCCACTCCAACACTTGCACAAAAAAGTTGTTCCCAACTCTCTCCAAAAACTTCCTGGATTGCCTGTGCGCTGCTGTATTGACCTCTCATCAGATGTCAGGGTGATTGAAGTCCCCCATGAGAACCAAGGCCTGTGATCAGGAAACTTCTGCTAGCTGTTTGAAGAAAGCCTCATCCACCTTATCCTCTTGGTCTGGTGGTCCATAACAGACACCCACCACAACATCACCCTTGTTACTGTCTCTCCTGTGACCCTAACCCAAAGATTTTCAGCAGGCCTATTTCCTACAAGGGTAGGTGTGTGACAGTGATAGATTGTAAAACTGAGCTAACCAGTAATTTTCAAGATTTTCCAAGCCCCTGAGAAAATATATAGCAGCAGAAAAAAGTAGGATGAATAGTGCAACATTAAGGGTGGAATTCTGTTTCCCTTTGTGAATCTATATGGCAGTTTTCTGACCAACTACTTGGCTGTTTTAGGCTTTGACTTTGCGGTGTGGATGTATAAGTATGTGCATGTAGACATGCACAGTAGTGGTATACACTGGCCAGATATGTATGCATGTACCCGAGTGTAAGTCCCAGACAGTTGATGGGAAAGAAAGAGTGCCCCTCTCCAAAAAATAGTCCAGGAAGCTGAAGGAACTTTTGAACCTGTAACTCTTTGACATCCTAATATAGGACTTTAACTACCACACCGCAGGTCAGACATTATCTAGTCCCCTCCCTGGTGCTTCTTTTGAAGCTGGCCCCCTGGACAACCAAGAGAGGGAGGTATGGTGGTGGATGGTGTGTGGCTTAGCAAGATGGCTGCTATTACTAGTGACCGGCCAACTATGTTTTCACAACTTAGATGGAGATGTGTGTCTGGAGTGGATGCGCACATGTAACCATCTGTGTACCCAGCTAGTGTGGAGCCTGTTAGGCGTATGTAGTCTATGTATGCACACTTGTGTGTCCATAATACAGGGAAACAGAATCACTGCATGTATGTAAGTGGCATTTTTGGCATTTATGAAGCTAGAAAACTACCATTTAGATGTACAAGGGGAAACAAAATTCAATTCTAGGCATATTTTTCCTTACTTAATGGGGCCACATGGGCCATGCATTGAAAAAGGAGCATTTTTTTTAAACTGTAAAATAAGGGTTCTCAAAAGTGCGGCTGATAGACCAAGTGTGCCCTGCCAGCTCCTTTGATGCAGCCCATCATACAGGACTGCCTCTTTGAAATAGATCTTTAGGGGGTGAAACTTTGCAAACCCTTGCTATAGAAGCTCTGTATTCTTATAAACAGGGGTCTGGATTTTCTGTTTTCCACGGAAAAATGGAAAAAAACCATGTATTTTCCCTTTTACCTGAGTAAAAATGGATTTTTCATTTTAACAGAGAAACACATGGATTTTCAACTTTTGGTTGTCTGCAGGCTGGCAGAGCTGCAGTCTACAAGGGGTTGGGGGGGAGTGATGGGAGGGTGGTCAGGCAAGGGGAACCATGTGCACACATGCACATTGCTGCCAGGCTGCCTGGAGAGCAGCTTCCGCAGGTAAGTCTGGGGGGGACGTGGGGACTGAGGCCCCCATAGGGAATGAAGGAGGGAGCTGGGCAGGGCTGGGGCTGCTGCCCAGCTGGGGTGGTGCATGGGGCCCAGAGCTGGAATGCATGACTGCATGGCCCCAGTGGGGAGTGGGACAGAGCCGTGGGTGGCTTGTCCAGAGGGCTGAGGAAGGGGCTGGCTCCCCATTGCTGTGCACATTTCTGGGCAAGGCAGAGGGGGCACATGCCCTCCAGATTTGTTCATGGGGCAGGGGCAGGCTGCCTGCTGTTGGGTCTGGCTCCCTGCCCTGCTACCCTCCCTCCAGGGTTTCCACAGCCCAGCAGGTGGGACCTGGCATGGCAGGGCTGCTGCAAGCCCCACACTGCCATTGCAATGTACCCCCTGCCTGCCCAGCAGCAGCGAGGGTGGTGGCTTGGAGCTGTGCCGCTCACTGCTGCTTGGTGGCACATTGCCATGGCAGCATGGGACTTGCAGCTGCAAGGAGTTTCCCTGCCCAGCCCCACCCTGCCCTCCTGCACCAGGTCCTACCTGCTGGGCCCCGGAAGCCCCAGGGGAGGGCAACAAGGTGGCGAGCCTGAGTCCACAACAGGCAGCCGCCCCTGCCCCTGCCACCATCGGCTCTGCTTTGGCTGTGCTATCCGTGGAGGAGGGGGAGCCATTTTGCTGCAGCAGCTGCCGCCTCCCATAAGTGGCATCTGGGGCTTGGGCACTGCTGTGGGGGGCAGGGGTCTGCAGACCCGGGGGACAGGGGTCTGCTGGCCCTGTAGCCCTGGCAGCTGGGGGCCCCCTCCAGCAGGGCTGGGCGGCTGTGGGTGAGGAGTGACGGGCCTGGACGTGCGTCCTGGTGAGCTAAGGGAGCTCTGATTTTCCATGATAAGAAATCCAAAATCAAGTACCAAATTTTATAGGTACTTAGAAATTATTTTATTATAGCAATCGAGGCACTGGTAGGCTTCCAAATTGTTTTAAAATTGTAAATATATCAGTAAAACATTGTGTTCAGCTGATACCTATATATAGTGGCATTTCATTTTAATCTCAGATTTTTGGATTTTAATCAGAGAATTTGTGATTTTTGTCAGAGAATTTGTGATTTTTAAACAGAAAACCTGCTTATAAACAATGCCCATTGTACTGTTAAACAGTGCCCTTCCATTGGCTTTGCTTACTCTGAGTTAATTAATTTATCACTTCAGCTCTGAGAAATGGCTTTATAGTATATGAGCAAATAGAAGGAATATTGTAAGTGTGAAATAAATATAGAGTTCAATGGCATTTTTCATGCACAAATGACATAAACATTCATACATTTAAGCATTTGTTCACCCATCTGGTAAATGCACTTACATATCGGGTGTCATGTGACTCTAAAGTCTGGCTGTATTCAGATTTTAACATTTAAAATTAGTCAGAATGCTATCTCTTAGAAATGTTTAGGGAAGCACCTAGGGGATGAGTACTTTTAAATAAGGCAACCTTTAATTTGAACAGCCTTATCTCAAATTCAGCCCCTTTTATTAAAGGTATTTTAATACCTTTTCTAAAGTATTTTCTGTTCCTTGTCTTATCCTGTAGATTAAATGCATGTATGAAATGTATAATAATAATAAATCACTTTCATTTCAGACTGGGCTGATGTACTGGCCTTTTGTACAGGTGAGTTTCAGTGTTAATTCAATACCTTTCTTTGCCATGAATCCTGATTCATCATTTCTGGTGCACCTAATCTTCAGTAGGAAGTCAGTGGAAATTCTAGGTGAGTAGGATCAGGGCCTAACATTGCTTGGAGCACTCACTGAACCTTTTTTCTTTCCAACACAGCTGTCAAACTTCATCTTGGTCCCTGTTTACCTGAGGACAGCTTACACTGGACTCTGTGGCTTTCTCTGGGCTACCTTCATTTGCTTTTCACAACAGAGTGGGGATGGCACGGCAAAATCAGTTTTTCAGTTGTTCCAAAGAGAGAAGGTCAAAACAGATGATGAACCATCGGAGAAATGAAAATGATGTTTAATGAAGTATTCCTATTAAGTGGTTAAACAGTACTTGTAAAAGCCAGTGAATTGTCCTGCCAGCTGATTGCTTTTTCAAATGAATATTTCTCCCAGTGTTCAGTGGTGAATGTATGAGTGGAGCAATTTGTTTTTGTGCCTGTTTAGTTTTGCACAAAAGAGGCCAGTTGCGTATTTGTGTTTAATTATTTTCATGCTGCCAGCCCATTTCCTCTGGGACTATAGCCTGTAACAGGGCTGTGCAAGCATTTGCACATCATCTGCCAGCCTCACTGGGGAGAAATATTAACTGTAATTTAATTTTCAAGCAACTTATAATTGCTAGAAAAGCAAGAATAGAACATTAAATCATCAATGTTTGTATGTGCCAATTATCATCAGGGCAGGATTCCTTTCGCAGAACAACATTTACTGAAGTTTTCTCTGAATTCCAAAAAAGTGGCATTAAATTTGTATTAATTCTGAGATAACAGAAACTATTTCATAGGGGCCATTTTCTTATATTTTTCTGACTCTTGTCTTAGTCTGCATGAGAATCTATACAGATGATAACCTTTCAGAATTTACCAGCTAAGCTCAAAATTTGTTTGCCCAACCTTTCCTATAACTGACAATAAGGGGAAAATTTAACGTTACCTTGCTGTAATTGCATTTCTTGGAGAAGGCTGTTATACTAAGGGCATGCATCAGCAATATGTCGCTCATATGGCAGAACCTGACTAACTAATAGAAAGCCTGTATGCACTTTTTGCCCATCAGCTACTCATTTCTGAATGCTATGGAAAGGGTGTAAAGGGGGGAGTGCAGTCATCTCGGTTCCTTCCTCTTGCTTCCTTAGGGTGAGGACTGAATTATGATTTTGAGGGAGAGGGGAAGGTGTGCAAGGAATGGAGTTTGCAGAGCCTGTCTCAAAGAACTCCATTTCTGACCAAGTAACTTTCATATCTCCTTCACATGGCCTTTGTATATTCTCACTCATAAGACAGATTGGTATGTAGTGACTCTGGAAAGAGGGTAGGACAAGGTGAAAAATGATGATCGCATTGAGCATACCTCTGGAAGAAGGTATGGTGATCGCTGCTGTGTAAATGGAATGGGACTCAAAATAGCAACTTTATACATTCCCGTGACTGGAATAAATATGAGACTAGCTAACAAAGATGCCTCTGCTCTAGTAGAACAGGATGTTTTGCTTTATGGAATGAGGATGGCAGCTAATTTGTAAAATTAGGCCAGTTTAAATAGTGAAAGCCCTCTTAGGGCGCATCCAGATGAGTGCAGATGTTTGTATCTCTGGGAACAAGTAGCAGCGGCACAATTTGTGCCGCTGCTACTTGTCCCTGGCAAAAGCCTGTGCCACACGTGCTCTGTGCCTGGCAGGTTACTCTGGGTGGGGTAGGGGAGGCTGGGGCCAGCAGCTATGTTGTCCCCAGCAACCTTGCCTATGTTCCTGGGGGCCACCCAGGGCTGCAGCCGTGGCAGGAAGCCTGGCCAGCAGCTGGAGTGTGTCTCCAGCCCACCAGGCTCCAGTTTTGGCCAGCATGCACTGCCGCCACATGTGCCACTCTGTTTTTTTTGAGCATGGGTGTTTTTACCTAGATCCTAGAGATCCCAGGGTCAAAAAAAGCCCCTCACGCTGCAAGGTAGCAGCACAGGAAATGCCTGCATGTGCAGCGTGTGATACTGCAGATGAGCCTGAGGTACCACATATTGCACATCTGCGCTTGTCTGGACATGGCCCTAATGTACAAAGTATTTCATTTAGTTTCTGTTTTATGCAAATGAGAATTGGAGAATAACAGTAAGTTTCTGGCTTGTTTAATGTAGAATTCTCCAAGTAGAATAAGGAGAAACTTAAGAGGCAAATGTAAAACTAATTTGTCCTTTTAGCCCAAAGTTCGTGTAAGTTATTTACTCCTATTCCTGTTGTCACTACAACTAGAAAAACTGTTATTATAAAGAACATTCCCTTAAAAGTTTCAAACAGATCTTTCATTAGCTGTATGAGTTAATGTCTGGCGCTTCAGAAGGGGAATAAATGTTTTGAGAACCTTTAAGGGTCTTATAGTGGTTGTCATGACCGAACAGTAATCTGTTGTCAGTACAAGACTGGAATGTAGAGCCTTTGTACGCTGCATTTCTACTCAGTTCCATTGTTCGTGGGTCTGAGAAGGTCTTATCTAAGGCTGTATCCAATGAAGAATTTCTTTTCTGAGATTTCTGGTGCATAGCATTAGGCTCGGATCTTTTTTTACCTATCTTCTTACAAGTTAGAAGAGGATAACAAAGCCAATGATGGCACCCTATGATATTTACTCTTAGTCTTGTTGGCATGTGCATCTGGTGTAAAGCTGGCTTCTTGTCAGAATTGGTTGTAGCATCAGATTTAGGGGGGTTAGCTGCAAGTATGTCTAAAGGACTAAAGTCTAGTGTTTTAGCCTCTCCTTTCTTGCCTTTGGGATATAGGTCTTACAAGTGGACTTGTGTTCTTCTCTGAGACATGCAAGTCACTGGGACAAGCAATTAAAGTTTTGCCCTTTGCTTTTTATATCCACCATTGCTTCTTCTAGATTTGTGCTGATGTTACCAAGATTACTACCAGCCAAAACATGTACATGGTTTATGTAACCATATGTACATTGTATTGCTATCTAAATCTAAGCAATTAATTACTGGTAGGCAGCACTAGGAGAAGGATCCAGTCCTGGTGTCTGCAGTGGTTCCTAATCTGTTATTGATGATGTTTGGAAGGAATTAAGACAGCCAAAGTGCCACTTTCCTTTGTGCAGCCTCTCCCAGAGAATGCTGGGCAATGAGTACGGGAAGGGCAGGAAAGGAACGTGGGCATTCCAACAGATGCTCTATTCAGGCTCCCCCATTACAGCTGCCTGCAACTTGTGCATCTCATGACTGCAAATATGCAGCAGCCACTCAAAGGAGAGCAAATATCTGTTTAGAAAAAAAAGATACCCAAATAAAATGAGTGAATGGAATTTCGCAAACCTGCCCAACTGTTGGATTGTTATCGCTGTGTGGGTATTCATTGTCCTCAAGCTAATGAGGCAATTCAAAGGTGACTTTATTTATTCTGCTTAATATATTTAAAATCAGAATTGTGCTTCAGTGTTTCTATTCCTTTGCAGTAAGCTTATGGATAAAGGTATACTGTAGAGAGACTATAAATATTCACAAGCAGATGTGAATAATGTGGCCAAATGAATGCTTTTATTGTAGGTCGTGATTTTATTTTTATTTCTGTTTGTGGCTTAACCTGTATAGTGATGAATTCAGTTTACTTAGGAAAAAAAAGAAACTTTAATATAGTGCCAGTGAAGTGAAAACAGGAGACAACATTAGGTCAGGAGACGCTGACAAAACTTTCAGGAAAGAATATATATGCTCACTGGAAAAGCTGTATATGTAAGAGAAGTGTTGGAGTGATCCTTGCCTCTTGCATTCTTGGACCATCATGCCTACAACATATTTTGGTGGAGATACCTTTTACTGGACCAACCCCGTGGCTGGGAGAAGAAAGCTGGTCTAAAATCTCATCCAAACATGCAGTTGGTCCAATAAAAGATATCACCTCCCCCCCACCAAATATCTTTGAGTAAGACAAAACATTTGGAAAACTTTCCATTTGTGATCTTTTTTAACTTTTACCAATAAATGTGGCAACATTGGATTGTTGCATAATAAATAATATTCTGTTCAGTATTAAATTACTAATATAATAGGTTCATAGTGGGAGAAAATGCCTTCATTTATTTCCCTTTCTCTGTAACTTGATATTGTCAGCATGGATAAATGAAAATGTTGTTAAGTATGTAGTCCTTGGGAAAAAAGAGGGACAGAAATATGGTGATGTTTACTGTATGCTATTAACATTATTAACTTGTGAGTAAAGTGAGTTTTATATATTACAGTTGGTTAGCAAATTTTGGGATGCTTTTGAACCAAGCATGTTAGATGATGGTCACAATAATTATATCACTTGATGCCTTCTCTAATCAAAGTAAAGGGCTCAAAGCATTGGTGCCACTCTTTTCTCTCCAACTCCCTGAGGCACAGTGTAATTTTTGAGGCTATTGATTATTAATTTTTTTTTTTTACTAAAGATGATAAGTCTGTGTGTCAGGGAATATTTTGTGGTTAGTGGTGCATGGTAAATACAAGAGTGCATGTTCTTTTTGACTGTCTTGGACTAATATATCATTGCCTACAATAGCAAAAGACTGAACTCAGCAACCCAGTTGGTCCCTTTCAGTCCGATGTGCCTGTGTTCCTAGAAGTACTTAATGAATGTAATACCTTTTTCTGTTTTAAAATCTTTGGTTGCTTGTACAACCTGTGTGCATTACATTGTACATTTTTCTGATGTTACCTATCTGCTCATGAATTTGGGCCAAACCCTGCAGTGCCATTGACTTAAAAAGGAGTTCATCTGTGAATGGATTTATTTCTATGTTTCTACAATGTGAAGCATATGGGAAAGTTGTTTTTAGGCTCTTTTATAGAATCATAGAAAATTAGGGTTGGAACAGACCTCAGGAGGTCATTTAGTCCACCCCCCTGCTCAAAGCAGGACCATCCTTGAATATATCATCCAGTTTTATGATAGTGGAGCATGCAGTTCTTATATTTCAGTGAACTTTGTAATCTAACTGATCCTTTTACTCCCACTGTTTCTCTTGGGTAGTTGTTAAGAACCTGACTTTTGTTTCGGTTTTAATGTTGGCAGCTAGCATGAATATTTCAGGGGAAGAACACTGCAAAACAGTAGTTTATCTTGGGTCAGATTCTCAGCTGGTGTAAATTGGAATAGTTCCTTAAAGTCCTTAGACCTCTGTCACTTTACCCTGAGAATCAGTCCCTGTACTTCTTGAAAGTACTCTAATTTCTTAGCACTTTATAGATTAGGAGCTGCTAATTTGACCTTTCTGACACATGTACATTTATTTGCCTCTTGTACAAGTCCAGGCTAATTTGTTGGTAATTTAGAAATAATCAAAAATAATTTAAAAAATACTGGATTATGGAGCAGTATCTGGCCAGGGTTTGTCCTCTTGTTTGTTTGGCTGCTTATTTCATAAATAGTTACAGAGTCAGGTTTTTGTGACTGATTTTTACTAGTTTTAATGTCAGCTAAGAACAGTGCACAGTTCAGCTCCCAGAAAGATATGGATAGACATTAGAAAACAAGTGGGTAGTCAGCAGAAAGGAGGAACTCTTTGCCAACAGCAATTGGCTAGGTATACAGGTAAGAACTTTGTTTCATGGAGTTGGTTCTAAGATCAAATTGGAAGAGAAGATAGGAATGTAAATCCATTTTATTCAGTGTAGCTTACACAGGGTCTGGATTTAGCCAAATGAGAAGTAAAAAATATACGTTCCTATTATACTTGTTTAAAAAAATGCACCTTCTTAGCTTATTCTGGAAGCTAAATTACATTCTGCTGGGACTTCAAGTTAGCATGCTGAGAATTTCTCGCCCTGGAAAGAAGCAGTTGGAGACATTACACAGAACCTTAGGTTTCATAGTATGCTGCAGAAGACGACATTGGAGTGTGAATTTTTACTGTGTGGCTATTTACCTACTGTGGATACTTCTTACATGAACAAGAAGTAATACTTTTGGTGCCACTTATGAAGCTTATTGGCTTCTGCCTTCCCATTCTTTGCTGCTAGTGCTAGTGCACTCTTTATAGCAATGGGACCAGAGTACTAAAGGTACTGGATAAGAAACACTGATTTCAGTTTTACTGGAAAATTGTTATGTTTTTGCAAAAAATAAACATTAATTATTGTTTTTTGGCTCTGGCTGTCTTAAATGATGTGTGGATAAGGCCATGTTCTTGTAAAAAGTTGTATGGGCTCTTCATAGACTGCAAGCAGGATCTTTGTTTTATGTCACATCCAAATATTGACACCTCCCATTGCATAAAAAACAGGATAGGAGGATTATTTTCTACTGTTTAATAACCTTCTTTAGCAGGTAGAGAAATTGAGGGTATGGACAGATGGACATATACTGAGCTAAAAGGGGACAAAGGGACTTATGGCAGGTCTACGCTCACAGTGCCATCACTGGCTTTCCCTGCCCACCTAAGCTTGCTGCACTAGGGTCTATTCGCCTGCCATGACTTGATGGTTCCTGTGGTTCCACTGGAAGAAGTTGTTCAGTGTTTCCTGATGACCCTGAGCATCTTGGATGGTGCTTCGTCTGTGGGGCTCCTTACCTCCTCTTCATCCCACCCTTTTGCACCTAAGTGATCTGGTTTGGGTCTCAGGAAGAACTGGGTGTGCTTCAGGCACTGTTCATTCCTCCCAGGAGAGCTGTCTACGTGCCTCTTAACAGGCCTCGCAACTCAACAATACATGAACTGAAATTCTTCCTAGGATGCGAGCAAGCGGAGCAATGATGCTTGCTGCATCTAGTGCCTCTCCTTGGCACTCCCACCTACATGTGGTGAGCTTTGTACAGCTGCCGTGTAATTTCCTTGTCAGGGCTGTACCCCCAGGAGCACTGGGCTCTGGCCTGGTTGGCCCTTGGCCATGTTTTATAATGTCCCTTGGGGCATTCTCTCACACCCTCATGACCCCTAGGGTCCTGATGCTGGCTGCCTGTGGATTTTAGTGTCTGAGGCTGTCCAGTGTGGTGGGCTGTGCCACCAAGCTCCCTGGCAGGTTCTTCCCCCTGGCAGGTCCCACCGATGCCTCTTAGGCAGACTTTGTCCCACCCCAGCTATTCTGCGTGTACCTGCTGGCCATGTCTGGCATGGGTGGGTTCTCACCAGGGTCCAAGCCCTTGGTTCTGTCAGTGGCTGCTCCTCTGCTGGGGCCCAGGATCCCTTTCCCAGGAGTCCAGTCTTCATCAATGGCATCTGGTTTGTTGGGGCTCCTTGCCTTCGAACGGGTCTCTGACATCCTTGCTGCTAGTGAGTGAGGGCTCAGTTAATACCACTTTACTCCTAACTGATATTTTCCCACTTAAACATACAAGGATTACTGTCAACATCTTAACTACAGTATTGAACTGGGAACTCATACTCAGGTGGCTACCTACCACCTTCATTTCATATGTATAATCTTCTGTCTTTGTTCTTAGATGTATAACTGTACATTGGATTATGTTAAACATTTGTTCAAATGAGCCCACCTTGCCAACAAACAGCATCTTCCTCCACAAATACAATTATTTCAATCACAGACATGCCAGAGGTTTTTCATCACACGTGCTAGGCACCATTCAAATAGATAGGAAGACAGTAACTGTCCAAAGACCTCAGTATTTAATCCATCACACAATTTAATATAACAATTGATGAGATTTAATAACACACAGTTCTGAGGTCTCAGCCTCAGATAAAAGGATCTGGGTCTGGAGTGTCTTTGGAAAAGATATTGCCATGGTCATCCAAGCTATAAGAACAGGTGTGTTTGAGAGCTCTACCAAGCAGAAGAAAGGGCTTTGTTCCTCCTGCGATTGCTCCGAGGAAGGCTCTTATGAATTGGACATGGTAAGTAAAGAGTAGCTAATGCAGACAGTAGGTTAGATGGATTGCTAATATAAGTGTCGCTCCATTTCACTGACTGACTGCATTAACTCAACTGAAAGAGCTGCACATAAAAATAAAGGAAAGCTGACTCCTGGTCACGTTTTCTGATTGCTAGACAGCACTCACATGAGCAACAGGGAATTGCCTGATTTACTTTTTCTAGAGTGCACTGTAAATAGGAAAAAGTATTGGCGCACACAGGAGGAAGGATTTGTAGCTGCTTACCCCGGTACGAATTTGCCCTAGGAAAGTCTACGTCTAGGATGCAGTATTTTTTTTAAATTTGGTGCAGACAAATGCAAGTTAGTCTATGATGGAAAGAAAAATGCAAGCTACTTGTGCTAATTATGCTTCAAAATTGATTGTAACCACTCAGGAGGAAGATCTGTGATCATTGTGATCAGATCAATGAAAATGCCTGCTCAATCTTCCTTAGGGATTTCAAAAGCAAACAAGAGAGTGGATTAGGATAGGGATAGAGTACGTTCTTCCTGTAAGCCCTTCCAAAAAGTAGATATTCATATTATTTTGATATATTTGTAAAAGAATCCACCTCAAGTACATTTTTCTACTTTTGTAATGAATTAATGGAACATTTTCACAAATACTACCATAGTGACTGCTTACAGAATAAGGCAGAGCTACTTTCACAAAAAAGAAGTACTGGAAACTTCCTGTGTCTGAGGATGCTTCTGCCAGTGCTTCTTAATAATATATTAACATTTTTTTGGCTTGTTGTAGGTCACTTACTGAACTGTCTTCATTCCATTGATGTCAGTATAATACTGACTGGGACCTAGAACATAGGAATTACTTGTAATACAGTATGTAGTTAGTAATCAGAATCAGTCACAAGGTGCATGAATTAATTGTTTTTAAGGTATTCTCTGGAGACTGCAAAGTAGTTGAAAGTCATTTGTACCAAAAAGTTTGTGGGAGTAAGGCCAAAGCAGGACTTAGGCAGACCTGAGGCACTCAATTCCATCTAACCCCACAGTACCTCCCTCTTTGAGACTAAAGTTCCCTAGATACCTGTTTTGTAAATACCCAGAACTGTCCCAGTTTGAGCAGCACAGCACCTCTCTTTACCTAAGCCTGGTAAAGATTCAGAAATTAAGCATTACCTAGGTTTTCTGGGGCACCTTATCAAAATGCAGTTGTGGATGCTTTCTTTTTAAATTGAGGCATCCTTTTCTATCTTTCATATGATGTCCTCACCAGAGCACTGACCACAAAGCAGGAAATTTAGGTTAAAGACTTTTTCCTTCACCCTGAAGGGTTTAATCCCTTCAACATCCCCAATCACTCCATTATGGGCTAATCTGCATGGACGTGCTTTCCCCCTCCTACTGAAGCTGTGCCACTGGGCAGGAAAAAATTCAAGATGAATTGGTCTAGAGTAAGGCAGTAAGAAGGAGACTGACTTTACGTCCTAGTGGTTTAGGCACTCATCTGGGAGGTGGAAGTGTTGGGTTTCAGTCCCTGCTTCTCAGGACTGTTTCTGCACTACTTACCATGATTATTTAATGTATAAGCAGTCCACCTGGACTTCCAAAATCAGCGCACACAGAATAACTACAAACTGCCACAGCCTCTGGGACCTTTCCATCTGTGAGGAAGGCAGCAGTAAAGCTAAGCAATGCTTAAGTTCGTCATATAGTATAATTGTATACTAATTATATTGTTAGTATAATGAGGTAATTATACCACTTTATTAAAGGTAGTATTTGATGGTTGGAGAAACTGAGGTACAAATGACTGGCTCATGATGTGTAGCAGAGATAAGAAGAGCTTTTTAATTCAATTACTTCAGCTGCCATGCTTTTACCAGAAGGCCAGCTTTCCCTCACTGTAGCAGGCTCAGTAATGGGGGCCTCAGGAGTTTTATGTGGCATTTTCTTCCTCCATTCTCGACATGCATAATTCATATAATAACCTCTCTCTTTCCCCGTACTCTTGCTCTGTGCCTGGGATTGGCATATCTGCTTTCCAGGGCTTCCCCTGCTGTTCATAATGTTCTCATCTCACTTTTATGCTAACCGGCGATTCTACGGCATCTAAGGCAATACTGCTGTATAATTTTATGGTGGAGGTAGTGTTGCCTGCCATAAGTTTGCAAAGCTCTTGATATAGTCCAGCTAATGATGTGGTTTGACATCTCACTCTCCAAAGTAAGCAATACATTTACTTACCTAATAAAATATGCTCAGTTGTTTCTATTTCATGCATCACATACATTTATTTTTACATCCAAAGCACAAGATTGTTAGCTGTAGCTCAGCTGCCATAGCAAGCCAATGACATTGAATGAAGGACTACACATTAATTATATGCTCAGTTGGTAATGGTCACAATACACAGTGATGAGTGAATCTGCAGTAATTATACCTGGTGTTGTATGGCAGTCATCTTATCTGTACAGTGTTTCTCCTACTCTATAAGCAGGAGGTTGAAAATAAATGGGACATAGGTTCCTACGTCACCAAAGGCCAGATTTTAAGAAGTATTCAGGTACATAATGATGCCTTTGAGAGTTTGGGGGTAAGGGACCTATCTACATTTTCAGGTGCTCAAATACTTTAAAAAATGTGGCTTTTTAGCACTGTTAAAGATGAACCACCTGCTCCAGACTTGTAAGTCCAACACCGGACCTAGGTAAGCTGTCTAAATAGAGTGCTGCTGTGTTTACATGTTTGATATGTCTCTTAAAGTAATGATTATATCATATCCGTATATTGGTTTTCAATGTATTAACTGTACACTTCTGGTAATACTTCTCCTCACATGTTCTACATCTATCTATATACTCCTGCATCTTTGTGTAACTCAAGAATCTGTTCTTCTGTTTACCTAGTGCAGCCTATACTCATGTGAAAAATGTTTCAGCAAAATAATGGCTCACCTGTAGAATCAACTTGATGGGTGGTGGGTGCTGAAATTGGTCTAAAGGTCTGGACAATGTGAATGTAATGAAGACATCATTGCTCATGGAATGTGTTAATGTCTGACTACTGCCTAAAGGCAAAGCATGGCAAGGTACAGAAAATATAACAACCTACTGCTGTTTGATTTGATATTTTTAAATTGATAAAAAAAAAAAAAGGAGAAGGAATGTAGGATGAGGTTTTGAAAAAAAAAAAAAGTCAAGTAGAGACAAGTTCCTGAACTTTCAACTGCAGTCAAAAGTACATACAAACTCTTTCTGTTTCTTACTAGACCCAAATATACTTTGTAGTTTATGCAATGCTAGATGCTACTTCTCAGGTTCTGGGATTCTGTACTCTGTTCTGGCCTTTTACACAGAAAACAGCAAAGCTGCATCTGAGTAAGCAGAACATATAACAACATCGCTAGCCTGGTCTCCTTTGGTGATCTTTTCATAGCCTTGGCAACTGGGCACTGCATAGGCATACACCCTGCCAAACCCCAACGTATTTTGCCTGGTTCCATCCAAAACCATAACTCAGTTTCACTTTCTTTTGATACCCAGCTCATGCTCACCCAGAGTTTTATGAGTCTTGTTGCACTTGATCTACAATTTAGGGGCTTTATCCTGTGAGATTGTGCTCACTTTGGCTCTGAGCCAACTAACCTTTATGCACTTGCTTAAGGACAAGAGTCATGAATTATTCCTGTGCTCAAAGCTGGCCCTGTGATTAAGGGCCTTGCTGGCTCACAGTGTTCAGCCCTTTGTAGGACTGGTCTCTGGGTTAGGGTACAGACAGGAGTTACATTTCTAGTAGAAATGCTGCTCTCCTTTCAGACAAGTCCAGTGCAGGCCATAGGCAGTTTCTCCCACAGGCAACATGACAGATCCAAAAGGAAGATCTTTCTTTTTCAGTGTGGAAGATCTCTCCTACGTAAAAGTTTATCATGTGGGAATGAACACCTATGTGCTTCCCTGCTGCTTGACTCCTCTAGGGAGTGGGAGGGACAGCAGGGAAATGCTACCTGTGCCTTCCCCAGATCAGGATCTGGGGAAGGTGATGGGGAGCAGCTGCTGCTTGACTTCTCCCAGTCCCCAGGAGGAGTGGAGTGGCAGAGGAACGCTCCCTGTGCCTTCCCCAGCCCCAGGAACTGGGAGGATTTGAGCTGCAGGGAAATATTCCCTCATGCATTTCCCAGGCTGGGGTTGCCTGGGAAATGCATTATTTAGCCTGGAGAAGAGATGACTGATGATAATCTTGAAATGCCTGAAGGGCAATTATAAAGACAATACAGGCATACCTCGGAGATATTGCGGGTTTGGTTCCAGACCACTGCAATAAAGCGAATATCGCAATAAAGCGAGTCACACGAATTTTTTGGTTTCCCAGTGCATATAAAAGTTATGTTTACACTATACTGTAGTCTATTAAGTGTGCAATAGCATTATGTCTAAAAAAACAACGTACATACCTTAATTAAAAAATACTTTATTGCTAAAAAATGCTAACCATCATCTGAGCCTTCAGCGAGTCGTAATCTTTTTGCTGGTGGAGGGTCTTGCCTCAATTTGTAAAAAACGCAATATCTGCAAAGCGCAATAAAGCGAAGCGCAATAAGATGAGGTATGCCTGTACTATAGACAGGATGGAGATGAACTTTTCTCTGTGGCTGTAGGGAACAGAACTAGGAGCTACGGAGTCAAGCTGCAGCAGAGGAAATTTAGGTTGGAGATTAGGCTGAACTTTTTGACTATGAGGGTGGTCGAGCACTGGGACAGAGGATCTAGAGAAGCTGTGGGATCTCCATCCCTGGAAGTTTTCAATAGCAGGTTGGACAGACCCTTGGCTGGAATTGTTTAAGCAGGGGGCTGGAGGTCCTTGTGAGATCCATTCCAGGCCTACTTTCCTATGATCCAACAATGTCAAGTGGTGTTTTTATGCAAAAATCAATTCATATGAAAACTATACAATGTTCAGATTTTTGAAAAAAGACAAATTTGCTGTTTTTTCCATACAAATCTAAAAACATTCCATACAAGATGAAGAAAACGCCTTTGCTAAATTTTCTCAGGAAAGGCTTGCTGTTTTTCCACAGAAGCTGTATTAGGAATATAAGGAGATGACAATAGTAAGGAATAATTAAGTAGGCACTTGATTGATTCCTGAGTTAATTCTCTGATCAATTATCAGTAATTCTCAGTAAAACAGGTACTGACATGTTAAACCCAGAGGGGAATCTATTCAATATGTTGCATTTCAGCACTAATAAAAAACCAAGAAATCAGAACAAGGCGTTTCACTTTAAAGGGATTAAGGTGGAAATGCAGATTAATGCGCAAATGCTCTGATCAGTATCTTATATTAGTTGCATCTACTTAAATTCAAAGCAAATCATTTCACCTTTTAATATGCTCCTTAGAATGTCTTTCTTGCCTGCAGTGAATACTGCCTTTAAGCTACAGCTGTTCTTTTCCAATCCTGACAGAAATGTAAAGCAGAGTCACAAAGGAGAATCACTCTATTTATTTACTCATCACTAGTATGAATTATTTATGACATTATTTTAGCTTAAAATACTTTTTACAGGAATAATTAATGATGTGGAAAGCCATAAAATAAATAAATAAGTAAATAAGATGGACAGTAACTGAATGTATGATGCAAAAGATTCATAGTGTTACCACATTAGCCCTATCTCTGGTTCTGAAGAGCTATGACCAAAATGTCTTGTTGAAAACCTTGCCCCTTGGGAGGGATTACAGCTGTGTATATTTGTTGCTCTAGCTTGCGTCAAAATTGAAACCAATCTTCACCCATCTCACAATATTTGGTTTTGTGAATGAGACTTAAAAGTGACCCTCTACCATTGCCTATTGAACTGATTTGAGCTCAACTAGACAACAGCTCAGATCTGAGGCCAAATATCATGGAAAATCATGTCAGCTGACTTCTGGAAGCAAATTTAGCATGTTTCCAAAATAAAATATTAAGTGAAAATAAGATCTTTTGTTCCCAGAGCTGTTGAGTAAGTCAGCTCTTTTGCAGTAGCACCCTAACTTAACCTGAACAGCAAGGTGTTATCCACTTGTGTACAATAGGTACACTGGGAAGTCAGGACTAGACCTTTCATTCCTACCAAAAAATACCCTTCAGAAATACACATCTAATACTACTGTGTGCTCTCCCAGTGGTTTCCCTGTTGTATCATTTCCTCACTGAATTCTATAGAAAGAGAAAGGCCTTTAGTATTCATTTAGACCTACAGGAACCCAGGAGAAGCTCATGACAAGTGAAGTCTATGGGTGGAATCCTAGTTCTCCACAAACTGCCCAAACCATAAGCCACAGTCTAGATATTAGCAAGGGCCCTCTATGTCTTTTCTTTTGAAGCTGAGCCACTGTACCTTGCATCCAGTAGTCATTCATCAAAAAGGTTGGAAAGTGTAGGGAACTTTCTTCCCTCTTTGAGAGCAAGGATTTAGGGCAGAACCCAAGATTTCCTGCAATCTAGAGCAGCATTCTAGACTACACATCTAGCTTATGCTTGCTCTCCTGGCCCACTTACCTTCTTCTTTTGGATGCCCATGGGGCCACTTTCAAAAGGAGTGCTGGAGAGCAGCATGGATAACTCTTAACCTATTGGTTGGTGGTCAGAGCACTTTGCTGGGAAATCAGAGAGCTGCAGGGTCAAACCTGTGCTGAGTGAGGGGGCTGAGGACCTAGGTCTCCTGCTTCCGGGGAGACCTGACTAGCCACTTGCTTAAAGGGGATGGCCCTACACCACTGGCGTCTAATACCTGCTAGTTGTGGATTTTGTCAGGTACAATTTTGTGACATTTATCTGCCCAGCCTATATGCATACAGAGCTGGATATCTACCCAGGCATGTGCAGCCTACTGTGCATGCTCAGTACATGGACATATGTATCCATGTTGCATATGAAATAGAATTGCAAACTGTGAGTGAATGCTAAAAATAGCAGTTATGTGGTGGGGTAACTACTTTTTGGGTGTGCAAGTAGAATAGGATTCTGCCCCAGGACTCTTTGTATGCCATCTTCTCCCTTGCTGCCATTAGCAGTTTTGTCTAAGTAAGGAGTCTGCACTATATAGTGTCATATCTACTGTGGGAGATCATTGATATATAATGGAGGGCAAAGGGGCAATAGATTGGTCCGTGTGCGTGCCAATTCCAGGGGACTACCTGACATTACTTGATGGATCACTAAATGAGCATGCAGGAAATGAAAGAAATCAGGTGGTATGATTTCATGAGGGAAGTGTAGCTCTGACCTGAAAGACATTTTTGTTCTACCAGTCAGAAACTTCTGAACAACTGGAATAAACAGATTTTTTTTAAAACTTTATTTCCTCACAATGCCTTCAGGACAAGAAAACAAACCTTATGGGTAGAAGAACCTCACTGAGGTGCATTCAAGGATATCATTAGCTGAAAGGAAATTTAATTTAATCTGCAAATGCTGCCACATTACAATAGCAAAAGTGATCAACGTACAACACAGGCAACATAATTAATTTCTCTTCCAAACTAAGAATACAGCCCTGTAAACACTTGCACATTAGGCCTGTGCAAATAGGCAGCTATTTGATTTGGCTTTGGATCCAGCTGCTTTGGATGCCAGGGATCTGATCTGGAGCTCCGGACTGGGTTCCCGCTTTGATTTGGCCGAAGTGGCTTCGGCGTCCGATGTGTCTGAATCTTATCCAGGTCTGAAGCCTTACACAGCCCTATTGCACATCAACATGTGGGACTCCGCAAAAATATGCTCATACGTGTGACTACTGGTAGGATCAGGTATAATTGGCTCTTGAAACTGTTTCAAAGTTGGGCACATGAAAACATACTATCACTTCATGGCAAACTACTGGATACCCACAGTCAATCTGTGCAAAAAACATGTTCGTATTGCAGTTTCTAATCAGTGCTACTTCTGATTTCTTTCAGCGTAGAAAACTCAAAAGCATAACATATTTGATTATTTCCTGGGTTCTTCCACCATCCCCTAACCAAGGTGTTTGGGCTGTAATTATGAAAATCACCCAGAGGATGAATTAAATCCAAATAGGTTTCAGATCTACCAAAATGTTGGCCTTTGTCCCCAATCAGCCTCTTCCTTCTAGTCCAAACCTCATCCACAGCCAGATGGCCTCTTGTCTTCCTCCCACTCCTGTGTTTATTAATTTCTTCAAGTGAGTCAGTCCAGCCCACCCGAGTCACCCAGACAGCTGTGCACTGCGCTGCCACCTGCTTCTGACTCACTGCTCTGTTTGGGCTCCCTCTCGCTACAGGCCAAAATCAGTAAGAACCCATCCAACACGTCTGGTGCTCAAAATAATCCCAGCAAATCACTGCAAAACCCTGGTGTGAGGAAGGATTCAGGTGTTCTGCAAGTTGTCTAATATACTGGCTAAGTAATGTTAGTTTAGTTGCTGGTTTAATTCTCAGAGAAAAGTGAACTCCCTCCCTCCGCAACAAAACAGGCAGAGATTCTCTCAGTACAACTTTGAGTTTCACTTTTTCTATGCAATCTCTCCTTCAAAATTTAATGCAGCCTCCCTTCAAAAAATGAGGAAAAACTCTCTCCCCAGAACCTAACAATATCTTACAAATGCCCTTCTATACCCTGCTTTGTAAATGTGCTATTGAAAACAGACATGGTTCTTTGGGTGAATCTGATATCTTTCATTAGACCAACTTAAATAGTTGAAAAAAAAATTAAGTAAACTTTCAGGGTTTTTTTAACCTGAAAGCTTGCTTAAAACTTTTTTCCAACCGTTTAAGTTGGTTTAATAAAAGATATCAGATTCACCCAAAGAACCCTGTCTGCCTATATTCTTAGACCAACACGGCTACAACCTACACGCCTATTGAAGACAAGCATTCAGAATAACTGGAAACCCCCTGCTCATCACAAGTCAGTAAGGGAGGCAGTCCAGTCCATTGATTAAATCACTGACTTGGGAGTTGGGAGAGGTGAGTGCTAGTCAAATCTGAATTCTTGCATGCCGGGAGCCAAGTTGCCTGAGGCTTGCTGTGCTGGGATTTCTTCCTACGTAAAATGAGAGGAATTACAACACTAGGAGGAAAGTGCCATGGTACCTTTCAACGACAGGCGATTGCTGATCAGTGATCACAGTTTTATTTGAAAATAGCGGTAAATAAAAACCGCAATAGTAATTGCACACGGTTGAAAATTAGCTTCCTGCTTAGGGATTTCTTTTTTCTTTTGCTTCCAGGATCTGCCAAGTCGAAGCTTCCTCTTTCTGAGAAATGTGAAACTACATCACTAGCTGGGGGAATCATTCTCTGGCTTTCGCTGAGAGTGAACCTAGGAGGGTGTTGAATGGAGCAGTGAAACATGGGGTGACTTTCACCGTGGATGCCAAATGTAGATTGGGATGTTGTTATTCATGGGGGAGGGAAGGGAGGGGGTGTATAAGGGGTATACTGTGTGCTATACAAGGCACAAAGAAAATCCCTGTCCTGAAGAAAGTCCATGTCTCTGTCCTGAATCTGCCTTAAATCTACGAGTTCGGAGGATTATGGGGACAGAGCATTTACCTGGCCGACCTTCGTGGATGGAAAAATGGCACATCCAGGTGGGGAGGAGGGGGGAGTGGGCATGCCCAGAAGGTCACAGCGGGGAGGGAGTAAAATAATCCCTCCCAAAGACATTAAATGTTTGGGGAGAGCTGGGGAACCCATCCCTCATTCAAACCCAGGGGAAGGGAGAGTGTGGTCCAGTGTTTAAGGCATGGCTGTGGGAGTCAGGAGCCATGAGGGAGGAGCCCAGCCTTGTGGCCGATTTGCTGTACAGCAGTGGGCAAGTTGCTCGACTCCCCCTGTGCCCGAGCTGTGAATGGGAGCCGTGACGATGACTGCAGGGCTGGCAGCACAGCGCGCTTTGCGGCGGGGACCCAGGCCGCGGTAACGGTAGCCCTGGGGGAGGGGGCAGGTGATCGGATTTGGCACCCAGGAGTCTCCTCTTCTCTTCCACCTGAGCTCGGGGGATGGGAGGCTCGGGCAAAGGCATCCTCTTGCCTGGTAAATCCCGCCCAGGCAGCAGCCTCTGCTTCCTGGGGCGAGATCCCCCTGCC
>NW_017729002.1:90817-94388 GCF_001723915.1 Gavialis gangeticus | reverse complement strand
CCATGCCCCCCTCTCCCCCACCCCGCGGGTTTCGTTCCCACTGTTTCCCTGCCTCCCCCTCCCTTTGCGCCCTGCTCTCACCCGGCGCTTGTTGCCAGCATCCTTGCACTGAGCATGTGCGCGGCATCCCTCCCCTCTCCGCCGCGGGTACCACAGAGATGCAGTGAGCTCAGCAGCGCTTCCAGTGCAGCCCAGGCGAGGGCTGAGGCGGAGCCGGAGCCCGCTCCCCCGCGGGCATGGAGTGAGCCGGAGCCCGCGCCGAGGCAGTCCGCGCAGCCGTGCACGCGGGCATGGAGTTGAAGAGATCCATCTCCGCCAGCATGGAGGCGGAGAAGCCGCTGAGACGCTACGGGGCAGTGGAGGAGACGGAGTGGAAAGCGGAGGGGCTGGGGAGAAGTAAGTGCTTCGCGTGCCGAGAGCCGAGGAGGAAGGAGCTGCCGCTGCTGCTTCCAGCTCTCCGCATCGGCACTGGGCACGAGGGGAGGGGGGCACGGTGGATCCATTTACAGGGCTGTTCTGCCTGGCAGGTATTGTCTGCAATCAGCCCTTGGTAATGACCTGATCCCTTTCTATGCAGATCTGGCAGCGCATGCATGCCGCTGAGCAACGTGTGCTTGTTAACAAAAGGAAGCAGCCGTTGCTTCGTTTAGGGCTGGGCAAGGTTCCTGTGACCATTTTGCCCTTTGAAGCCAATGGGAGCCTCTGCTTTGGGAATGGGGCCGAGCTGAAGACAAGAAGGTCTTTTCTCTGGCGGTGCCTCTAAGAGGGACAGGGAACCAGGGGCTGGACTTGGGCTAATGCAGCTCAAGTCACTTTATTGTTTCCTTACAAAATGAATCGCTCGCTCTGCTCAATGAAGTGCAGAGATGTCAGTGTTTGGAGGCTGTGGGCAGAGGAAGGATGACTGGAACATTACTTCTCAATTATTAGGAGACGGGATTTAGTAGTCTGCTTTTACCAAATATTGGGAGCATTTTCTAAGCATCAGTTTGAAAGGCACAGGTGACATCCATATCATTCATTCTTATTATGCTCAGTTGGAAGGTGTTGAAATACTGTACTTTATTTAACTGCATCATAGATGCACTGTATTTATCAGCTTAATGAAAGCTCTTTAGTGCAAGAGCTTTTTTTAAATCAACATTTTCTAGAATGCAACAGTTGATACATCTCTTCCAGAAATCTGATGGAAAGAATAATTTAAAAGAGAAATAGTTGTCAATTCACATTATTGGTAGGACTCTTGGTTGTTTTTATGATGCCAATTGTTACTCTTTATTTGGCACAGCTATCTCCCCTGACAACTGGAAAAACCTATAAACTGACTCCCATTTTCAAGGTAACCAACAGTGGCAAAAATCCTTGAAAAGAAAGTCAATGTGAAGCTTTGGATTCACTGCAAGATAAAACATTTGATAAGTTGTGGCAAAGGTTCTGATTAGGCCATACAGGGAAAGCTTTGTGCAATTCCTGCAGTAACTTCTTTGCCTAAGCTGATACTGGAGCAAAATATTTGCTCTTCTCCTTGATCTGTCATCCACCTTCTGGTCTTGTGCATCATGAGGTCTTACTAGAATGTATTTTAATATCTTGTGGTTTACAACAGCCCGATACCAGATTTCAGATACTGCTTCCTGCTTTGGTCAGCCTTCCAAGATATTGCAGTGTTCCTCAGGGCAGTGTGCTAGCTTCATACTTTACCTCTGGCTTCAGTTTTTCATGCATATGTTATCATATACCATATGCTGATGACAGTGAGATGTAACTCTCCCACACTCCTGATGCTTCAATTGCAGTGTTGGGTTTGTTGCAGTGCCTGGCATAGGTTCAGGACTGAATGGCTCAACACTTTCCAAAACTAAATTGAACAAAACTGAAAACATGTTGGTTGACTCATGCACATGCAACAGTTTCTCCTTCTGTGGCATACTATAGACTTGTGCTCTTCTCCTTGTCACTGCAAATAAGACTCTTAAGTGTTGTTTTGAATCTGAGTTATTTTTCAGATGGTTGCCCTGAGGCTTAGAGGTAACTCACCCAATTTTAGAAGTGCTCAGCACTTGTGGTTTCTGTGGAATAGAAACTTGACAAAGTCGCAGAATGAGTCACTAGTGAAGATTAATAGGAAGAATAGAACTAAGGATTTCTGACTTGTGTGTCCAGGTATTAGCTGTTAGAGTTGCACTGCTTCTTCAGCAACTTCACGTTACAGCAGTTCAGTGAGAATATCATTGTTACCACTTTGAGAACACAATATATTATATCAGAGCAACACTGAGGTCTGAGTTGTTCTTCAGTGATCCTGAGAATCTAATGTTATAAAGACTTTCTACCTGAATAATTTATCCACTTCTTCAAAGGCTTCAGGTTACTTAAAATACTATAGAAAGGCTATTTACAGTAGCTGTTCTAAATGATCACTGCATATTTTTCCTACTCTGATAGCTGCACTGACTTCCGATCAGGCTTTTACTTTGATTTTAAAAGAACAATGTTGTTATTGACTTTTAATGGTCTTGGAATCTCCATACAATGTTGCTCCAGAATTGGACAGCAGTATCTCTGAGAAGTATCCCACTATCTCTGAGAAGAAAACCATTAAGGGTCAGGAGAGAGTCATTTTCCTTCTATGTAAATGGAAAAAATTAGTTTTGAATGTATAATACTTTGCAAATGTGAAGTGCCAAGTGTTGTTATTAACAAAATCAGTACCATCTGTAGCTGCCTCTCTACTCCCTTGTTGTCTTATTGGTCTGTTGTGTCCTGTCCTAACCTAGACCATGAACCCTACAGGGCTGGGACTAGTCACAAATCTGTGCACTAACAAAGGGGCCCCATTCCCTGATGATTACCTCTGGATCAGTGCTTCTCAACCAGAATGCCGCTGCCATATCATTTGAAGGGTGAGGTGTGAGGAGATGAGCAGGTGAGAAGAGACAAGAACAGGCTTAGGCTCTTTCATGTCTGGCCGCTCCCCTGCCCAGCCCCTCTGCAAGGAGGTAAGCAATGTAATTCATAGTTAGTTTTTGGTATGGGGTGCCACTCAGGGGTGGATCCAGATGGTCTGCAGTGGTCTGGCTGCACTCCCCTTTTGGATGGACTGGATTGTGCTGCTGGAGCCTCTGGGAACGTTTTTAAAGCAGATGAGTCATGTCTCCGCCTTCCCCTCCCTGCTTAGAGGCACATCTTCTCCCCTCCCCTCCTCTCCCTCTGTCTCCCACCTGCCATGCTGCTTTCCTCACTTTCCTGGGAGTAAGGGCAATTTCAGAACTGATCCTGCCTGCTCCAGCTGGGCCACATGGGGTGGGGGTGTGGGGGAATCCACCTCCTCCCCTTGTTAGTGCCACTGTTGCCAGTTAAGCCCAGACCCTGCACAGCTCAGCTGGAGAGGGTAGGAGTAAGCTGCAGAGCTTTCCCACCCCCAGGACAGCTGGGAAAGCAGCAGCAACTGGAGGAAGAGGGACAGAAAGCAGGGTAGGGGAGGACATGTGCCGCTGGGCATGCAGGGAAAGGTAGAGATGCTTATGTGCTTTGGGAACTTACAAAAATCCCCAGAAATGATCTGGTGGGT
>NW_017729002.1:87334-90806 GCF_001723915.1 Gavialis gangeticus | reverse complement strand
GGCCCCGCTTGCCTCTGGCTGTGCTGGGGGTTGGCGGGGGGCTCCGCGGCTGCTGAGGGGTGTCTGGGGGGCTTCGGGGTAGCGGGGGCATAGCGGGCTTTCACCTGCGCGTCTCTCGCTGCTCCGGAGCCTAACTGGGGCTTTTTTTGCTGTTGGCAGGCCCTCTTAAACTGCGCGCATCAGCAGTTCTGTTGTAAATATCTTTATCAGTTTGCAAGAAAACATACATAAAATGTTTCAAGTTATGAATTTAAAAACAAACCAATCCCTATAATAGTAATAGGCATTCTTAAGCTATAAAATATGAGAACAGTTCTTCAGCATTGAGGTTTAATTTGACTATCTGTAAAAAAATTTTTAAGAGCTTTGAGTAGGAAGCACCATACAAATGTGAAATATTGTGTATAAAGTGTAGTGAAGTTGCAGTGAGGCTTGTTGTTAAAGCACTGGCTGCCAGTTCATTCCAAAATGTAATGCATGGTGTTTTTATTGCTGTTTCGGGGAAACATTATCATGCCTGTACTTAACCCCAAAGGGACATTGTTTTCAAAGTTGTACAAATTCCATAAAATATTTTTGGCGCCTTTTCAGATAGAATTCAGACTGTTTCTTCTAACTTGCTACAGTGTTGAATCTTTGTAAAAACACAGGCCTTTAACATAGATTAAAGAACTATAGTGCAAAAGACCGGAAACTTTTATTGGAATCTCATTACATCTTTGATGCTTTGCTTATTTCAATAAGCAAGTATCAAAGATGTAATGAGATTCCAATAAAAGATTCTGGTCTTTTGCACTATATTAGTAGTAGTTGAAGAGTTGAGTATTTCTAGTTTGCTGACAGAAGCCCAGGAAATTGGGAATCATCTTTTCATTGTGGCTTTTTTCCTATGTGGCACCCATGTTACAACTGAGAGAGACCTATCCCCGGGGTTCACTAATTTACAGATTTTTGATTACATGTATTGACTTGTTTGGGAGTGGCTGGGCAAGTGTAAAAGTCTTAAGATTCTTCTAGCGTTTGCAAGAGCTTCAGAAAATGATTATATTTTTCCTGTTCGGCAGTCAAAGACATGATCAGCAGAGGAGCCTCTCACTCCTGGTCTGAAGTGTGACTATACTAATTTTAGACAAACTTCCTTCTCTTGTATAATATAATTACAAGGCAGGAAAACCAAAAAAGTATCTCCAGTAAGTGAACATCTTTCCATTTTAGCCAAATTCAAATTGGAACATGCCAGAGGAGCCAAAAGGGACCTAAATGCCAGCTAGCTGCATCCATAACCTTAATCTGTTTTTCCTTCTGTTCTGACTGCTGCTCCTCTCTACAGCCTGAAGCCAGTGCTTGTTGGCCTTGCAGCTGCCTAGCATACTAGCTCTTTTTTCATCCCGTCACTGCCCAGGCAAGCCTTTTAGACACAGGGGCACTTTCTTCCTGCTCTAGGAATGCTCAGACCTAGAGCAGCCTAACCTAGACCATGAACCCTACAGGGCTGGGACTAGTCACAAATCTGTGCACTAACAAAGGGGCCCCATTCCCTGATGATTACCTCTGGATCAGTGCTTCTCAACCAGAATGCCGCTGCCATATCATTTGAAGGGTGAGGTGTGAGGAGATGAGCAGGTGAGAAGAGACAAGAACAGGCTTAGGCTCTTTCATGTCTGGCCGCTCCCCTGCCCAGCCCCTCTGCAAGGAGGTAAGCAATGTAATTCATAGTTAGTTTTTGGTATGGGGTGCCACTCAGGGGTGGATCCAGATGGTCTGCAGTGGTCTGGCTGCACTCCCCTTTTGGATGGACTGGATTGTGCTGCTGGAGCCTCTGGGAACGTTTTTAAAGCAGATGAGTCATGTCTCCGCCTTCCCCTCCCTGCTTAGAGGCACATCTTCTCCCCTCCCCTCCTCTCCCTCTGTCTCCCACCTGCCATGCTGCTTTCCTCACTTTCCTGGGAGTAAGGGCAATTTCAGAACTGATCCTGCCTGCTCCAGCTGGGCCACATGGGGTGGGGGTGTGGGGGAATCCACCTCCTCCCCTTGTTAGTGCCACTGTTGCCAGTTAAGCCCAGACCCTGCACAGCTCAGCTGGAGAGGGTAGGAGTAAGCTGCAGAGCTTTCCCACCCCCAGGACAGCTGGGAAAGCAGCAGCAACTGGAGGAAGAGGGACAGAAAGCAGGGTAGGGGAGGACATGTGCCGCTGGGCATGCAGGGAAAGGTAGAGATGCTTATGTGCTTTGGGAACTTACAAAAATCCCCAGAAATGATCTGGTGGGTTGGGTGGAGCCTGGGGAGCGACCTGTGCATTGTAGGTGACTGTTCCTGCATTCCCCTTTGCCAAATCCTGGATCTGCCTCCGCACTCAATTCCAAAAAGATATGGAGAGGTACCTTGAGTCTGAGGGGTGACTCATTAGAGAATCACAGCTCTGGATGCAACTGCAGCACAAAGAGAAACTAACATCCAATCATTTTGTATATTAGCAGTAGTAATGTCCATTTTGTTCAAAGCCACTTGGTTATGCACAGTATACAGCAGAAGTAGATGGAAGCCAACTGGTGTAATAGAAACAATGCACTGCGAGCTGGATTGGTTCTATTTGAATGTTAAATGTAAAAGAACTGCATGCTAACACATCTCTAGATCTGCAATGTGATAAAATTCACTGGTTGTTGGCTGTAAAAGAACCTAATCACTTTTAGGGCAATTAAGTGTGGTAGCACATGAATTTCTATTCTACAACTGTCACTTTCCATCAGGCTCTCAGTGGAGCTATGCTGGTTTACACAAGTTGGAGATGTGGCTCCCAACCTGCAAAAATCTGAAGGAGTTTCACATATAAGCCTGAAACAGATTTGTTGCAAGATGTGTTTTTTGTTTTATTTTAAGTGAACAAGGTGCTGAAGCCTCTTTTCTTGCATGCAAGAGGGAATTTCTGAACAGCAGAGAACAGGATGAGAATAACTGGTTACTATGTGTGGAGCAGCTAGTGAACTTAGGGTGTATGCATGAGTGTAAAGTGCGTTCAGGCTTGTAAATGGACAGCAATTCCAGCACATAATAGTTGGCAGCCTGCTTTACAACTGATGTTTAAAATATAGACTTGGAGAGGCTGCTCTGAACTGGAAAATGTATTTGTTGATTTCCATTACCAGATTCACAACTTTATTTGGAATCAACTCTATTGGCTTTCACAGGGATATGGAATTCCCTGGGTAAAGAACTGTATACAAATCCACAGACATAGTCACAGAGAAACAAATCCATTCTTAGCACCCTTTTGATTTCTTAGACTCATCTGTATTTTTTTATTTTCTGTAGAGTTTAGAACCCAATTTAGTGTAATGGACCAGTTTCAGGCAGCACAAACAGGAGTAAGTGTCTGGAGACTGCTAAGGAAGAGTTCTGGTGCAATTTGAGAGCAAACAAACTATTCTGTTCTGGGATTTTTGCTCACTTAAAAGCTTAGAAATTTGTTCAT
>NW_017729002.1:83010-87323 GCF_001723915.1 Gavialis gangeticus | reverse complement strand
TGAACGGTAAGACTACTGGAGATGAGCTGTAGCAGCTTCTTTACCTGTTCACTTATCTTGGAACATGAATAGCAGGTTAGGAAAAGGGGAAAGTTTCTCACTCCATGGTAAGTATGCATGTGTGGAGTAGCTGGAAATGGTCATATGGGAATCAACAATGGCACAAAGCCAACACAGATAGCTCCATGACCACTCTTTCCTTCTACTCAAAGAAGAAGGGGAGTGTCATATGTGTTTGAGCAGGAGGCAGTGAGGCTGGAGTGTACTCCAATGATCCTGTGCTATGTAAACAGCCCATTTAGGTAGGGACAGACATTCAAAAAGCCTGAGCCTGAATTGATTCAATCTTTGCAGGTTAGTTTAACCTGCCTAGACTGAATCAGTTTGTAACCACACAGACATCCCCTCTGGACTGAAAAAATGCAAGCATGTGCCGACAGTAGCTCAGGTTAGAAGCCGGGGGAGCTACAGCAGCCCCCCCCTTCCCTTCCATAATGCTGAGCTGGGCTGGGGGAGGGCATGGCCAGGCCCCAGCAGAACACTCTGATTAGAGAGGGGTTTTCCCACCCCCTGCTGGTCAGCAAGGGAGCCAGCCAGGCAACTGCATTGCATTTTGTTACACAGCAGGGAGCATTTATCACCCCATCAGAAAAACAAAAGGTTCCCTCATTACTTCAAGCTCTTAAACAACTTGTTCCAAAGAAGGAATGGAGGGACATTACCAGCTACCTGTTGATTAGCTCCAAAGAGCCCTAAGTAGCACAGTCCTGTCTGCTTTTGTCCTGTCTGCCATAGCACAGACTGTAGCCAGCATGTGGTCTGTTAGTTAATGCTGAGAGGTATCTGTGTAAGGCAGAGGGGACAGGGGAACCCCTGCTTAGCAGGGAGTGTTGAGGAGAGTGGGGGAGCAGGGGGAAGCTGGGAGACACCTGAAGTCTCTGCCAGAGCTCCAGCCAGGTAGTGGGGTGGGGGTGGGGGGCAACCCAGAGATAATGCCAGGACGCTGGGGGGCTCTGGTTTAACTTAAACTAGGAAGGGGTCTGGGACAGACATTGCATAAACTGGTTTGACCCAAATCAGTTACGTCTGATACTACATTCAACCAGGTTTATCTTAAACTGGTTTCAGCCATTTTGAAACTGGTTTATGTGCACTGAACTTATGTTCTGTTACAGGTTTAAACCAGTTTCTGATCACTTAAACTGGTTTATGTGTAATGTCTGTCCCTAGCCATGGGGTCATTCTATCTAGCACAGGTTAAAGCAGCCCTCTGGTTGATCTAAGTTGTAACAAGGCCTTAAATGTCTGTGTCTTCAGCCCTTCAGGAGCACTGCGGGGTCTACTTGAGGATTAATTTCAAAGCAGTTTGTTGATAAGTCAATGAAAAACTTATTGCTTTGTTTACCTAAATGAGATGATAGGTAATTTCATTGCTCCATAGCTGAGCAGTGTGATTCAGCTACTCACTAGAAATCTGTACTACATAATACACGAAGCACTTTTATAAGATACTGGTGAAAAAGCACATGCCTGTTCTGGAATCATTAAAGGACTTATAATACTGAGAAAGTGGAAGGCTCAGGTAATGGGAGGAGTGTTTTACTTCTCATTAATGGATAAAACTGGATCACGTCAGTGGTGCTGTTCAGTGTAGGATGGTCTCCCTCACTGATTTACAACAGACTGATCAGTCTAGGAAAAGCAGGGGAAGTCAGGAATAGAGTAGAGCATGATGCCATTTCTGTAGGTGTGCACTCTTTCCTCCTATACTTGCATCAGGGACAAGCAGGTGGTATAAAAAACCCTACACAAGATGTCATGCATTGGAAGCTCATTCTTGATCTCGGGACAATCCTGCAGGGTGCATCTACACATTAATTAATGAAGTTGAATAAACTCCAGTGCAGTTTGTACCGGAGTTTATTGTCCCAGGTACCATGTTTGAATGTGTGCCTGGGACCGCAGCACATTGAGCTGGGATGGAGCAGCCCTGGCTGGCAGGGGACTCCAGGGGTCAGTCTGCCAGCCCAGGGTTGCTCTCACCTGGCTCAATGTCCTGTGAAGGGGCTGGATGGGGCAGGAGGCTGCTACAGTGCAGAGCTAGTCAGCAGGCAGCCCCTGCACTGAATCATCCTTGTGACCCAGCCAGCTCTGTCAGTATCTACACATGCATTGTGGTGGAGTAAATAACTCTGTAATAGGATAGTAGTTGTGTCTGGCAGTACTATCCTACAGGAAAGTTAATTAATTTACTCTGCCTTACTAACACTGAATGAGAAGATGGTGATGTTGCATTGTGGAGCTAATTAGTTATCTCTGCAGTACACTAGTTAGTTAATCAGCTTTAATGCCAAACTTCAAATGCCATACAGTAGAGGGACTGAGTCACAGAACCAAATATGGTCCCGAATATTTAACATGATTTAATACTTTTTTTTATAATCCTTGGGAAACTGTCTGATCCAATATTAAAAAATCAATCAAATGGCAACAGGGACATGCACTTGGATTACAAATCCCCATAATCTGAGACCAGTGCCACACTCCAACCTTTTGTCACCCTTGTCATTCTGCTTTTAAGATTGCCAGAGACTTTTAAAACTAGATTCACATTTGTCCCTGTTGATATTAATGCTTGTGGACATAGAAGACAGCTAAATCGCAATCCACTTCTGAATGTTGTGACAGCCTTCCTGACAGTTGTATATTTTCACCGGTCTACACATGCAGGCACAAATAGACAGACAGCACTGGGGACCCTATGCTATGAACTGCTGTGATTCATTTGTTTTCTGACTTTACTGGGAGATGATACTCAGTACCTTGCTGGACATGTCCTCTGTGTTAATACAGCTAAGCAGATGATGCCAGCGGCCTACCTCCTCTTGCTATATTTTTAAAACATGCACCTTTGTGCTTTTCCCACTTACTGCCCTGCATATTGAGAAGTACATTTTAAGCATCCACAAAACCATTTCATTGTCCTTGAGCCCTTTCCTTAAAATTGCAGCAATGCCTGCAAAAACTTGACAACATGTAGGCAGCTGATGAGCCAATACCTTTGACTGTTCTGCTGATCAGCATTGACTTGTGCTTGCCTCTGTGTATGCAGTGCTTATCTCTTGTCTTACAACAATAAGATCTTTGGTGCAGGGACTGCCTTTTGGGCCTATGTTTGTACAGCACCTGCAGAATGGAGTCCTGGTCTGCAAGGAGAATTCCAAGAGATGATAGTTTAAATCATACTGCATTGTTGTTGACAGAATAGACTCAACTAAAGCATTCCTAGGAAGTTAAAATAAAACATTTTAAACTATGTCCAAAGTAGTGGGAGTTACCTGAGGAAGATACCAAAAGTTGTTATTAAGAAATTTCAAGTAGTTCCTAAATCCTCAGGCTTCTAAGCAATGTAGTACAAATAACTACAAATGTAAGGTATTAAAGAACAGATGGATGTATATGGAAGAGATTTTCAGTGAGTGAAAAGTCCAGCTTTCATGTACAGCTTTCATTAATCTCCAAAGGGAGTGATTAGATTTGTGCGAAAGAAAAGGGAAAAATGTTTCATAGGATCATAGGTAGGGACCTACTCAATTCATGGTGGAAGTAGAGTGTGTGGCAGCTCCTTTAGTTCAGTATGTTCCCCCGTGCACACCTTTCCCCTTGCCTCTCTTCTCCTCCCCTGCTGCTGATTAGGACCCTGTTGTCCCTCTTGATCAGCTGGGAAGCTAAAAACCACGGTTTTAAACATGGTGCCATTTTTGCCTCCCTGCCAATCAGCAGCAAACAGCAGGGCTGTCCAGGGCCCTCAGCCAATCAGTGGCGGGAGGCAAAAACAGCACCATATTTAAAACCACCTCCCTGTTGATCAGGTGCAAGCTGCAAGTGGGGCCCCTCTACCAATCAGCTGAGTGGGGGGAGGGCACAGGGGAACCTGCAAGATTAAAGGACCCACAGCACACCCTGCTCCTGCTGTGAATTCAGTAGGTCCCTAATCACAGGACAGTAGGGTTGGAAAGGGCCTCACAAAAACATCTAGCCCAGCCCCTGCTCAAGGCAGGATCACCCCTGACTAAACTAGCTTAATTCCAATGGACTCGTGCCTGTTGGTGTTTTAGAGACTGGCTTACGTTTGAAAAATCAGCATGATATTAAGGGTTTGACGCAAGGCTCAGTTGAAGTCTTTCTATTAATTTCAATGCATGCAGGATTGGGTTTATGGCAGGAATGGGCAATTATTTGGGCCAATGGGCCACATAGGTAATTTTGGGGAGCTGCCGCAGGCCAATCAGAACCTCCTCCCCCCCCCCCCC
>NW_017729002.1:66413-82802 GCF_001723915.1 Gavialis gangeticus | reverse complement strand
ACCCCCCCCCCCCCCCCCCCCCCCCCCCGCAATAGCCTAGAGCCTGCGTGCCTTAGGGCTCCTTTGCACTGCTGCTAGGCAGCCCAGAGGTGGTGGAGGTGGCAGAGAGAAGCCGCAGAGCAGCCCAGGCATGGGCTCCCAGCAGCTGCAGCAAAAAGGGCCTGGAAGTGGTGAGGGGGAGGGGCTGCTTTTCCCCCAGGCCCAGTAGCAGGCTCTGTTCAGCTGCCACCATTGCCCAGTGTGGGTAGGCAGGTGCAGAGCAGCCCAGGGTCAGGGCTGTGTGCATGGGTCCTGGCTGGTCTGGAGCTGGTCCACTCTGACTGGGGCAAGTCCAAAGTGGATGCGGGGCGGGCTGAAGCCAGGGCTAGGGCTGTGTTCACAGGTCCCCACCAGTCTCGGTAGAGCTGGGGCAGTTGGAAGGAGCCACTCCCACCTGAGCTGCCTAGCATGGAGTTCAGCTGTGGAGCCGCCCCAGCCCCGCTGTGCACCCAGGGGTGGTGGGATGCACCATGCTCTGGACAGTGCCTGGGCCAGGTGAGACTGGGGGACCCTTTGGGGGCTGGACAAAGTCCCTCCATGGGCTGGATCTGGCCCATGGCCTGTGTTTTGCCCACCCGTTTTAAGGTATACCAGGTCTTGTCTATACAATAAGGTTGCATTGGTTTCTCTTAAATGGTTTTTTACGCTCTTTATTAAAACCAGGTCAGATCCCTGTATGGATACTCTCATTTGGCTCAAAAATAAATTATTTTAGACCAGATTGAATTAATTTCTAATAGATTCAAGATAAACTGAAATAAAACTTAGTTTAAGATGAAATAAGATTTTTCTACACAGAGGTTTGCACTGGCTTAAACAAATCAGTTTAAAAAATCCACATTTTTAATTAAACCAGTGCAACTGTCATGATTATGTAATGCCTCTGGGGTGTGTTTGTTACCAATATCAATTTAGATTAAGCTAGTTAATCAGATAATTCAGGTTCTCCTGAGCTGCAAACAAGGTTTATTACTAAAAACAAAGCTGCAGATTCTAATTTCCTCTAGGTTTCCACCATTTGTTATCATTTATATCTATGCAAAATGAGTATTAGACATACCTACCACATCAGAATGACAGCACTTTACACATGCTTTGTAAGTGACTATACAAGCCAGTAGTGAGTTAGGCTCTGAAAGGAAGAGAACAAGATAATAGGGCTATGCAAAGCTTCAGTCCCTGATTTGAATTTGGTGAAGATTTGGCTTGATTCAGTGGCCAAATCTCTGAATCCGAATCGAGTCAGAGGACCCTTTAATCTCTCTGAATCAAATCGGAACCTTCCAAATCAATTTGGATATAGACGGCTTTAAATGGGTTTTTTTTACATACCTTTAGGCAGCAGGGGCTCGTGAGTGCTGCAATACTGGGGTGCATGGAGTGTCCCACACAAGCATGGGGGGGTTCCCCAGTGCACTTGGCAGCACTTCCAGTCCACTTCCGGATCCGCCGGGGGGTGTGTCAGGGCCCTCCTCTCCCTGGCGCCCCTCCCAGCTGTGCCGCCTAGTTCTGGGGAGGCACCTAGGGTTCCTCTGCGGCCAATCGACCATTGCAGCGATCACAAGCCGTGCCCGCTACCTCAAGGTATGTAGAAAAAACTTTTACAGCTGTGTATATGTCCGAATTGCTGATTCTCTGAATTAGCATTGAATCTTCAGATTTGGATTCATTCGAACTGAAATCAGGGACAGTGATCAGCATCAATAAATGAAATCACTGTCCCCGATTCAGGCTGAATCTGGATTGAATACGGCCTGTTTTGCACGCCCCTACAAGATCAGATGCAAGAGGAATAGAAATTCTGTAGTTTGCTGAAGAACAGGAATAAGTAATAAAATAGTCTTTAAAGTCTAAATATGAAAAACCTCTAAAAACTAGTTTGAATTTCCTTATGTTGACTAGACCAGGGCTCTCCAACTGGCAGACTGCATGTGGCCCAGCAGGTGTAAAGTTCCCACCCCCAGGCTCGTGCCTGGCTGCCACTTCTTCTGTCACTCCAGCTGCAACAGCAGACACAGAGTCTCCAGAGCTTCCCTCCTTCCTCTAGCGTCTATGTTCTGTGGCTGCCTCGGGGCATGGGATGGCATAGGGAGTATGTGCTGTACATGGCACTTTACGCATAGCACAGGTGAGGCCAAAGCCATGCAGTGCAACCATTTTAAGGGGGAGGGTGTCCAAACAGGGTTACTGCAGTGGTGTGGGGGATACCCACATAGGCATGTGCTGCAGTGGCAGGGGCAATCCATGCAGCAGATGGTCTAGGAGCCAGGACACCTGCTTGTGTGGCACACGGGGCATGTGGCTCCTACTCAGGAAGCCTGTGGAGTATGAGGCCCCTGGCTATTCAAAAGTTGGACAGTCCTGGATTAGACCATTAACCTGTTGACCAAATTAATTTAATTGTGCAGAAGATGCTTGTTCTGTTAAAAAGGCAATGTTGTCCAGAGGTGAGAAGCTGGCCAAAGACTCAAGAGACCCAGGCTCTAGATTTGACTCTGCTACTAACGCGTTTAAGGCCCGCTATTTCATCTTTCCCATCTGTAAATTATGGATAGTGCTGTTCACCATCCTTTGGCCTTATCTTAAATGCCCAGTTCTGAGAACTGTATATTACTAACTATATCTGTGGCATATGACATGACAGATAAGATTATTTAGGACCATCTCACTGGGAGATGTGGGATAAGATCTGAGGACATAGGCAATTACATTTCTTTTTATAGAAGAAGTTTTATGACGATCTCTTTAAATAGAAATATACTAAGAATCTTACTTTCTCCGTCTAAAAAAAGGCTTTATGTTAATTTTTAAAGAAATGCAGAGAAACCACAAAAGGCGAGTGAGCAGGGAAAAACTAATAAAAAGGAATCCCTTTATAGTAGACAATATTGAATCAAATTGGTTCCTGTAGCATATTTTCACAGGTATTTTCTAATGAGCAGGAAAGACAGACCTCAAAGGCTGAGTCCAAGCTAAGGCTGAGTCTTATTGGGTGCCTATACACGTGCAGCAAGGCTGCTCTGTTGCACTGTAGTTACAGTGTGTTGGAGCAGACTCAATTAATCAAGTCTGCTGGAGTGTGGTAATTAATCAATTAATTAATAGAGTCTGCTGGACGTTGTAATTACCATGCTCCCACAGACTCCAGCATCACATGTATCAGCATCCCCCTGCTGAAAAATGGTGGTGGGGGCACTTTAGTTCGACAGTCTTTAGTTAACGCGCTCCCACCATCATTTTTCAGTGCAGGGAAGCCAATTCATGTGATGCTCCGGGTACTTTCATTAGAGTTGGCTCTCAGACCCACTCTAATTAAAGTGCCTCCCCGACTCCCAGAGAACGTGTATAAATGTCCATTGTCTCTTATTGTTAATAATTAATTTAATTATTAGTATCAACATTTTCATGTATTTCTTCACTGAAGAAAATCTACTTCGTCTCATCGATGCAGCCAAGAAAACATTATCCAATAAAGAGTCTTAGTCTATTTAAAGAAGAATCCTTGTGAAGTTAACAGCAAAACACCCATAGACTTTAATGGGACCAGAAATAGGTTCTAAAATGTTCCTGTGTGAGTGGTTCTGCAAATAATTGAGAGATTAGAAATGACTGTGCTTATTATGATAGTTCCATGTGCACATGCTTTTATCTGAATTTGCATTTGTATTTACTCCTACCTGTGGTAGGTCCTGATCCTTCCTCTTCTACATAATACTAACTTGCTATAGAGAAAATACCACTTTAAAGTATCCTTGGAGAGGAGTCTGTGCTGCCGGTAATCTTAAAGGGGAGGGTTCCTCCTACTTCACAGGGACCCAGAGAGCTTGCAGATTCATAGTACAACCCTCATTATCCTATCTCCTTTAGTAACACCATTTCCAGGGCAGCTTGACTTCTTTCCATCGCAGCTATATACTGTGAAGGGTTGCAAGGATGGTGGAGAATGCAGATGGGGTAATATACTGTTTCTAGTGGTAGAGCATAGATTTCTGCCAAGAAATCTGCCATCAGTTGAAGGAAACAGGACACTTAACCTACTCTGGTTCCTATTGGCATTTTACCTCCTAGACCTTGTGGAGAGATTTCTGTGGAGGAGACTGCTTTAGCTTCAGTGAGGAATCCAGTCCCTTCTCTCTAGCTCAGGACTATATGGTCCCATGCCCTGTGCGCTGAAAAGTATGGCAATTTATTCCCCATACTGATCTCAATTCTATGCACAAGCCAAAACCTCCTACTTACGCTGCCAAACCAAATTATCAAAAATGGTCTAGCAAGAAGAACTGCAAAGTCCTCCCAACTTGGGCATAGTCTGGACAGAGCTAAAATGGGCATATGGAAGGAGCCTGGACAAAAGCAAGAAAGGATATAGTGTGCTGCCTTGCAAAAAAACAACGTAGGGAATAGCAGAAAACTAATTGCAGACTATTGTACTGTGTGCGTATTTTGACAAAGGCATTTGTCTTGGTTAAAATGCTCAGAAATCAAAGAGTAATGAATTCCAAGTCTTTGTGTGTGATAGTGAATGTTACAAAGTGGGCATGTCTACACATTCATTAATGCACCTTAGATACTGTGCATTTAGTTTAGTACTTGCTTAATAAGGTACTAACTGAATGCTCAGTAACTAATGTTGCTGTGCAATAGCACTGGCACACAGTTTTGTGAACTTTACTGCACATTAGCCTAATAACACTGTGCAGTAGGCTGTTAGCACAGCTTTTGACCACCACGCTGCAGTACAGAGTTATTAGGCTAACGCACAGTAAGCATCTCGTGTAGATGCACCCAGACACACTTAAATGTAACTCACAGGTTACTCATAGATGGTCAGTACCTTCCAATAATTACTTGAAATGTTATTTGTGAGGCTTATAATTGGGACAGTTCCTTAGCTTTCAATTTTCCTTTAAATATAATGTATGAAAAATAATGCAGTAGACCTGTAAAGTAGGACACTTTGAACTTCACACATCAGCTTTGCCAATAGCCTGTGGGAATATGTACTTGCATCATGTAATTTTCCTCTTGTTTTCTTGTAGCTGGTAGCTGATGTCTAAGCAGTGTGATGTGCTTCTTACAGGAGCAACAATTTATTTACGAGTGAGTAAGTGTGTATGAGAATGTAGGGATGATTTAAAAACACAACAAGCTTGGCCAGATTAGGGTAAGGCTTATGTAGCAATATACTAAGCAGCTCATATGAAGTACTGAGGAACTGAGAGCTCTTGAAGACATGTTCCAATTGAAACTCTTGCCATATTGAGCACAAATATTAAGGCTCTATATCAGGATAAGCCCCAGTGGGCGTGTCTACACATCCATTTACACTGGCTTAAATTTACTGCGCAGTAAGCAGGAATAGGCCAGTGTCTACATGTGCAGGCATTAAGGCATATTACTTCTGTGTGTGGACTGACTTAGGACTAAAGTCAGCCCACACAGGTATCAAATTTACACTCAAGTCAGTGTAAGTCACCATATTTACTGCACAATATGGGCATGCACATATGGATGTGGGCCTGTACAGCACAGTAATTTCGGTTACTATTCAGTAAATATGCACGTGTAGATGTGCCCCAGTTAGTAGAAAATGTATGGTGTATAAACGTATATTAAATAATGCCAGTTTGTTCTCTTGAAAAACATTTTGCTATCTAACTACATATAGAGTATAGTATCGTTTACTGACAATTCAAAGATGAAAAATGCATGCTTGGAGGGCAAAGTGTATGAAAAAACAGTCTGTGCATTCTTAGATAATTATGTTATTTGCCAAAGCAGCCAGCAATGAAATATTAACCACAATTAGTTGTTCAAAAGAGAAAAATATTTGGGAAAATGAATTCAAGAAAATTCTTCATTAAAAGAAAGAATAATCTTCAATGAGACAGGTGACTGATTGAGCAGTGCTAATGATTATAAGCATTCCCCAAATTGAGAATGTAATGTGTTGTTTGAAGAGAAGGAAGAGTATTTATGCATCTTTTTACTAGCTTAAAGATACCACATTATTGATGGGGGACAATGGGCTTTTATAGAAACACCATTTATTTTCTATATTGACTGAACTGAAAGGAAAATAGTTCTCTCTCCAAGTGATTCCATGGAAATATGAAACTATTCATTTTTTAGTGAAACCAACTCAAACAAGTAAGAAGAATTAACAGTGAATCCCACCTTTCATGTATTTTCAAAACATGATGCTTAGCTTATTCCTAAAGCAACTATACTGCAGCCAGCTGAGCCACACCCCAGTGACCTGGCTCCCTGCTGAACCGGTTCCGAAGTGTAACATTAATTCCCTTTTCACTACAAACACAGAACCCATTCCCAATTCCACAGAAGTCCTTGGGAGTTTCACCACTGACATTAGTGAGAACAGGATTGGGCTTTGTTCTTTCCTTATTTCAGTCCTTATAACGCTATTTTGTGCAGAAATATACACAGGTAGGAAGTTGGTGGAAGTGTAAAGACTTGAACAGTTTTCTTGGGATTGTAGCAGAGTGGGGAATGACTCCCATTCCCTTCCTTCTTTCCTCCATTGGTCTTGCCCCAAACCCTTGGGCTCCAGGTGATCTATTAAATTAATTAATTCTGAAGGTCCTGTGCATCTCCACTGGCTCTAAGGATCATTTTCTCGGTCACCTAACTTCTGGGTAGTGCTACTGTATTGGGTATGCAACTGGAATGTCCTGGGCCAGGACTACCGTTAGTCCAGTATGTGTTGTAGTCGCAGAGACAATTACAGTAAAATGAATGCCTCCCAAAATTAATTCATCCCTTTATGCTGCCTTTCCCATCACCAATGTGTCCATTCTTGCAACCACAGGCACCCAATCTCACAAAAGACTCTGTGTGGTCTGGGTCTGTGGCATCTGCCATTCCCTACAGGACAGAGTGGATCAATACAGAAATTTCTCTGTATGCTAATAATTTTGCAGCCTATAAAAATACTGACTCATCCTTGCCATGATAAGTCTGAAGTGTAACAAAGTGAAGGAAAAGCTCTCTGAAGAAAAACTTCCCTAATATTAATTCTTCATACACAGAAAATGGAAGAACTGTCAATTCTTAGATGTTGTTTAGGAATCTATTTCAAGGGTTCTGCTTATTCATATTTACAACTTTCAGAGCTTTGGGTAGGCAATCAGCTTGGTGCATCTCATTTTCACATCAGTCCAGTCTCAGTTGTGAGGCTGAATACATTAGCGCCTTTAAAGGAGATTGAAATCAGAATAAACTATGTCAAAGCAATTAACTTTTGAAAACCTCCACATCCTCAGACGATAGGTACTCTGATGTCATAACTTTGTGTAAATATAAACAAGTAAGAACTTTGGCTATACCATCTGAACTCTGCTAATCAAGGGTAGATTACATTCATGGGGAAAATACCAGGGACCTTTGCTCCACTTTAAGTTGATCTGCTCATTTGGGTAATAAAATATCTTACTTGATCCCAAATCCTCATTACTGAACACAGGAATTTTTTGGATTTCAATAAATACCCTGCAGGCAGAACGAAAATTAAGTCTATGCAAATGCCCACTTTGTAGCGGTCCAATGCTTGACTTAAACTCTATTTTACCCAGGGACTGATAGCAAGACTGGACCTAAAAGTCATTTAATGGTAGTCCTGAAGCTGGTGGCAGAACTGTGCTGCTACCCAGCGTGTCCACCGGTGGTGGATCGGGGAATGCCCTCCATGGAATGTTAGGTGTGAAATAAGCAGGAGTGACCACCCCAAATGAAGGAAGAGTCTGCTGCAAGGATCTCAGTACTTTGAAGCCTCACAATGTCAACAGGAGATGGAAAAGCGGGAACAGAAGAAACAGTATGTCATGGACCAAATCAAGAATTCAGAGCCAACCTCCCTGCCTGGAAACATGTTCCCAATTTGCAACAGAGCCTGTTGAGCCTGCGTTGGTCTTATTGGCCATCTTCAGACACACAGATAAGGCAGACATGAAAGACAATCATCCTTGACTGCAAGTGATTACCAATGATGATGAGTCCAGAAACACATGAAAAAAAATGTAAGTGAAGGCACAATCCCCGTCCAGTGACGTTAAGGGAAACTGATCAGAATGGCAGTTGTGCTAGGCCTTCAAAGATAATTTTTCCCTGCTTCTCAGGCATCATTTTGGCTCTCACATGGTACAGCTGTCAAATCAAATATGGTTAGAAGCTCTCTCACAGAGGGAATATAGAGATTAATATTTTTCACATCCTTTGGATGTCTAATTTCTGTTAAAGGCATGGAAGACTACATTATTTAAAATTCATTTTTTGAGAACTGCTGGCTAGCAGAAGGGAAAAGAAGTATACCACGACAACAGCAAAAAGTAAATACAAAGGCTACTTCATTATTTATTTGAATGGGGTCATTTTTTCAACTCGTGCACATTGATTTGGAAAAAAAAATAAAACTAATTTTAAATATCAGACTAGTTTCTACATCTAAAATGAAGGACTGATTCTTGTTAGGGGTGGGAAAAGGACAAGGAATATTTTAATTTTCATGCCCCAGAATAAAGCTAGCTAGAATGATATTGTGGAAAATAGTGCTCCTTATGGAGATTTATGAGATCAGAACCATCTAAAACAGAGTGGAGAAACGCATTTAGAATGGGGCTATGACTTTGTGGCAACCTCTAAGATTATGATCCAAAGCCTACTGAAGTTAAAGCAAGAATTTCCATGGATTTCAGAAGGCTTTGGAATGGGGCCGACTGGCAGCAGAGAAATCATTCTTGTGTGTGTTAGCACACCTGTTGTGGCCTCCAGTGTGCCTGTATACCTCTTCCGATGCATTAGAACCTTGCCCGGAAGATATGTGGATGTTTGCGACAGGCTGCGGTGATCCACTTAGCATCTGATGCCCTCTAGTAGGCAGACTTGTCTGCCTGCACTCCCTGGCCTCCCTCACCTCCTATGTGTTGCCTGCCATGACTTGATCTTAACATCTTGTAACTGGGGAGGCTGTCTCCAGAGGCTGGGGTAGCCTCTTCCTTGGTACCTTTCCTCATTGTACAGTCCTCGGGGGTCCTCTGCCCTAAACTCTACTGGGTGGGTTTCCACTTTAAGACAGCCCTAGGGGCTATAATTGTGGCCTCTGTTCTCCCCTATAGCCATGCCCATGCCTTGCAGGTGTCCCTTAGTCTTTGAGGGGTCCCTGGCCCAAACTCTGCACTTAACCGCTCAGAACTTGCACCTTTGTCAGCACTTCCACCTTCCTGACTTTATCTCCTTTCCCTAGCTAAGCCCTCCAGCCCAGGTCCATTGATCTTGGCTTCTGGGCTTCAGCTCCATCTTGCCATCTTGGGCTCTACACCCCTGATTTCTTGTGGCAGCTCCTAGGCCAGCTCTTGGCAAGGCATCTTGCATGCTACTCTGCTCCCTGGGGTCCCTGAGCCTGGCAAGGGAGCTGTATGCTGGGTGCTTCTCAGGCACCCCTGTGGCCTCCATGCTACTCCCATAGCCACAACCTGGTCCTCCAGTCTTACTTAAGCACAACAGAAAGCAAACTGCTTCCCCAACTCTGGGTCAATACACTACTGCAAGCTATACTTCACCCGTAACTGTCTTTGTCTCACTCTGGGATGTAGCTTGGATGTCTGTGGGCCTGTTTCCTGCAGCCATCTTTCCTGGGAGTTTCTCTTCCTGCAGCATGAGGGCCAGACTGCTCCTTCTGGCTCAGGCCCCGTACTTATATACTTCAGAGTTCCACCCCTTCCTGTCATATGCCTCAAAGCTCCACCCCTTCCTGTCATGTGGCTCCCCAGCCACACAGGAGTTTTCCCTTTGCTTAAGGGCCAGCCTCTGGTGGTACCCAACTTTGTGCCTGAAGCAGTCTCTTAAAGCAACAGGAGCCTCTGTTACATATCCCCTTCCTTCCTTCTCATGTCCTTGTGACGAGGTATTCAGCAGAATTCACAGATTCATTGGAATCAGACATGGCCATGCCATGAGTCCTTCTGCTGTGGCCTCAAACTTGTGCGGTCTGGGCTGTCAACTGTGTGCCTTAGCATCCACACCACCCTAGCCCCTATAATTATCTGTTATTAATAAGTGAGTAGGCCCTATCTTCACTTTAGGGATGGATAGAACATGTCCTAAATATGTTTGATCAAGGGAGACAAAAGTACATGAAACATATACATGTGTAACAGGCTTACCTTTCAGAGCTTGGGTTGACTCCCAGGCTTGAGATTCTGCTGTTTTGATTGGTGGAGCCCATCCATCAATCAGGAGGCAGCAAGAAGAGTGAAGTCACACTCCTTTCCTGAGGGGGGAGAGAGAGGAGCTCCCCAGACCTGATTGTAGGCTGCAACATTGTCAGGTCCAGAAGACTTCAGGGGCAGAGCCCTGAAGAGTATATAAAAAGCCGTGTGCCCAGCACGAAGGGAGACACACGGAGGGACAAAATGGAGTGGAGCTAGGAAAAGCTGGGAAGAGTTGCTCAGTGGTGTGGTTCCTGTTGCCCCTGAAGAGCTCCAGGAGACTGCCCACAGTGGTGAGGGAGCAGAGGTTGGCTCTGGCTCTCGTACATGGTGTGTAGAGCGGTGCACGGGGATTCGGTGCAGGTGGTGCTGCATGGAGCCAGACCTTGGGAGCAAGGGGCTCAGGTCTGCAACCCCTGGCACGCGGCCAGAGTGTGGTGCAGGCTCCGCTGCATGGAGCTAAATCCTGGGAGCCATGAGAGGTGGCAAGGGTTTGCAACCCATAACAAGTGGCCAGGGCCTCAGTACACAGGGACAGTGCACGGAGGAACCTGGACCCTGGGAGCCGATAGCAGTGGTTTGGGTCTCTAACCCCTGGCACAGGGCCAGGGCACAGGACCGATCTCACCCTGGGAAGGGTCCCAGAGTAAACTGAGCCCTGGCATCGCACAAGGTGGCCCGGGCCTCCAACACCAGTGAGATGGCAGTAGCCTCCAGGAGTACGTGGCTGTTCGGGGCCACTAGCAGGCAGGCGGCTGGGACAGAGCCGGAGCCTGAGAGGCTTGGCAGCAAGGAGCAGTTGGGGTGGAAGAGTGCTGATCCCCCTTTGTGGCCCCGGAGTCATGAGTTATCAGGCAAGGGTTTCCCACAGGGCAGGAGACCCCTTAGAAGGTGGGGTGAGGAACTGTGAAAGGGCCTCCTGAAGGATAAGGGTCCTGGCCACGTCCTGGAGGGCAGGGAGATATTGCGAGCTGGCCCTTTTTCCCCTTTCGGGAGCTAGTCCCAGGTTCTTTTCCCCAGAGGAGATTCTAGTAATTGCAGTGATATTGATACTGTGAAGGAGGGTATGCGCCTTGTATTTTGTATTCATCGTCTCGTATTTTGTCATCAATAACCATTTCTTGCTTATTTGTTATGCATCTGGATGAGTATATGTATATATCTTGTTGAAACGCCCCCCCACCCTGTTGACGCCTCCCTTTGATTTGCCAGTATTTATCTGGGTGTGTCTAAGTGTGTTTTGTTAATTATCTGAATTCACCTGTATTTACCTGTTCCAGATTTCTTATTTACCTGTGTGGGTTCAAGGCCCTTCAGAGCAATCCTTTAGAAGTGCATTATAGATGTATAGAAATTTATATATGTCTAAATAAAGTGTTGAATATATGTGTGTGTGTGTGTGTGTGTGTGTGTATATATATATATATATATATAGAGAGAGAGAGAGTTATTAATTTTATTCTTTCTTTTTGTAAGTTGTACTTATATTAATACATTTGTACATAGTTAAATTTGATAACTGTCCTGGCCTAGATGTATAGGGACAGAGGGGAACTGTAAGTGGTCTGCAGTTTCACCTACAGCACACCTGTCAGCTAACAATCCCCCTTCGATCAAAGGAGGGAGTATTTATCTGAGTACACCCGGGCTACACGTGATTTCTGGTGTGGGTTTGATCCTAGGGTCCTTGCTCAGGCAACACTGTCAGTGGCACAGGGACTAGACAGAGCCAGTCTAATAAATGTAAAGCACAATGAGAATTCTGACGCCTGCACTGGAAGTAACTCGGAGAGATTTGAGCTGGTGGATTCATGTTCAGAGGATGCTTAAGCTAATGGCATGGATCTCAGTAAAAGGCAAAAAGCGTAGCTGGGAACTCCCTCCCTGTATATCTTATCTGGGCTAGGCACCTTTAAAAATATCCTGCCAATATACTGAATTTTTTCACTCTGATTTCATAATCATTGCAGTTGTGGATTTTTCTCTGCAATCTCTTATTGGGTTTCTATGGTAGAAAACAATTAAATATAATGCAAAATCTTATTTCTTCTTTTTTAAATTCTGAAACCAGATTCCAGATGCAGATTCATTTAAATCCCACATCACTGTATTGACTTCATGGAGTGTTGTTTATATTAGTGCAACCAGAAACTGAATCTACCAACGTATGTACACACCCTAGGTATGCTTCAACTGCACAATCAATTGCTTCTCCTAAAATGAAGAAAAACCCTGCTGCTGCATCATTCAGAAATGGTGGAAGAAAGAATAAAGCATACATTGTTTCTTAGAAGCCCAACATTCTCTAATATTGTAATAGGAAAAGTTCCCTAATAATCCCCGATATGGTAAATGAGAGGGCAATGCTCTCTATCTTATCCAAAAACAAAACATGCAGGGGGTGAAAAACTGAGCTTCTTGTAAAGCATTCTTCAAATTACTCCATTAGTTGGCCAACCTGCAGCTCTGGAGCCGCATGTGGCTCTTCAGAAGTTAATATGCGTCTCCTTGAATCTTTGCACAAGCACACGGTAACCAGCTTCGAAATGGTTGTTGGTCACCATGTGCTTGTGCAAAGATTCAAGGAGACGCATTTAACTTCAGAAGAGACACGTGGCTCCAGAGCCGCAGGTTAGCCACCCCTGCATTAGAGGAATTTATTTGTTATAGAAGGTGGTGGAAATTTTAGAGAAAAGATGTGACTTTGTATCTATTGTATTAAAGAGCAGCAGGCTTTTCAATACTGTCAAGATGTTATGGTAAGTGGGATGAATAGAACGTTTCCTATAAATGATAGGAAAGATGCATAAAGAGGATGGGAATTCTGTCTGAAAAACAAGTGTCTGTTTTTCATATCCCCAGGTATATAATGAAGCACCTCGATACCCACTTGTGTGTTGCTGTTTTGCATACAGAGACTGTAAGACACTGGAGACGAGCAGTTTCAGTTGTAATTCTTTTTACAAGAATTAATATTACAACTGATCTGAAAATGCTAAATAAGATGTGAATCAAGTTCCTATATTTACAGCAGTATTCTATGTACTGTACTAGCTTAAACTTTACATTTTAGCAACATGAGTCAGGCCAGAAATATTTAATTAATCAAAAAGGTTAGTAAAAATGGATGTTCATCATCTGTCTTTAGAATTAAATATGCTTATTTGCTAGAAGGGATCCTCCAAAATAAATGCAAGTTTACAAATGAATATATATTGTGCTGAAACATGGAAATATTTTTAAAACATAAATCTATTATATCAGAATACAGAGTCTATTTTTCTAAAGATACTTTTCTCAGACCTGCTATAAATCTACAACTATTAATGGATAAGATCCCTTGGCTGACGGAGACTATAGAGAACACTCATTTGGTTCTCTATAGACTCTGCTCATCTTGTTTCCTTTGTGCATTTGTTAATACTTCTTGACATGCAGTCAGTCATGTTCCATTGCTGTTGTCAGAAGTTTTATGCAGCAACAAGGGAAAGAGGAACATTTTTAAGAAATAAGAAAGTGGGAATGTAAAACCACTGAAGTTGGCAGGACAACTCAGGGGTAGATTTAGTTTAAATCATTTTTTGAAAATGGCACACTTCATGTTGCTAGTATCCCTATATTTTATTGAGTGAGAGGTCTCTGTCTCCATCCTCATTCTCTCAATACTAATAGCATATTAATTTGTAGAGGGAACTGCAAGAATTTCTATCCATGAAAGCCTCCGAGGAGCAGTGTTCTGATCATTCAGAGCCAGAAGAAACAATTGTACCTGAGTATTCCATTATCTTCCCAATCAACTTATTGCAACTAGAGACTTTCTCAGTAATAACTTTTAATTTGGTGATTCTCTATATGCAGATATGTCATCAGGGGACATTGAACAATACAGAAAGTTCAGTGCATGAAAAATTGCTTGATAGGTGATTCTAAAAGACACAAGCAGTATGAATAAAAGCACATGATTATTGGGTTCCCTGCACCTCTTCTGTCTCACTGAAGGCATCCCTTCAGAGTTTAATTTAGGTCTCATGCCTTTAACCATCCTGGAAGGAATCATGGGATTATCTCACTCTTAAAACAGATGCTAGGCTACAGTACCCTGTGTTCTAACTTGCTAACGAGCAGGTTTGACTGAGTTTGGATGCCTGGGGTCATAGGCACCGACTTTTACTTTAGGGCGGGGCCTGAAGGCTAGGGACAGACATTACACACAAACTGGTTTAAGTGATCAGAAACTGGTTTAAACCTGTAACAGAACAGACATTCAGTGCACATAAACCAGTTTCAAAATGGCCAGAAATGGTTTGAGATAAACTTGGTTGAATGTAGTATCAGACTTAACTGATTTGGCTCAAACTGGTTTATGCAGTGTGTGTCCCCAACCCCTTGCTGATTTAAGATAAACCAGACTCCCCCAGCATCCCAGCATGCTCTCTGTACTGGAAAGAGCTCTCTGCTCCAGTTGCAGGGCTGACCCCACCCCTCTGTTCTCTAGCTGGAGCAGGGACTGGTCCTAGTGGAGACACCGGCTGGCATGGCCCCATTAAGGTAAAGTGGACAAAGAGAGAGTTAATTCTTCCTACCTTCCCTGTCTTCCCCACTGCAGCTGGGGTCAGTCTGTCTGCTGGGGAGCAGAGGGGAGGGGGCTGCAGTGGTGGCCTCTGGAGCTGGCAGACCCAGGGTGCAGGGAAGGGACAGAGGGAGGAACTAACCCTTCTCTGCTCCCTTCACTGTAACGGGGCCATGTTGAGTTGGTTATCCCGCAGAGTGGGGAGGGGGACTCTGTTCCATACTGGGGGGGACTCTTCCTCCTCCCCCCTGCTGCTGTGGGGCTCAGAGTGGGGGGGTCCATGTGATGCTGTTCGGCCCTAGAGCAGGGGTGGGGGAGCAGGGGGAGGCTCTGTTCCATGCTTGGGAGACCACTTTCCCCCTCCTCCTCTTCTCCCCAGAGGGGTAGTGGGAGTGCGGAGCTCAGCTGGGCAGGGTGTGGGTGTGTGGGGTGTGAGGGAGTTTAGGGGCTGTAGGGACCCCTACATACTCCCCTCCCTGGCGTGCGGACTCCCCTACCTGGCAGCAGTAGCAAGTGGGGAGGTCAGGGTGCTCATGCCTGGTGCAGGCATGGCTCTGGCCAGTGCTACACATAGGGGAGGGAGTGGAGCCTGCCTTATCCCTGCAGTGCTCCCCCTGAGTCTGCAGCTCCAGCACTTGCAGCAGGGGAAGCCCTGCACTGGAGCCAGCTGCTTCCCCTTCTCCCTGCCATGCAGGTCCCTGCACTCTGTCGGGAGTGGAGGGAGCCCTGCAGAGTCCAGTGTGGAGCTTCCCCTCTGTGAGTATGGAGCTGCAGGCACCCTGTGCTGTGTGCTGGGAATCCCGGCTGCCAGGGCCTGGCCGTGCCCTCCCCCCCATCTCAGCTTCCCTGTGGAAGGGAGGGCTCCTTTAGTGCTCCGGGCTTCTGACTTGAGCCACAGCAGGCATGTGCCGAATGTCTATCCACTTGCAAACTGCTTCACTCTCTGCAGGTTAGATTAACTTGCAAAGACTGAATCAATTCAGGCTCAGGCTTCTTGAATGTCTGTCCCTAGCCAAAATGATGCTGCCCTCCCTCCCCCACCAGCATAGCTGAAGCAGAGCTGAGTAGAACCGGGGGGGGGGGCAGGAGCAGATGCGGGCTGCCTGCTGTGGGCTGAGGGCTCCCCACCATGCTGCTCTCCTCTCAGGAACCCCCTGCTAGCCATGCTACCATGGCAAGGCACCCTCTTCCTGCCCAGCAGTAGCAGGGGGAAAAACTCCATGTCACTGCTGTGGGACAGGCAGGGGGCCCTTGCCATGGTGGTGCAGCTGGGGTGGAGCTCCTTGAGGGAGGGCAGCAGGGAGGGGAGCCCCAAACCTGCAGCAGGCAGCCCACATCTGCCCCCGTTATGTGCACAAGTCTGGGGGGCATGTGTCGTCCCCCCTTCCTGAGAGTGCGTGCAGCAGCAGGGAGCCGGTCCCCCTTTGCACCCTGGACAAGCCGTCCGTGGCTCTATCCTACTCCCTGTCCCAGCCCTGGGCTCAATGTACCACCTTGGCTGGGCACTGCCCTCAGGCCCAGCCCCACTCCCTCCCCTAGCACACTCCAATATGCCGC
>NW_017729002.1:54740-66243 GCF_001723915.1 Gavialis gangeticus | reverse complement strand
CCCCCCCCCACCCCCGCCATAGATGTACCTGAAGGCAGCTGAAGGAGCTGCTCTCCACCGCTGGATGGGATTATATGCCTGGCCATATGCATGTGTGCACGCACACACACACACGGTGCCCCCTGCATGTGTGCACATGCATGTGGCGCCCCCTGTGTCCTGCTCCTTCCAGCCTGCAAAGGGAAACCCACCATTTCCCACATTTTTCTGCAGTGAACAGAAAACCTGGATCCCTGCACAATACCGGGAATCCAGGACAACTGCTGTCCTGGAGTCATGCAGCCTGAGACCGGGCCTAGATGTTCCTATTTCGGTACTACCCCACCCAATTAGGGATGGGTGATTACCCTATCCTCTTCCCGAGGCAGGCCAGGGCCCTTGGGTGCCCACGTACTTGACACTTGTGCCTGGGGTTCTTCACTTTAACAGTCTTGCAGCCCATATTCAGTGACCAAATAGACTTCTTATAAGTATGATACTGGTTTAACAGTAACACCAAAGCATTTAGGGAAAAAGGGATTTTAAAACAACAGACTACATGCATATCTACTGTACCTAAAGACTTGCCATCCCTTGACAGTAACCTTGGCAAGCATAATTTCTCCTTACACTCTCTTAACAACTTTCAGGTGTTTGTGCACAAGAGGCTGACTTATATCGATCCATTCTTTGTTCCTCGCTGACTTTTTTCCCTAACTGCCTCCCTTTAAACTAAATGACAATACTCATACAGCAAGTGTCCTAATAAACAAGCAAATGTCATACAGCATTCATGACTTACAGAGCAGCTTGAAAAGTATCACAGATCGAAACAGTGATGAATAGGTACAGAATACACAACTAAGTAGACACTAAGGTGACAGGTACTAGAAAATCTGTCATATGTTGAGCAAAATGTTATAATAGTTGGACACCTAATTTTCCAAATATAATATAATTCCAATATAATAACAACCCGTGCTGTATTGTAGAGAACATGTCTATATAGGCACAAGAACTATGACCCATACAACATAGATAAAAAATCATCTTGAACACTAAAGCATCAGTCAAAAGAAAATATATTGAGCTAGGAGAAAAGTAAGGTAAATGAGAGAGAGCCAAAAGTTTATAAGCACATTCCAGATGAGCAGGGTAATATTAAAGCATTTATAATAAGAGTAAAACCAGTAGCATTTGTGGAAGGCCTATAGGAAATATGTTAATAGTCACCACATGCATTAGGACTTGGACCCCTATGATCAATCTCTGCCTTTTCACATACATTCTCATTGATTGACATAAGTTGTTCATGCATGTCTTTGGGAAGGATTTGGGCCTCAGGCTTCTAAAACAGAGATTTACTGAGATCCAGACTCACGTGTTGCTTGCATGCAACTGCTCCCTCAGAACAAAATGATATTTTGCAGTTAGATATTTTACAGTTCCCTTGATATACAGTGAAGGGCTCAGTTATGGTGTGGAGTAAGAAACCCTTGTGACATCTCTTTGAAGGCTGCACGAACTTTGGTACTGGGTGCATAAATGTAAAAAGAGCTTTTAATCAATCTCCTCCTTCCCCAGAGCAGACATGTGAAGAGTGACAGAGAATTGGCAGAGCCATTGCTCATCCTTAACCTGTGTGTCAGAGCAGCTGAACCAGCGTGGGATAAAAGGGAAAGAGATAATAGTAGCAGAGAGCAGAGGGCATCCCCAAATCACGGTGCTACCCACGGTGGTGCTCAAGTCAGGATGAGCAATTATTTGAACTGGGGGACCACTTAAGAGAGTTTTGGTGAGCTGTTGCAGGCTGGGGTGGGACTGACCCAGCAGGGGGAGGAGGGTGCTGGCCCAGTTTGGGGTGTTGGGAGGTGACCCGGCCTGGCACAGTGGAGGGGCAGCACGGTGGGGAATTGATCCTATCCAACCCAGGCCCATTTGCCACACACCCACTGCCACGGACATCAGATAGAGTGGGTTGGTAGAGTCTCCATGGAGACCAGCCAGCACCCCTGCAGACAGGGCTTGTTCGGTTGGGTGGATGGGATGGGGCTGCAGGTGGGACGGGAGCAGTGCCTGGGAGCAGGACGCGTGGCCGGGGTTTCAGGGCAGTGACAGCATGGGTCTGGAGCAGAGCCACGATCCACTTCCCGCATGGCCCTGCACGGTCATGACCCTTCAGTCCTGGTCCTGCCCTGGCCCTCATCCACCCACTCCATTCCTGGGGAATGCTTCGTGCTCACCTGTGGCCCCATCCCATCTGCCCAGCTGACTGCAACCTGCCCATGGGGGGTCCCATGGGGGGGCCACAGGGAGGGTCAGTCTTCATAGACACCCCATCTGCCTGCCCCATTTGGCAGCCCAGACAGTGGGTGTGGGGTGGTCGGGCCAGGGTGCCTGGGTCTGGTGGCAACAGCAACACAGGCAGCAGCAGCCGAAAGAAGCTGCCATCACCAGGGCTACCAGGAAGCTGAGTCTGGCTGCTGCACCGCCCCCACGCTGCAATGTGCCTGCGGGCGGTGGGACCAGCCACACGTGCCACAGCTTGGGTCGCCTGGGCACCCCAGTGGCTGGATACAGTCCCTTGGCAGGCTACATCCAGCCTGCGGGCAGTATTTTGCCCATCCCTGGTTTAGACATAAGCCACATATAGGCATTATGGTTCTACTGGGAGAATACCTACTCTTCTGGTACAAACTCTAAGCGTACAAGCATGCATTCAGCTTATTTTGGGGAAAACATGTCCCTTCTGGAAATAAGATCTTTCAGGTGTCAACCAATCTGGGAGGCAATTGGAGCAGTGGGGCAAAGCCATCTACCTGCTCCTCTGACAGTCTGAGGAGTAGGCAAGGGGCTTTGCCCTGCTGCTTCACTTCCCTCCCAGACCGGTCTACAGGAGGGGAGTAGAGAGCCCATGCCCCAGGCCTAGATGTGCTTGGTTTGGGGAAGCACAGGGAGTCTTTCCCCAGGGCTCCAGTTCACTCCCCTCCCTTCCCACCTCCATCCCCTGCCCGGGAACAAGAAGATGGAGCAGCCTGTGTTCCCATGCCTTCCCCAGCCTGGGATCAATGACATAAAGAACAGGGGAGAGGGGGCAGTTACTGGCTGTAATGCTCCTTCTCCCAGAAACACTGGAATCAAACTTCCAGCTTGAACACAATAGCCTCTTTGTAATACTGAAATCCACTGCAAGCTAATTCAGATTAGATAATACTAATAGCAACTTGCTATTAACCAGCAAACAAATTCAACTCGTGGTTACTGTGATCTAAATCATTTCTTCATATGAGACCTGTCCTTCCATAGTGATTTGAATGTCAAAACAATGATGTTCAAGAGGTGGGTTTGTGCATAATGGATATGTGCTCAATCTATTTGCCTCATACAAAAATTGTTTTACATAAATTATGTAGAAACAGAATAAAAGTAGGAATGTCTCTAGTTTTAACTGCTAGCACTCCTACAGTAGATAACACTCCCTGGAAATTAGGAGGAAGAGGAGAATCAGTAATATGAAAAATAAGTTAGCTCATCTTTGAAAAAATAAAGGAAGGAAAAAGTCTGATCCATGATTTAGGTATACAAGACAAATGACATTACTTAGTTTCAGATTGACATGTACTGTGATCTGGAGAATTGCTTTCACACTTCACCTAAAGATTATTATAAAAACTTGTGAAAAATCCTGCCATCAGAGCATGTGGCAATAAGAACAGATATGTAAGCAACAGTAGGTTTTGTTTAAGAGAGCTGGTTTGAGACAGGGAATTTCAGTAGGAAGTCTGGAAATATTATATTCTGATTCAGTTACATTTCATTAAACCTGTCATAATGCTCTGCAATCTTCCTTATTGGGACAGAGCTTACTCAAACCCACTCAAAACTGTTTTTATCTCACATTTTATTTTCAAGAGAATGGCTGGATTATACACACCTAAGATTATTTTTAAATGGAATATAATGGTCTTTCAAGGTGTTTGTGGCATATCTGGGGAATTTCCAGATCATTAACAATCTGGAAGATGGGATGGATTGCACCCTCAGCAAGTTTGCAGATGGCACCAAGCTGTGGGGTATAGTAGATACCCTGGAGGGTAGGGCTAGGATTCAGAGTGACCTAGACAAATTGGAGGATTGGGCCAAAAGAAATCTCATGAGGTTCAACAAGAACAAGTGCAAAGTCCTGCACTTAGTACAGAACAATCCCATGCACTGCTATAGTCTGGAGACTGATTGGCTAAGCAGCAGCTCTTCAGAAGAAGACCTGAGGGTTACAGTGGACAATAAGATGGATATGAGTCAGCAATGTGTCCTTGTTGCCAAAAAGTCGAACAAAACTGGGCTAGATTAATAGGAGCATTGCCAGCAGATCGAGGGAAGTAATTATTCTGTTCTATTCTGCACAGGTGAGGCCACATCTGGAGTACTGTGTCCACTTTTAGTCCCCCCACTATAGAAAGGAAGTGGACAAGTTGGACAGAGTCCAGTGGAGAGCAACAAAAATGGTTCGGGGGCTGGGGCACATGACTTCTGAGGAGAGGCTGAGGCAACCAAGCTTATTTAGTCTGGAGAAGAGAAGACTGAAAGGGGATTTAATAGCAGCCTTTAAGTACCTGAAGTGGGGCTCGAAAGAGGATGGAGCTGAACTGTTCTCGGTGGTGGTAGATGATACAAGGAACAATGAGCTCAATTGGCAGCAAGGGAAGTTTTGGTTAGATATCAGGAAAAACTTTCTTAAGGTTGGTGGAGCATTGGAACAAGTTATCTGGAGAGATTGGTGGAATCTCCATCCTTGGTGGGTTTTAGGGCCTGGTTTGACAAAGCCCTGGCTGGTATGATCTAGTTGGGGTGGTCCTGCTTTGAGCAGGGGGTTGGTTGCACTAGATGACCTTCTGAGGTCCCATCCAACCCTAATTTTCTATGATCTATGAACTTATCACAGTGGAAACTGAGCTGCTATTTAACCACAAATCAGTACAGAAATGTGTTCTGGATGGAGGGAGGCATCTAAGCTACCATCTTGATTCTCCTGAGCCATTTGTCCTGGTAGTTTTTAAGTGTTCAATGTCCAATAGGAGCTGTAATGAAATCAACTATTCATTTCATGTAGGCCGCTTACTATAGGCTGGACACACTACCAGCTAATACTTGAAAGAGTCATCCCAGCCATAATAAAAATATCTAATTCAGAGTACAGATACAGTGCTCAAAGATGAAGTTTGAATTAAAATAAAGAATTCTACTTCATTTGAAGTGAGAATCCATGAGTAATGTTTCTGACATTTATTGATTCAGTGGGACCCATGTTTATCAAATGATGTCTGTCTGTGAAAGAAGTCAGTCTGAAAATATTCCAGTTTTATTGTGCTGTTTTGATGTTGTGTCCCTCATACTGCAATGATGTTCTTCAGCTTGTCGGAGGCCAAATATGTGCATTATTGTGTTCTCATAGACAGTAACAAAAATCAGATCGGGCACATAATGGCTCAGATGGAGAGTCAGAGCTGATTTCAACAGGAGATTGATCTACGTGACTCGCATGCTGTCCTTCCCTAGGCTTTTAAAACAAACAAGTAAACCTTTGACCTGCTTTAGAATAGTTCACGTTACTGGACATATTTCTGAACAGTGTGAATCTTCATGTACCAGAAGTGGTGCCAGCAGGCTTTCAAAATCAGTATTTTTGGTTTGAGAATAAGGCATTTCACAAATAGGCTTGCAGTTGCTACTTGACTACTTATGGAAGAACTTTTAGGGGAATCAATTTCTGCTGTTTTTTAGAACAAAAGATTGGGCCAATATATGCCTGCCCAGAGGAGCTTTCCATCTATTGTCTCCTCTGTGAAATCCTATGAAATACGAACTTTCATTTCCACCCAGGAGAATATTTACAATCTTTTCTCCTATGCCCGATGAAGGGTATTTGTGCCTAAAAGCTTGCAATTAAATAATTTTTTTTTTTTTGCAAAAATCTTGTTGGTCTAATAAAAGAACCTCTACCATAATCCCTGATTGTTTGGACCAATGTTTAGCATTTGTTGCTAGGGATGCCAAAATCTGTTCCCTGATATGTAAATACATTTGCATTGTCTTTTGTACCGCTGCCTGATTAACTTATTGAGGGAATATCTTCCCTAAATATAGACTGTGTAGCCAAATGTGCCCATTTGGGGGAATGTCAAGGGCTCTGAGAGTCATAGATCAAAGGCATTGTATAAAATAGGTTGAATTAATTAAAAAAAGCAGAAAAGTTGCATATAAATGGTAACTAGAGTGCTACAAAACAGCACCAAATCGTATATGGACTTACAGCTGGAAAGCAGTTGATTCAGAAAGATATGTTTCAGATGATTAGGTAGCAAATTGTCCTATAGCACTGAGTCAGCTTCTTGCATAAGGAAACACTCTCAGGTCCAAATGGAATAAAATTCAAGGAGAGCTAACACATTACTTTGAAGTGTTTGGATTCTACTTCAGTCCTCAAAGTACTTCAATTTGACAGGATGGATGCTTCAATATTCTATCCATGGGAGACAATCTTGGAATCACTGGCCATAAGGGCTGTGCAAAGTTTCAGTTGCTGATTCGATTTGGTGGAGATTCGGCCCGATTCGGTGGCTGAATCTCCAGCTCCGAATCGAATCAGGAGACCCTGTAATCTCTCTGAATCGAATTGGAATCCTCCAGATTGATTCAGAGAGACTCAGAGATTCAATGATTCAGACATAGAGACAGCTTTAAATGTTTTTTCTACATACATCAAGGTACCAGGTGGCTCGTGACTGCTGAGATGCTGGAGTTGATGGAGTGTCCCATGGAGGTGTGGGGGGTCCCAGCATGTTTGGCAGTGGACCAGAAGCACTTCCAGTTCACTGCCAGGTCTGCCGGAGAGTGCGCAGGGGACCCCACACCCCGTGGCTCGGCGACTGGTGCTTCCTAGGTCTGTATCATGCAGGTATCAAATTTACACCCGATTGGTTACTGTACAGTAACACACGTGTAGATGTGTTACTGCTCAGTAATCCAGGGGGTTTTCTTGCTGGGTCTCCCCAGCCACTAGGGGACCAGCCTGAACCCAGCCCCACGGCTCCTGGCTGGCCACTTCTCCTGGCTTCAACTTGGGACTAAAGTTAGTCCCAAGCACAGGCGGCCACGTGGCTGGGGGCTGGAGCTTGCCCTAGTGGCCACAGGGGCACATGGGAGGCTGCCTTGACCTGGGACTAAATTTTGTCCCAGGTCACTTGCCTGTGTAGATGCCGGCCTATTCCCACTTACTGTGCAATAAACTTAAGCCAGCGTAAATGCACATGTAGACATGCCCACCGTGTTGCAAGATGTCTGACTGTAGAGAGCATCATCCTGATCAGATTCCCTTTTGGAGTAGGAGTAGCTCTTTTTACTTCTATAGATCAATCCTGGCCTCAGAATTCAATATAGTCTGTCCCATTTATGAGTAGTCATTAGGTAAGGACATTGTGGGCCTGTTTAAGTCTGTAACTTCTTTTCCCATAGAGAAGACAACATCTAGGACCAAACTCTCAGTAATTTATTACTGTTGACTTAGACCATAGGCAGCACCTTGGATATTCTGTGACTCTGAATTTGGTCTCAAGAATTTTCCTGCAGCAGAGTGCTCCAGACCCCAAAACTCTATAAAATACGACTCTCTTCCCCATTATCATGATTAAAAACCTCCAAATATTAACCATATGTTGATAAACCAGGTATAGATCCTTCATACAGGACAGAGTAACAGACCTTGTGGGTTGGGGAGAAAAATAGATATATCTAGTCATCAGTAAGGCTTTTGACACTGTCTTTCATAACATTCTCTTAAGTAAATTTGGGAAGTGTAGTATGGATGAAAATAATGTAAAATGGATACACAAATTAGTAGAAATTGTACTCAAAGACTAGTTATCAATGACTCATTCTTCAACTGGGGTTCCACAAGGGTCTGATACTTTTTTAATGATTTAGATGATGGAATAGAGAGTACACTTAATTAAAATAGTAGATGATACCCAGTTGGGAGATAGTACAAGCACTTTGGAGAACAGGACTAGAATTCAAAATGATTTTGAAAAACTAAAGAAATGGTCTGACATAAGATTCAATCCAATAAGGGCAAAAGCAAAGTACTGCACTTCATTGGAATAAGAAACGACAGAAATAAAAAAAATAGGGAAAGACTGGCTAGACAGCAAATCCTTCAGAGAAGTACTAAAGGGTTATTGTAGCTTAGAGGTGCCCACCTTCTCGCCCCATGGGCCAGCTGAGTATGTGGGGAGGTCACCATGTGGGGTCAGTCTGTGAGGCTGGTCCTGTGCACCTGGACCAGGCCACATGCTGTCCTGACCTGCCCACATGCCAGCCCATTCCCATGTCAACACAGTCCAGTTGAATGCTGGTCCAATCGAGCTATATGCCAGCCTGATGCTGCATGCTTTGATCCAGCTGCATGCTGGCACAATCTGGTGCACAGGGCTATGTTATCCAGCCCACACAGCTCGCTACATGTCCGGAAATTTGGCAGTAGGGGAGTGGCCATTAATGCTGCCAGGAGCTCTAGCAGAAAGCCCACCCTGGGCTAGTTGTTTAGTGGACCACAGCTGCCTGGGGCTTTGTTTGGCAGCACCCAGCTGATGACTCCAGCTGGCCACCCTCTGGGCCTTCTGATTGGCTTCTGAGGGAGTAGAATCGTTCCTGTGCTCTCTGGCTTTCCTGGTTCTTCACCCTGATTGGCTCTGATCTTGAATTCTGGCTTGTAGATTTTCTCTCAGATCTGGCAACCTAGTATCTGATTCCTGGCCCCTGCCCATGTTTACAACTTTGCCCCTGCATTTCCCTCAGGGTCTGGTAACTTGGTCTCAGCATCCTCAGCCTTAACCTAGCTTATGTTTTGGACTCTGCCCAGGGTTTCCCACTTGTATCTGATAACTTGGCTCCTAACTCAGCCCATGTTTTAGACTATACCTCTGACACTTGCCTTCCCTCAGTGGTCTAACCATTAGGCCAGACTGACTATGACCTAGTCCCTTATACCTGCTGCTAAATGTCCAGACACTTGGTGAGCGAGATGACATGGCTCCGCAAGCTTGATTTGGCCTGCAGGCCAGAAGTCGAGCACGTCAGGGCATCTGCTCCACCCTGCTGGGCAGCTGTCCCAGATCTACTTAGCTCCCCTCTTCTCTCCATCCTCCAACACATCTGCCACGTGCTAGGCACACTGCTCCTTTAATTTGCTCTGGAGGCTCTGCCCCCGGAGCGTTGCTGGACCTGCAAAGTGCAGGCTTCAATCAGGCCCGGGGCTTTTCGCCTCCCTGCCCTGACCCCCCGGGCAGGAGGTGGGGCAAGCCCTCCCAGCAATTACTTGATTGGTGGATGCACTCCACCAATCACAACAAAGATTCTCCACGCCCAGCTGGGCCAGGCTGCATTGGTAAGTTTGCTACGCTTATTTGTGAGAGAGGCTGAAAGAACCGGGCCTGTTATTCTTAAAGGAAAGAAAACTGAGGACAGACATAAGAAACACTTTTCAAATCTGCGAAGAGTAAATACAAAGAAGGGTATAAAGTTTACTTCAGTGTCAACCGTCTTCTATTTCTACTGGGAATAGGACAAGAAGCAACAGGCTTAAATTACAGCAAAGGAGATTTTAATTAGATATTAGAAAAAGATTTCTAACACTTCTTCAGCAGTTCCTCACAATCAAGGATGATTGTCTTCCATGGTTGTCTTATTTGTGGGTCCAAAGATGGCTAATGAGCCTGATCCAGGATTGACAGATGCCATTGCAGTTCATGCATGTATTTCCATGCAAGGCGCGTGCCTCTGGTTTCTTGATTCAGTCTGTGACATGCTGTTTCTGCTGCTCCCACTTTTAAGGTTTCAAAGTACTGAGATCCTTGCAGCAGACTCTTCCTTCATTTGGGCCAGTCCTGGTTGATAGACTTCCATGAGTTGATGTCTATGTGCCATTTTTTCAAGTTGGTCTTGAGGATGTCATCCACAGATGCATCACCAGCAGATCCAAGGAGGAGATCCTCCCCCTCTATGCAACACTGGTCAGGCTGCAGCTGGAGTACTGCATCCAGTTCTGGGTGCCACACTTCAGGAGGGATGTGGACAACATGGAGAGGGTCCAGAGGAGGACCACTCGCATGATCAGGGGGCAGCAAGGCAGGCCCTATGAAGGGAGGCTATGGGACCTGAATCTGTTCAGCCTCCACAAGAGAACGATCTGGTGGCCATCTATAAACTGGCCAAGGGGGACCAGCAGGCAATGAGTGAGTCCCTGTTCCCCCAAGCACTACCGGGAGTAACAAGGAATAACAGCCATAAGTTGACTGAGAGTAGATTCAGGCTAGATATCAGGAGGCACTACTTCAGTGTCAGGGTGGCTAGGATCTGGAACCAACTTCCAAGGGAAGTGGTGCTCACTCCTACCCTGGGGGTCTTCAGAAGGAGGCTAGATAATCACCTAGCTGGAGTTGTTTGACCCCAGCATTCTTTCCTGCCCATGGAAGGGGGTTGGACTTGATGATCTCCTCAGGTCCCTACCAACTATGAAACTATTATATCCTTGAAGCTCTTTCTTGCCCTCCTTTTGAGCACACGCTTTGACTGAGCTGGGAGAATAACACTTGCTCCGAGAGTCTGGAGTCAGAAGTCTGGATGACATGGATAGTCCAGCAAAGTTGATGTTGGATGATCATTGCCTCAATCCTCATGGTGTTTGCTTGCAAAAGGATTCAGATGTTGGTGTGTCTGTCTTGCCACTGGATTCGAAGGATCTTCCACAGGCAATGTTGATGGCACTTTTCCAATGATTTGAGATGTCTCCTGTATGTTGTCCATATCTCAGTTCTGTACAGTAAGGTGGAGATCACAACTGATTGATAAATCATGAGCTTGGTTTTGTATTTGACGTTGCAATCTTTAAACACCCATTTCCTCAGCCTTCCAAAGGCTGCATTTGCACCTCTGAGGTCATGTTGGATTTACCTAAAGAGGTGGTGGAATCTCCATTCTTGGAAATTGGATTTAAAGGCAAACACACATTGAGGAACGGTTTAAACAGGGATCCACCTGCCTTGACTGGACTAGCTGACCTCCTGAGATCCCTTGCAGCCCTACTTTTCTATGATTCTACAACCTTACTGTAACTTGGGATATAAATACTGATTAATTAAGTACCAGTTTAAACTCCCCTAATATTATCGGTTAAGAAGTTAACCAATAACATGTATGTATTGGGGACCAGTCCCCACCTCTACTCACTCGTTCTCTGGGCAGCAGCAGCAGGCTGGGAAAGCCTCTCGCCTACTGCTGCCAGCCTGCAGCTGGACCTGGCCCCTGGGTAGCCATGCACCAGTTGGAGCAGCAGGCTAGGAAAGCCTCTTGCCCAGTGCTGCCATGCAACTGCCTGGAGGTCAGGGCTGCAAGCAGCTTCACCAGGTCCACAGACCCCTGGCCTGGCTCGTTGCCAGCTGTGGGTGTATGTATTCCTCAGGCCAGATGG
>NW_017729002.1:47489-49740 GCF_001723915.1 Gavialis gangeticus | reverse complement strand
CCCGTTCTCTGGGCAGCAGCAGCAGGCTGGGAAAGCCTCTCGCCTACTGCTGCCAGCCTGCAGCTGGACCTGGCCCCTGGGTAGCCATGCACCAGTTGGAGCAGCAGGCTAGGAAAGCCTCTTGCCCAGTGCTGCCATGCAACTGCCTGGAGGTCAGGGCTGCAAGCAGCTTCACCAGGTCCACAGACCCCTGGCCTGGCTCGTTGCCAGCTGTGGGTGTATGTATTCCTCAGGCCAGATGGCAGGGAAACAGTAAGGGACCCAATCTTTCTTGTGGCAGCTCAGCCCTGGCCCCTTCTCTGCCATCTGTCCCCAAAATGCATGTGCACCCACTACCAGCAAGAAGACAGGCCAGGACCCTGTGGGCCCCGGTGCAATTGCTTGCAACCTCCCTACTACCTGCAATGAGCAGCCTGGGCCCCATGGTAGGTGGCAGGGGCCTGTCCAGAGCCCTGGCCAGCAGTGGCAGGTGGCCAGGAGGCTGCAAGCGGCTGCATCAGGGTTTGGGGAGCCCTGGTTCGGCTCATTGCAGGTGGTGGGTGCACACATGCCTTGGGGTTCATGATGGGACTGTGCTACCACAAGAAGGATTGGGCCCCTCATGGCTCCCTTGCTGCTTCCCTGCCATAATAGGTCCTAGTCTCCCCTCCTCCTCACTCCTCCTTCCCTGCCTCTCTCCTGTCTGCCCTGCCTCCTTCCTGTCTGCCCTGCCCTGCTTCCCTTCCCCCACTTCTGCGCTGGACTGCTCCCTGCACTGCTCTAAGTGATAACTAGCAAGGTATTACTAGTTGTCAATATATGAACTGTTGGATGCTTAACTGTTCACATCCCTAAATGTAACACATAACTTGTACTGCTGTAACTCTATTCTGTAGTGACACTGCTAATTGTTTTAGTACCGATCATTTGTAGAAATAACCAGAGAATATGTTTTTGCTAGAATCTCAAACAGCCCTCCAAGTTTTCTCAGGTGCCAAAATCCCCACAAATCCCCCTCTCTCATAAAGCTTCCAGTTTCACTCAGCAGAAAAATTCTAGGTTAGACGTATGTGTTATACATATAAAATTAAAGGAACTGAGAAAACAAAAAATGTAGGGACAATGTGAATAAAATGATTTCATATCAAAATATTGCAAGCATCTACCCTGGATACCTTTAAAAAAACACTTGGATGCTTATCTTGCTGGGGTGAGCTGATCCCAGCTGACTTCCTGCCCCTTGGGGCTGGACTTGATGACCTCACGAGATCCCTTCCATTCCTAATGAAATCTATGAAATCTATGCTGTACAGACTGTATTGTTCACATTCATTCATTTATTTAACTTATTTTATTTTAAAATGTTCAGTGTATCACATTAGAATTGAAGAACTCAGGATCTTTACCACAGAGTGCACAGGGTCTCAGTCTTTGGACAAGGAGTGAGCACTGAGTGATAGATGAGCTGACAGTTAAGGTTGTCATTAAGTTTTTTCTTCACAAAAAATGAGATATGCTGATGGTTCTTAGACTAGGGAGATAATGTTCCTAAGGGGAAGTGTAGTGCTAAGGGGCTATATAATGACACACATAGGGAATTTGAACTGTTAAAAATTGACAAAACACAAAACCAGGATTAATTACATCTTAGAATATTCTCAAGAGAACAAATAAGATAAAAGAAAGTTTTAATTGGTTTGGAGACAGTGAAAAGACAAACAAGAGCTTTAGACAGAACTTCCTTCAATAGGCATTTCTCAACATACATCTTCTGATTGAGAATGCACCCGCCTGGCTTCAAACGCCCGCTTGCGTGCAGCCTTGGCCTGTGCTGTGGAGGGTGCGCGCTCTCTGGCTTTGTGGGTACCTCGAGGTTGGCTTCAGTTGTCCCTCTGGCCTCCCCCGAACTTGTCTGCCATATTTTTGAATGTTACTTCAGTGGGGGGATAGCCTTGAAGGTCCCCTCAGGGATGACCACTCCACTCACGGGATGTTTGTGGGGCTCCACCTCCCCTACATCCCAACCTTACGCCAACCTCTGGCAGGGTGCCAGGTCTTAACACGGCCGCCTGTCTTCAGTAGATGTTCCTTGTGCCTAATTGTGCCCCTCTCTCCTCCTTGGACAGGATCTTTGGTTGTTTCTGATCCTATGCCCGAGGCCCCTTTGAGCCTATTGGCTCAATTCCTGGGGTTGGCATGGGTTCCCCTGTCAAGCAAGGTTAAAGAAACGAAATGAAGAAAAGAAAAAAAAAAAAAAGAGAACCCCTAAAAG
>NW_017729002.1:42135-47437 GCF_001723915.1 Gavialis gangeticus | reverse complement strand
AAAAAAAAAAAAAAGAGAACCCCTAAAAGGGTCTTCCTGCCTGGTGTCCTACTGGCTGGCTTTTCCCACACTCCTGCCTGTACTTGGGAGTCTTCCCCTGAAGTTGGTCCTGCAGGGTCTCTCTCCCCTTTTTGCTCCCAGCCCGGCTCCCTGACCCGGTATCTGGGTGTGGTCCGGTGAAAAACCTTCTGCTTCCCCGAGATAGATCTCAGCCTGGTCCTCTGGGTCACTGTGCTGGGCGTTCTGTTGTTCGGCACCTCTGCTGCCGAACTTCTTTGGAAGCACAAGGGGAAAGTCACCCCTGATACTCCTCCCCTCCTGTGGCTCCGCCTCAGTTCCCTCAGTGCGAGGGAACCTTATTGCTTCAGCTGCTGCCCATTGCCCGGTCGTTCCCTATTCGTGCCGGCTCTGCCCGTTGCCAACATGGAGAGCCTCCACCTCCTCACTCGCTCTCCCCACCTCGTTGCCTGTAGCCGCTTTTATCCCCACCGGCCGGTGCGTTCCTGTGACATCACCTGCCGGCTTTAACTGCACAAAATCGTGGCTTGTGAACTGTGTGGGCTCTTCTCCTCGTCCTTCCGGTCTTGCTTCTCCTGTAGGTAAGTAGTTTTTTTGTACTCCCTTCTTTATTTCACTATTTTTTTCCGTGCTGTGCCCCACAGCCGGGGCTTCCCGATCCCTCTTCTCTGTCACCCTGGGACAGAGAAGAAGGGGCAGAATTTGATCAAAAAGCTAGAAAGCTAAACAAAATTTAACCACTTAAGACCAAATTCAGCAAAACACCCAAGCACATCCTTAAAAACAGTTCATCCATAATCACTGTCAGCTATCGGTTTTGCCAAATGAGGTCCTGTATTTCTCCAAGCGTTAGCAGTCACATCTCAGAAAGGCAGAAGTAGTCATATCTCAGAAAGAATCAGCCTTAGATTAAATATTTATGATAATCTTATTTGTCACCTACATCCAAGGCTGCAAAGTATCTCATTGGGACATCAGGCACTAATGTACATTTTCTTACATCAGGCTGAATATGATGCATTTTTAAGCAATTGGTTACAACAATATAGTGAGCCCAAAATGAGATAAACTAAAAAATTAGAGGAATGAGTTAAAATGGTATGCTTTGAATTTGGCCTTCATGTTTCAGGTGATATCTTGTTGAATATACAATACATAGAACTTTGGAACAGAAAGGAATGCAATGCTGCCAACAGACTTTTTGCAATGGTGAATAATGCAAAAATAAAAGGCCAAATATTGAAGATAAGGAAGAAAAAGTACAGCATAAGCAACTCAAAGAGTAACTCTGCACAAGAAGCTATTGCATATGAAGCAAAGGTGGCATTAATTTTTGGAAGTGTAACAGGTAATCCCAACACAACAATCATTTTGACTGTCTCTGCTTATCTGATTTTAAAATTGGGTCACACTGTGGCTTTTAATCTAGGCACTATTCTGAAGAGGAAATCTAAGGTTATATCTAGCCTGAAAATATAACTGCCTTTTCTTGTCTAAAGTATGGACAGCAAAACTCTGTCCTATCACTGTGCTACTTCATCCATACCACAAGGTTGGGTTTGAACACAATCTCCTCCAGTCAGTCAGATGAGCCAAGTAATTAACATACCTTGGACAGAGGAAGTGAGACAGATGGGGTGATTTGTCAGCAGCAAGAAAAAGATCACGAAAGTGTGGATCCTTTACTGAATGGGGGAGGCAACCTAGTGACAGATGATGCAGAAAAGGCTGAAGTACTCAGTGCCTTTTGACCTTGGTCTTCAAAAGCAAGATCAGCTCCCAGACTACTGCACCTGACTGCACAGTTAGGGGGGGAAAAGAGCAGACAACAGTGGCAAAAGAACACGTTAGGGATTATTTAGAAAAGTTGTATGTGTACAAGTCCATGGGGCCAGATGCAATGCACCCAAGGGTGCTGAGGAAATTGGCTAATCTAATGCAACTGCAGAGCTGCTGACCGTTAACTTTGAAAATGCTTGGTGATTGGGAGAGGTCCTGGAGGACAAAGGGAAAAGGGCAAATATAGTGCCCATCTTTAAGAAAGGGAAGGAGGAGAATCTGGGGAACTACAGACTGATCAGCCTCACCTCAGTCCCTGGAAAAATCATGGAGCAGGTCTGCAAGGAATCCATTTCTAAGCACTTGGAGGAGAAAATGGTAATTAGAAATAGTCGACATGGATTCAACAAGGGCAAATCATGTCTGACCAACCTGATTGCCTTCTATAATGAGATGACTGGCTCTGTGGATGTGGGGAGAACGGTGGATGCGATATACCTTGACTTCAACAAGACAACCAAGCTAAGGAAGTATGGTTAGATGAATGGACAGTACTCTGGATAGAAAACTGGCTGGATCATTGAGCTCAGAGGGTAGTAATCAATGGCTTAATGTCTAGTTGGCAGCCGGTATCAAGTGAAGTGCCCCAGGGGTTGTTCCTGGGGCCGGTTTTGTTCAATATCTTCATCAGTGACCTGGAAAGATAGCACAGAGTGCACCTTCATCAAGTTTGCAGGTGACATCAAACTAGGGGGAGTAGTAGATACACTGGAAGGTAGGACTAGGATTCAGAGAGACCTTAACAAATTGGAGGATTGGACCAAAAGAAATTGCATGAGGTTCAATAAGGACAAGTGCAAAGCCTTGCACTTAGGATGGAAAAATCTCACCCAGGCTAGGGACTGACTGGCTGGGCAGCATCTCAGCAGAACAGAACCTGGGGGTTACAGTGGACAATAAGCTGAATATGAGTCAACAGTGTGCCTTTGTTGCAAAGAAGGCTGGTGGGATATTGGGCGGCATTAGAAGGGGCGTTGCCAGCAGATTGAGGGAAGTGATTCTTCCCCTCTATTTGGCACTGGTGAGGCCACATCTGGAGTACTATGTCCAGTTTTGGGCCCCCCACTACAGAAAGGATGTGGACAAATTGGAGAAAGTCCAGCGCAGGGTAATGAAAATGGTTCATGGGCTGAGGCACATAACTTACGAGGAGAGGCTGAGGATACTGGGCTTATTTAGTCTAGAGAAGAGAAGACTGAGGGGATTTAATAGCAGCCTTCAACTACCTGAAGACTGTTTCCAAAGAGGATGGTGCTAGACTGTTCTCAGTGGTGACAGAACAAGGAGCAATGGTCTCACATTTCAGCAAGGGAAGTTTTGGTTAGATATCAGGAAAACCTTTCTCACTAGGAGGTAGTTGCCCAGAGAGGTTGTGGAGTCTCCATCCTTAAGGTTTTTAAGATGCAGATAGACAAAGCCTTGGCTGGGATAATATAGTTGGGGCTGGTCCTGCTTTTAGCAGGGGGTTGGACTAGATGACCTCCTGAGGTCCCTTCCAACGTAATTTTTTATGAATCTATTATTATTTATTCTGTTTAATGGTACAGGAGCTAGTTTATGGTGGAGTTTCAGCCACTGTCAACTAAAATTAATGAAAAGAGTGCAGTTAATTCTGCAATTTTGCTTCCTGCTTTTTTTAATTTGCTAAACCCTCTGACCTTTCACCTGCTGTCATTATAATCACACCCCACCTCCATGTAGTCAGATGTAGAACACTTCATCTCTTTCTCTGAAACTGGGCCCTGAAAGAGGAAGAAAGCAAGGAGCCCGGGAGAAAGTGTGTGACAGACTTCAGAGGCTCCTAGAGTTGACATCCTTTTTGCCTGAAAAGCTTATACATTTTGAAGGTTTATTCCAGACAGGTCCATTTATAATGAAACTTCAGTTTTGGTTTAATTACTGTTTTAGTCATGTACATGTCTTTAGTGGATCTTGATCAGATTATTTTAAAAAAATGAACTCATTACATTAAGAAGAGCCACGCACATGATCAGAGGTCAGGAAAATAGACCTTATGATGACAGGCTGAGAGCCATGGGGCTCTTTAGCCTGGAAAAGCGCAGGCTCAGGGGTGATCTGATGGCCACCTATAAGTTTATCAGGGGTGACCACCAGAATCTGGGGGAACGTTTGTTCACCAGAGCGCCCCAAGGGATGACGAGGTCGAACGGTCATAAACTACTGCAAGACGGTTTCAGGCTGGACATAAGGAAGAATTTCTTTACTGTCCAAGACCCCAAGGTCTGGAACAGCCTGCCATCGGAGGTGGTTCAAGCACCTACATTGAACACCTTCAAGAGCAAATTGGATGCTTATCTTGCTGGGATCCTATGACCCCAGCTGATTTCCTGCCCTTTGGGCGGGGGGCTGGACTCGATGATCTTCCGAGGTCCCTTCCAGCCCTAATGTCTATGAAAACTATGAAATTAAAGGTATAACAGACTTGAGCTGTGCTTGAAACAACTTCATTATAAGTGTGTTTTGCTGTAGCTGTAATGCTATTAAAAACACAAGGGAGTACTATTAAGCAAGTACTATCACATCTCACATCAGATATTCAGTACTCATGTTGAACAAGATAGAAAGGCAGGCCAAATATTGTAAGAAAGAAGGCGGCTGAAATAGAAAGACCAGGAAGTTGCGTTACTTGCATGCTCTTTTTCTTCAATGGAAAAAATTGCATTTAATTCAGCAAAATTAAAAAAAACTACGCTCCAATCTTTCTGTATGTAGTATACAGAAAATATTTGTTCCTCTTGTATACTCAGGATGTATTTGTCTTTCTTGGCTGTTAATTACATTATTCATATTCCCTATGTTTCCATTTGGTTACATAAAAAGTCCATCTCTACTAAGACTCTGTGAGGGAAGGCATTCTTTGCTTATTCTCTCCAACTGCAACTGAGTGATATTTACTCAGCAGCTGAAATCTATAACAGTGCCGTTACACATGATTTTAACTACCCCTACAGGATCACTTCTCAAACTCCATTTTTAACCTTCTGCAAATTACATTTAAGCTTAAATGCACCCGAATTCCTTTTGATCCTCCCAGGAATGTCTGAGTTTCTCTGTACAAGTTCAGACCTGTAGGATTCCTGATCATGAAAAGCAGGAGGTGATATGGAGATGAAGTATTTACTCTTGACTATCAATACCCTCTTGTGATAAAAGTGGTCTTTAAAGTGGCCGGTGGATAGAGATGGATGACATTTGGGATTTCCTGTTCATGGGAAAGATAAATATTTTGAAATTTCCCAAGAACTGGAAATTTAAAACAGTATTTCAGAAACATGGAGATGTGGGGATTCTAAAATGAAATAGGCTCCCTGCCACCAAGGCATCCTGGTCAGTCACATACCCATCAGAGGCATAACTGGCCAGGACTGGCCCCAGGGGGCAGTCCTCCCTCCTCCTTTACCTTCTTTGCAGGGCTCTGGCTCTG
>NW_017729002.1:33647-37135 GCF_001723915.1 Gavialis gangeticus | reverse complement strand
TGGGGATTCTAAAACGAAATAGGCTCCCTGCCACCAAGGCATCCTGGTCAGTCACATACCCATCAGAGGCATAACTGGCCAGGACTGGCCCCAGGGGGCAGTCCTCCCTCCTCCTTTACCTTCTTTGCAGGGCTCTGGCTCTGGAGCCTCTGGCAGCAGGCAGTGGCACAGCTTCAGTTCCCTGCTGCTAAGGGAAGATGCCACCTCCCTTTTTTGCTGAAGACATGCATGTCAAATGGCCAAACACCTCCTGTTTTCCACAGCAAAAAAATGGGGCAACATCTCCCTCCGGCAGCAGTGAATGTCAGCTGCTCCTCTGTACCACCCCACACTGGTGCTTGACAGAGCTACGTTTCCCTGGGTCCCTTTCACTCTCACGCATACTCCTACACCACTGTTGGAGCTGAAGCTGGAAGGCTGCAGGTGGTGGGGATTGGGGGAGGGTGAGGTGCACCTCGCTCCATTCTTGCTCTTCCCTGCCTTAGACAGCACCCAGGGCTCATGCCCTGCTCGTCCACCCATCCTTGTGATGCTGATATCTGTTAGCAGGTATGCAGCTTAGGGGCTACCTGTTCCCTAAGGCAGGGAATGCTTAGAGGCTCATAGGTTTCCTGTGTTTGATCAGTGTCACCTTTAGTCGATGAACTGTTGAGCTCTGATGCAGCCCTAAGTCAGTGGTTCTCAACCTTTTTGGACTTAAGGCACCACTTGCTGGACTTGAGGCACCTCCATAACTTTTGTGAATTGAGTGACATGCAATTTCACAACTAATTTATATATTACAGTGCTTACATCCTTTCAGAAAGGCTGGGCAGTGGAGGTGAGGGATCCTCCTGCCAGGGACAAGTCTAAGTCTTCACTTATCTGCTTAGCTTTCCTTGAGTCACCCTTCAAAGGATTTAGTGGCACTCCAGGGTACCCAGCACTGTGGTTGAGAATTGTTGCTCTAAGAAGTTAATCTATGAACCCAAATGTAACCATGAAGAGGTGATATATTGAGCCCTTATACAGCCCTGACCAGCCAGCTACAAATGACCAAGAATCTCTGGTACAAGCTTGGTTACAGGGTTGTTCTAGTACAGAAGAATCCAAGTTCCCTTCCTTCACGTGGCATTCAAAAACACATGGCCACAACATATAGTGGGAGAGCTGTCTGTAAACAGACAGCACATAAATCTGTTTCAGCCTTTCCTAGACTAAATGCTGTTGCCAGCCCTGTTCTGGGTGAAATGTGGAAGAAACTTGACCTATTTTAGTAATTTAGACTTTATCAGCAGAGATAGATGCTGTCCTGTTTCCTGTGTGAAGGGATGGGTGCTAGTGATTATCAATGACTAAAGGAAAAAGGATGCCCTGGGAGCAGGAGAGGAAGCTTAGATAGATGCAAGCCTTCCCAAGACTAAAAGAACTGGAGATTGTAATCTCTTCAAGGGAAGGATGGGATGTATTTGTACAGTACTTTGCACAGTGGGCCCTGATCCTGATTGGCACTTTAAACCCTATTGAAATATGAACAATGCAATAACATTCACGGAAGCAGCCAATAAAGAGCACTGAGAGATGATTTTATGTACTTTGAAACAGATAATATAGCTTTCTACTCTTATCCAACACAGATGCTTAGTTTACTGCTACAGGTTTCCAATAATTTATTTTTAATTTTATCTCTCCAGAAATGATGACAAACCAGAAAAGGGGGGAATGCTGAGGTCTATGGAAGTCAGTGGGAGTCTTATAAAGACTTCAATAAGCTTTAGCCCTTAGGCACAGAGACTTTCCTACATAAAAAGCCTTGCCACCCCATTTAAGAAAGCACAATACTGTCTGCCCTTTGGAGACAATGGAAATAAAATATGCCACATCTGTTTGTATTGTGTTTAAAACATTGACTAAATACAGCTTCACAGATGCACCATATTACATCATCTTTAGCATTCACAATGACCAATTCCTGCAGCAGGCTGGATTGGAAATTGAGTCTCTTCCTTTCCAGAACAGATTAATTATTATCCACCCCATTCTACTACCACATATGTTAAATCCAAAACATATTATTGTACAAGAGCACTGAACACGTTACACAGAACAGAACAAGATGTACTGTATTGGTAGATGGCTACATTCAGTTCATTTTCCAGGTGATAAGTTAGTGAGTCACCTGATTCTCTTTACATACATTCTTTATTCAGAATATCATTTTGTAGTGTACCAGTTAATTTCCCTGCATAACGTAGCTATTTCAGTTTCTACCAAGCATGTTGTTTTTTAAGCTGTACCATCTGCTTCTCTTCTCATCTGCATTTAACCTGTACCTCCTGCTTGTTTCTGTTCTGTTCATCAGTTATTAGTGATAGTGAAAGTTCGAGTTGTATTATATGAATGCAAGTGTTCAGAGAACATTTATTTCACTAGGAATAATAATGCTCTACAAGCACTTAGAAACTCCAATATTAGGGGGTTTATTTTACTGAATACTTGAGAGAACTTGCAAAAGCTTTGATTTGTCATTTAAATAAAATCTAGCTATTTACGAATGTTTAACTAGGATTATTTATTATGAGGAGACTTGGACAACTGAAAATGAGATATGGTGCCTTAGACTTCAAATTATCCACCCAGCAATGGTCTAAAACAGTGCTCATCAGCCAGTCGATCATGATCAACTGGGTGATCCCGGAGCCTCTGCTGGTCAATCTTGAGGCTGGGGGGTGCAAAGTGTGTGCACGCATATGTGTGTGTGCCCCCCATCCCAGCAGGTCAGTCTGTGGGGGAGGGAAAGGGCAGGGGACCAGACTGAGGCCCTGTGGTAAGGGACGGAGTGGAGCAGAGGCAGGGATAGGGCTCAAGGGAGTGGGGCCGCAGCTGGGCTGGGCCAGGTGGTCAGAAGATTGTCCAGGGGCACAGAGGGCTCCTGCTGCTGTGTGCAGCCTGAAGGAGGCCCAGGGAGCACATGCCCCCCCTCCCCCATCTAGGCCAGGGTGGAGGCGGCTGCTGCTGTGCACTGGGCTTTGCATGCCTCTCCCAAGCCAGCTGCCGTTGGGGCTCAGGATGCAAAGCACAGCAGCAGCCACCTCTGCCCCAGCACAAATGGGGAGGCACATGCCCCCCAGGCCTCTGCCAGGCTGCACACAGTGGCGGGATCCGCCCCCTTCCCCCAACCCCAGGCAAGTGATCATCCCAGCACCTGGCCAGGCCAGAACCTGACTATACTGCATCCTGCTGGAGGCGTGGCCCAGCCCAGTGGCTGTAAGCACATAAGGTCAGGCCCCAGCCCCACCCTGTGCACAGATCAGGGGGGCAGGTGCTTCTGCTGGGGTGCAGACAGTGGTAGGAGCCCCCCTTGTGCCCCAGTCTCACTACCCAGCCCAGCTGGGGCCCCTTCACCCCAGCCCTTCCCCCTTCCATCCTTCTCCCTTTCCCTCTCCCTCGCTTAGTGTGGTTCTGAGTTAAACTGGAAAATTGCAGGCCAGGCTCTACCATGTGCTACC
>NW_017729002.1:21921-33443 GCF_001723915.1 Gavialis gangeticus | reverse complement strand
CCCCCCCCCCCCCCCCCCCCACACACACACACACTGATCTGCTGGGGGGGGCGTGGTAGATGCTGGGCTGAAATTTCATTCAAACAGTGATCTTCCACTGAAAAATGTTGTAGACCACTGGTGTAAAATCATTTTAATCTAAAGGACCAACATTTGATTTTTTTAACAAGTTGGCCAGTCTGGTTTCCAGTGAAATGGTGTTTCCCTTAAGAAAGATCAGCGCTGCAGTAGGTATCAATTAGCATCTTTTTTTGAGAGCCTCCGAGACTAAGGACAGACGTTACACACAAACCAGTTTAAGTGATCAGAAACTGGTTTAAACCTGTAACAGAATATAAGTTCAGTGCACATAAACCAGTTTCAAAATGGCTGACACTGGTTTAAAATAATCCTGGTTGAATGTAGCATCAGATTTTACTGATTTGGATCAAACCAGTTTTTGCAATGTCTGTCCCAGACCCCTTCCTGGTTTAAGTTAAACCAGAGTCCCCCAGCATCCCAGGTGCTTTGCAGCTCTGAGTGGGGCTGTCTGCTCCAGAGAGCAGAGCTGGCCCTGCCCCTGCCCCCCATGCTTCCTGCCAGAGCTCTGGCGGAGACTGCAGGTACTCCCCTTGCTACTCAGTGCTCAAGCAGGGATCCCCCTCACCTTCCTCCTTCTCATCTCCCACAGCATGGACCCCAGCGCCAAAGACCCTAGGCATGTGGTATGCTGGCTAATGCTGAGGTGTGTGTGTGTGTGTCTCCAATTTCACTGGGACAGGCAGGTAGAACAGTGTCAGCTTAGGTCTTTTGGAGCTAAGCAATAAGTCAGCTGGTAATGTCCCTCTGTCCCTTCCTTGGAAAACAGTGTTTAAGAAGAGCTTGAACTAAAGACAGAAGCTTTTGTTTTGTTGATGGGCTGATAAACACTGATAAGCCCTGCTAGCTAGCTTGCCTGTCACGCAGGAATCTGGGTTTTCCGTTTCCCATGGAAAAACAGAGAAAACCATGGATTTCCCTATTTTATCAGAGAAAAAACAAATGTTACCTTTTAGCAGCGAAACCCACGGATTTCCCAGTTTTGCAAAGAGCTCTGCAGGCTGGCAGAGTTCCAGCCTGCAAGAGCTAATTGCAAAAAGGACAGGAAACCCCCAACCCTGTCCAAAGGGGGAGAGAGAGGGGGAAAGGGCGGGGCCTGAGGCTCTTAGTTACCCAAGGCTTGGCTCAGCTCACTTTCCTTCTTGGGGCCTGTAAATGGGGCTTGCAGGGGGCTGCGGGTTGTAGATCAAGGCTGGGGGGCACCAGCAGGGCTGGGAAGGAAGCTAGTGGGGGGCTGAGCTGGCTGGCTGGCTGGGGGCAAAGCTGGCTGGGGCTATGGGAGCAGGAAGCTGTTAGGAAAAGACATGGAGTGCCTGCCCAGCTGGCAGCACGTGGATCACAAGCAGCACAGTATCAGCCTGAGCAGGCTCTGCGCCTCCATGTGTGGCTTCCCTGAAGGGCTGATAGTGCACCAATCTGGGTCTACATGCTGCCGGCTGGGTGGGCACTCCTGCAGGAAGCTGGCTGGGGACTGAGGGAGCGGGGAGGTGTTGGGAAAAGCCCCACATAGAGAGCCTGCCTGGCTGGCAGTGTGTGGATGCAGAGCGGTGTGGTATAGGACCTTCAGGGAAACTGCACATGGAGGTGCGGAGTCTGCTTAGGCCAGTACTGTTCCACTCCAAGTCCATGTGCCTCTGGCTGGGCAGGTACTCCATGCGCAGCTTTCATCAGTACCTCCCCACTCCTTCAGCCCCCAGCCAGCTTCCCACAGGAGTGCCTGCCCAGTTGGTGGCATGTGGACCCAGAGTGACATGCTATCAGCCCTTCAGGGAAGCCACACACAGTGTGCACCTGCCTTACCCCCACCCCCCACACAGATCTGGGGGGTATGGGTCCCCCCTACCCCTCAGGAGTGTGTGCTGCCACTGAGATCTGGCCCTGCCCACACCTTCGCCCTCAGCAGGCAGGCAGCACTGGGGGAGCTGACTGTGCTCCTTCTGCTACAGCAGCCACTGCCTTCTGTTGGGGGCAGGGAGTTGTAGACCTGGGTTGCTGGACCCAAAGCCCTGGCAGCTGGGATCGCCCTCCAGGTGGGCTGGGGAGTAGGGGCTGTGCTCTGGCAACACCCTTGCCCCTTGAGCAGGGAGTGGGGAAAAGCCTGGGACAGTGCAGATGGGGTGGAGGTTTACACCCCTCCCTAATCAGAGGTCTTGCCAGGGCCTGGCCATGCCATCTCCCCTCAGCTCAGCACTGTGGAAGGGAAAGGAGTGCTGCTCTAGTGCCCCCTGACTTCTAGCCTAAGCCACTGCAGGCATGTGCCTGCATTTCTTCAGTCCAGAGGGGATGTCTGAACGGTTACAAACCAGTTCAGCCTAGCCAGGTTAGACTAACCTGCAAAGACTGAATCAATTTAGGCTCAGGCTGTTTGAATGTCTGTCCCTAGCCTGAGAGACTAAGTGAAGGCGGTTAATCATACAAGTCAAAAGTGACAGAGAGTGGTGGAACATGATCTGTGCTTCCTCTGGGCCTACTGCATTGATAAACAGAACTTAGTAAGATACCTGCTGTTTCATCTCTTCTGGCCTATATTTTTCGTTGAGAATGGAAGTGATTTGGGCCATGGATTGTTCATTGCTATACTTCTGCACAGTTCCTCATACAATGGAGCTCTGATTGCAGGTCAGGCCTATATGTACTACTGTTTTATTAATAATAACAACAACCACCACTGCCTTGTGCTTGTGGCATAGGAATGGAAGCTGAAATACCAGGCTCTTGCATAAATTTCCTGTGTGACCTTGGACACATCAGTTATTTTGTGTGTTCATCTCCTGTTAAGATGTGGATAGTACTTTCCTCTTGGGGCCTTATGAGGCTAAATCACTTAATGTTTGCAAAGCACAGCAGGCTTCTCAATGAATGATGCTATAACCATGTAAATCAACTGTACCAGAATATTTACTGATTATTCATTGGATTTTATCACTATTTTTCTTACAAATCTGTCTGAAAATGCCAATAGTTAGAAATGTATATCCTCCTATTTCTTATTGTATCACTTCAGGCCTTTTCCAAAATTTTCTTTGTGTATATTGACTTAAAATACATTTTCTTTTTGGTGCTTTTCCTTGCAGGTGGCTAATGTTCCCTTTATGGATGGCATAGTGGGGATGAAATGTGATCATTAAATTAATATCCACTTTAACTATACAAGTCTGCATTTAGACTGAAGGAAAAATATGTGTAATTTGCTTTGCCTTTACCTTGCAGTCTCTCTCATTATAAGCAGTATCTTGATGGCTTTATTTCTACATAGTAATTATTTTCATGATAATCTCTCTTTGTTCATACAGTATTAATATGGCATTTTTTCTTCTCCACTGAAATTAATTCCAGTGACTGCAGACCAGGCAAAATATTCTAGTGCTGTCGCACGCTATGACTAATCTTAGTATTGCCTCCACTCTTGCTTTATGAATCTTGGCTCACTACCAGAGCCTGAGCTTTCATTTCTCTAACAGCAGTATATGCTAAGAAGCAGTTGGCTGACACACACAAACTCACACATATGCAATTGCAGTATCAGCTCATATTTATTTTCAGTAATATTAAATGTTCCTCCTTCATGTTATGAAGATGCAGGTGTGGCTCTGTTGGGGTCTACCTAGCACTGGCCTTGTGGACAAGTTTTGTTCAGCATCCTAATGAGGCTTAACTTACAGCAGAGAACTTGGGCCGTGCATATTAAAAGCTATACAAGAGGCCTAAGCTTGTTAACATGATGCTAAGGCATTTTGCATCCAAAGAGCTCAAAGGATTTTATAAATATGCATTTGTTATGACCCAGAACACTGCTGTCAGGTTGGGGAAATAGTATCACGTGCAACATTAGAAGGAGGAAAACTCAGGCACTGATAAGCTGATGATTGGCCTAAGGTTGCAGAAACAAAGCCAGCAACAGAACATGCCACCTAATGATTCTCTCAGTTGGATTCTCTCCACTAAGGCAGCTCTCAGTCATACCTGTTAAGAAGGTAGAGGTCTTTAAAGCTGGAGATTCTATACAAATTATGTAGTTAGCCCTTAATTTGCATATTAATAGAAATTTATTACTTGATTTCCATAGACCCACCACTGTCATACTACCTTTCATTCCTTTGCTCTTTTTCCCTGCTGAACCATCATTTCTCATCTGAAGTTGCCATCTGTTCCCCTCCATCAGTGCAGCTCGCCACACTCCCACCTGTAGGTTTTCTCCCACCTCTGATTTTAACTCAAATTCTCATGTTAGCTCCCTTCACTCCTCCCCACCCTTTTTTAAATCCCTAGGTCTATTAGGATTTCACACCCTTTCCAACAGCATGGCCACGGCCACAGAGCTATGCTCAGAGCAGTGCCCAGTGCACTGCATCTCTCTTGCTACACAGGTTGAGGGTTGAGTTCTTGGCAGTTCACCATAGTCAGACATGGCATCATAAGGTGTCTCCAATTAGAGGAGGCTAACCACAGACTTAGGCGTATTGCTTTTCACCAGTAGCTCTAGAGCTCCCCTAGGACTGGACTTTAAATGTCTTTCTAAAAGAGATGCTGTTATTTCAGCCACACGTTCTTGTGCTTCAAGGAGGTGAAATTTGGTGGTTTGTGTTATGAAGGAGGTGAGACTAGATTATCACCACAATCATTCCACCTGGCTTTAAAATGTATGATCCATCAGGGACACCCAAATTTGGGAATCTCCTAGCCAGTCCAGGAAACTCAAAAGGCTGGCACAATGCAAAGAAGACAAGGGTTTAGCGCTGGATGTCTACACAAAGGACTGACTCATTTCCAGAGCTCAGAATGGCTGTGATCACAGTGGGGTAGCTTCTCTGGTCCACAAGAAACACAGGAACTTTTATAGGTAGATGTGCCTAGTGGGTAAGAACATAATTACAAACCCAAGGAAGGGGCATCACATTTGTTTCTATTATCCCTGTTCTCAAGAGCTACGTATTTTAAGAAACTTACATACGAGTTTGTCTTTTTTTTAATTGTCAGAATTATTGGCTTTAATTCTTTGAACCAGCATGATGATTTCCTGCATCCTGTTTAGCATGTTCGGAAAATAAATTTGCATCAAAGCTGGGTTTTTTGATACAGCTGGTTAAAATAACTTGGTAACACTGAAATGCCACAAAAAGAAAACTGATAGTTATTGATTCTTTGATCTAGCAGTGAAACACAGCTTTTCAAAGAGTAAACTCAGCTCTGATAATGTGCTGTCTGTATGTTAAAGGATTCTTGGTAGTAAAATCAAACAAAGAACCAGAAATTATAGTTTATTCCATGGCTAAAAATAGCCAGCGAGAGCCAATAAGCATGCTGCCCAGCTGAGAGGCTTCTTAAAAGTATAGTAGTGATCTTTCACCAAGATTTGCGGATGTTTTAATCATAACAATGTAACCTGTTGTCCTTATTTTAACTGTCCTCCTGTTTCTTTTGATTGATCCCGACTGTAAGTTTCCCCGGCTATAATAATGTAGCTCTGTATATCCGTCTTCCTAAATATTTGTGCTAAATCGAAATTCAGAATGTTATTATGATTTCTTGTTCTCAGTTGGGGAAGGTCTAGGAGGGCTTTACATGTAGCCCCTAAGGCCAGAAGTCAGTTATGCTCTGTTAATCAGCTCGGGACGCTATGAAGGCGCCCAACTTGCAGAAAGCAACTTTCCAGCATTTTCTGAACATTGAGCCCAAACAGCAGAATAAGGCTTCTTCTGAGGTCATTCTCAGCTTCTGACACACTTCTCTACAGACCAATAACATCTTCTGTTATTATACCGACATAATAATAAAATGGGGCCTCCTCCTGCCAGTCACTAAGTGCTTCCTAGAAAGTGTTGTGTATGTTCAGCCAATCACCAAAACTCCAGAAATCACAGATACTAGTATCACATCAGCACCTCACAGGATTAGGCTGGATGTTGCCTCTTCACCAGTGAGCCCCTTGATTCATGCTACTGCCGTACTGCAATTACTGGAGTACCAGGAAGAATCGTAGGTACTAGGGATTAAGAATCCTTATTGGTTCACTTTATCCATACTTCTGCCAACACAGAGTTGCTCACAATAGCAAATCCTTGTACCTGATACATTTTGTAGCAACTATTTGGCTTCTATATGAAGTGTGGAGTGATGTGAATTACAGCACAGTGGCTGCGATTGCCCATGGGGTTCGTCTGGGGTACGCTTCCTTTTAAGTTGAGATAGCATCTGACTAACTGAAATGCCTGTCACATTGCATTAGAGATTTAAAGGAGCGCGTTTATTTTTAAGTGATTACAAACCACTGAAAGTAGCCAGAAAAAGAAAAAAGGACTTGCCTCAGATAGTCTTTCCGATCCATGTTAATTACCCTATGGCCTGGCACCTCTCTGGTTGTTTGCATTCTTTAACAGTCCTACTAAGTCAGTCTGACCAGCCTCATTCATTTCCTGTCTTCCTTTACACGCATAGATCAACTTGACATCATTTCTATGGCTGAAACAACAATGATGCCTGAGGAAATCGAACTGGAGATGGCAAAGATCCAGAGGCTTCGCGAAGTCTTAGTCAGAAGAGAATCAGAACTCAGGTTTATGTAAGTACCAACCCTTCGGGGAAAAATGCTATGCAAAATTAATCAACATAGGAAGGAATGCTATTTAGGGGCTACTTATCTGCTTGACATTAAAACATAACAAAACAGAAACAAACAAACAAACCTCCCCCCTCCAAAGGTGATCTGTTGTTTGCAAAGGAAATGTTGGAGCTCTGCTTCTCTGCAGAGCATGTTTTCATACCAGAGTTCATGTTGCATGTGGGAGGGAGCGAGGTCTGAAAGAGCAACTAGTGGGTTGCAAGGTCAGGTGGTTCAAAAATCTAATCCAGGCTCTGCCATTTACTTGACAAATGTTCGTAGGCAAATTATGTCACAAGAGATCAGCCCATGTTCTGAAATAAAACAGCCAAACTTGACTTTTCATAAATGGAAGACATTAAGCTATGAGTATAAAGCAAGTTCTAAGAGATCAAATTAAAAATGTTACTGTAGGAGAGATTTTCAAGACACAGAAGGGATTTAGGAACACAAATCCTGGTAAAGGTCAGTGGATATTAGTCCAAATCATATTGGAAAGACAATGGGACTTGAACCCCTAACTCCCTGACAGGATTTCAAAGAACCTGTCAGGTTTTTCCTTAGTTATTCAATGGGACTTCAATAACTAAGGAGAAACCTGAGAGAGCCAACATGAGTATTTAAGGTCAGAATTCAGCACTGTGCTAGTTAGTCCAACCCTTTGGCTAGGGGCAGACATTACACATAAACCAGTTTAAGTGATCAGAAACTGGTTTAAACCTGTAACAGAACAGACATTCAGTGCACATAAACCAGTTTCAAAATAGCTGAACGTGGTTTGAGATAAATCTGGTGAATGTAGCATCAGACTTAACTGATTTGGGTCAAACCAATTTGTGCAATGTCTGTCCCAGACCCCTTGCTGGTTTAAGTTAAACTAGAGTCCTCCAGCACCCCGGCATGCGCTCTGGGCTCAGCAGGGACCCCCAAGTGGAGACACTGGCTGGCATGGCCCTGTTAAGGCAAAGTGGGCAGAGAGGGCGTTGGTGATGTGTAGGGGGTGCACTTGGGTGCACGTGCACTCCCTGAGATTGGCAGTGCACCCCCTGTGATTGGCTGCCACTGCCGGTGGTGCCTGCGGGCGGTCGCCAGAGACAGCAACAAATAGTGCAAACTCTTTTTCTATCCAGTTTTGAAAATTGTACCATACTAGAGAATTTCACTCCAAAGCAAATGTATAGCCATATTTTTCAGCCTTTGAAAATAAAGGTTGAATACAGCCATGCTGTCAGACTGTTAACAACAATGCTGGAATGGTATGGCTATCACTAGGGACCTACTGAAATTGCAATTTTGCAATTTTCGTAGAAACCACAATTTCGGCCAGGCCCCATGAAAAAGCACAGGCTCCATGCTTTGGGTGGGCACCCTGAGAAAGACAAAAAACACACCAAAACTGAACTGTGGCTCCCTCTAGGGAGCCAGCAGTCCTTGTGGCCGCTGTGGCCCAGCTGTGCAGCCTGCTGGGGCAGAAAAGGGGAAGGCAGCTGCTGGCACGGCAAGATAGCTGCTGCCCCACCCCTCACAGCTGATTGGCTGCAATCAGCAGTGAGGTATCGGGCCACCAGCTCCCCTTGGCCAATCAGAGGTGTGTATGTGGGGGCCACCAATGGCTGCCAGCCCCATAATCTACCCTCAAAATCAGCCAGCAGTCGTCCAGTTCAGTAGATCTCTAGCTTTGACAAACAAGAGTGAGCATTTTTTTTGTTACACCTGCTGCCAGGTAATCAGATAAGTACTCTGCTCTCAGCTCCTATCTGGACAGACGGGATCAAGCAGAACCCTTGTGTGACAGCAGTGCCGCTAGTGGAGCCTCTCCGGGTATGGCCCCACCCTCCTGTAATGGGCCAACCGCCTGCTTACTCGCCTGCCACACCTTGATCTTACTTAATTAATAGATTGTTGTAATTAGCGGGAAGCTGCCCATTTTCTATGCGCCCCGATGACAGGGGGCGCTATCTGCAGCTCCTGTTCCTCCCCTACACCACAGCCCAAGCCTCGCAGATGGTGCTGGTGTGATCTAACTTTGACCCTGTTATATCTCGGCCCTTCTTTTTACCTTCAGGGCTCCTCACCGCCCCTCTGCCCTCTCGGGGCTCCTCTGCCCCCCTCTGCCTTCTCAGGGCTCCTCTGCCCTCTCAGGGCTCCTCGTCGCCCCCTTCAGTTGGGGCTCCTTGCTGCCCCCTAACTCCGGGGCTGGGGCCAATGCCCCCCAAACAATGCTGCACCCTCTGCAGTGCCAGGAACCCCCCACGCTACTGTGGGGTCCCTATGAGGCCTCCTCGACCCCTTATAGCCTCACCCGGTCCTCCGGTGAACAATAAACACAAAACATAAAGCCCCTGGGCTATAACATAAAGCTAAACCATCCGGTCACACAACAGCTCACAAATATTCCCGCAGCAACCCGCGGATACTCGTGTAGCCAAACCTTGGCCTTCTCTCCGCCCTGGCTGAGCTCCTCACTCCTTGGCTGTCAGAGGAGGAACTGCCACCCTAGCCTCCTGCCTGGGCTTAAGAAAGGCTAAGCCCTGCCTCTTCCTGTCAGGGGGTTTTGCCGGTTGCCCTGGCAATCAGCACCTGTGTTGGCCTGGTGACTGGAGGCTGCACCTTCCCTTTCTCACCGCTAGGGGCTCTCTGCAGCCATCCCTGTTCTTAGGCGCAGGGCACCTAAGTGCTCTGCGACACCTTGCCACAATGTCTGTATTTTCCTTGGTATTTTATATGTCAAACAGAATACAAGGAGTGAAGTAAGCTGCCCTAGTCAAAGAGTACCATAGTAGTCTGTCTGTCCTGCCTTTATAGCTTTCTCTATTCATTTTTTCCTACGTGTTTTTGTTTCCAGTCTGCTCCCCAGTGTTTATGCTTAGAGCTGTTCTCAACATCCTTATTTCTTGTCAGGTGTTCAAGCAAGCAGGTGAACCCTGAAAATTTGACAGTCAGGCTGCTGAAAAAAAACTTTAGCCAACTTTGCACCATTAGCAGCCTTCCCCTGTGTCATCCATAACCTGTGTGGTTTGCCTAAGGGTACCCAGGGACATGCAGCAGCCATCCACGTATTGAATGAGGAAAACTGCTCTGAAAACTCATCAACAGGCTCAATCTCCATATTGGCTGGCTACTTGCTCCAGTATAATTCAAAGAATTGATAATGATTTTAAAAATCCTTTATGGTCTGGGATCTGGCTGCTCTATGCCCCACAGATAAAATCATGTGGAAGGCTCTTGCTGTTGATTCATGGGCTAAGACTATGAGGTTGGCAGCAAGAACCTCTCTCAGTCCAAGGCCCCCCCAACACTGGAACTTGCTTACCTTGGTAGTTTCTTAATTGGTTTTTAAAGCTTTCCTAGGAAATTCCTACCAAAGAGCAACCACAGAAACAGTTTATATACTGTTTATATACCAGGCCTTGCAATGGACCCAGATGCCTTCTGTGCCCCAACATCAATAGTTCACATCATCACTGGACTGAATCACACACTGTCTACATTGGAGAGACAGGGCTATCCATATGTGAAAGATAAACACCAATCTGACATCAGCTGTAGAAAAACATGCAGGCCTGTGGCCTTTAACCTCCTTGGACGCTCCATTGCTGATCTCAGGGTAACTGCTCTTAGGCAGCAAACCTTTAAACAACTATGGGAATGGGAAATTGTGGAACAAGAAATTATCCATGGACTGGACTGTGTTAAGTATGATTTGAACAAGCACTATAGATTCTTATCCCATTACCTGGATTAGCTTTTGTGACTCCTTTGTTCAAATGGGTTTATCCTTGTTTGTTTGCCTCTCTCAGCACTGACCCCGTTCTCCTCTTCTCCCTCTGTCTCCCCCTTCCCTTCTATATTCAAGTTTATCTCTGCTTCTTATACACTGGTTTGTCCATGCCTTTTCACAGCATTTGATGAAGTGAGCTTTAGCCCATGAAAGCGTATGCTATATAGACAGCACATATATGCACACGCATATACTTTGGTTAGTCTACAAAGTGCAAATCTACCCTGCCTGCTACTTGACTTCAAACTAATATGGCTAACTACATCATTCTTAAATACACCAGAGTTTACAGTGGCATAGAGGTACAGGGGCATGGTGTAGACAGACCTTAACAGCAGCTCCACTCAAGTCAATGAAGCCATGCAAATTTCCATCAGTTGAGGAGGCTGCCCAGAGCTTTCTAACTGAAATGATTGGAAGCTTTTTGCTTTGCAAACTGCATTTGAACAATCTCAGGAAATGTCTAATAGGCTGCTAATACAACTCACTCTTACTGCAGGCTTGAAATAGCTTAGTGGTAACACATGCATTGACTTCCATAATCACACAGACACTTCCTGCAGCATGCATGTTGTCCAGAGAAATACGTGCTGCCATAAAACAAGGGACATTTGATGAAGAGAAATCATCCAGGTTAGTATAGTGTCTAGTAGTAAAATAGATAGCAAGTTCTGGTTGCCCAGCAGGCTCCACAGCCTATTAGCATTTCCTCGCTCCTTTGTCTTTTGCATTTAAGTCTACAGGAAATTACACAGTAGCTTCTGATGTCATAGCTAATATATCATAGAATCAATGAGTTGGAAGGGACCTAGACAGATCATCGAGTCCAACCCCCTGCCACGGGCAGGAAGGAGCCCTGGGGGTGGGAGGGGTCGTAAGACCCCAGCCAGGTGCCTGTCCAGTCTCCTCTTGAAGATTTCCAGGGAAGGTGAGAGCACCACCTCTCTGGGAAGCATATTCCGGGCTCTGGCTACCCTTACAGTGAAGTAGTTCTTCCTAATATCTAACCTAAACCTATCCTCCCTCAGCTTGTGGCCAGTGTTCCTGGTGACTCCAAGGGGGGCC
>NW_017729002.1:21515-21893 GCF_001723915.1 Gavialis gangeticus | reverse complement strand
ACATCTAAGCCCTCCAGGTAATCCTCAACTAGGTCTGAACTAACAGTCGAGGGACTCGCATCCTTCCTGGGCCTCTCAACACTATCACCCGAGAGCACCCCATTGTCAGCAGACAGGAACACGGAGGCAAAGAACTTGTTGAAGAGTTCTGCCTTCTCTCGTGCGTCCGTCACCAACTCCCTGCCCTGCCCCGTAGGGGTCCCGTGTTACCCCGAGAACTCTTCTTGCTACCTATATACTTGAAGAAGGACTTTTTATTATCCATAATCCCAGAAACTAATCTAAGCTCCGGCGCTGCTTTAGCCTTCCTTACCAAATCCCTACAAGCTCGGGTCAGGGAGGTGTACTCCTCCTTGGTCCCTGCCCCCTGCTTCCACC
>NW_017729002.1:16081-16515 GCF_001723915.1 Gavialis gangeticus | reverse complement strand
CCCCAGCCATACGAGTGGCCTCCTCTGGACCCTCTCCAGGTTCTCCACGTCCCTCTTGAAGTGCAGCGCCCAGAACTGGACACAGTGCTCCAGCTGCAGCCTGACCAGCGCTGCATAGAGGGGGAGCATCACTAACAGGTCCCGAGAGTGGCCCTGTTAGTGATGCCCCTGTTGATGTATGACAGGGTGCGTTTGGCTCTGCCTATTGCTTCGTCGCATTGGCAACTCATATTCATCCTGGAGTCAATCATGACTCCAAGATCCCTCTCTGCCTCTGTGCTGCCAAGAGGAGCAGCCCCTAACCTATAACCATAATGCTGGTTCCCTCTCCCCACGTGCAGCACCCTGCACTTGTCCTTGTTGAACCGCATCCTGTTCAGATCCGCCCACTTCTCTAACCTATCCAGGTCTGCCTGGATGCAGTCCCTGCCTGC
>NW_017729002.1:7416-15718 GCF_001723915.1 Gavialis gangeticus | reverse complement strand
TCCCCTAGCCTCCCTTGTACTAGCACCTCCCCCACCAGGTCGTCCCCAGAGGCTAACACCAGATCCAGTATGGCGTTTCCCCTAGTGGGGATGAGTACCTCCTGCACGAGGTGTAGGTCCTGGACACACGTCAGGAACCTTCATGAGTGGCTAGACCTGGCCGACTGCTCCTCCCAGTTGATGTCAGGGTAATTCATATCACCCATGACCACAACATCCTTTGCATGCACGGCCTCCCCCAGCTGCCTGGAAAATTCCAGATCCAGCTCTTCCTCCTGATGTGGTGGCCTGTAGTTAACCCCTACCACCAGATCCCTCTCCCCCCGCCCTCCTTGAAGTTTGACCCACAGGGTCTCAGTTAAGCCTGTACATGTAATGTACCTTCAGGCAGTTCCTTGGTTATAATCAGGGATCTGGGTTTTCTGTTTGCCAAGGAAAACTGCAGTAAAACCTGCATGTTTTATAGATTTCATAGACATTAGGGCTGGAAGGGACCTCACAAGATCATTGGGTCCAGCCCCCTGCCCAAAGGGCAGGCAGTCAGCAGGGGTCAAATGATCCCAGCAAGATAAGCATCCAAGTGTTTCTTCAAGGAATCCAGAGTAGGTGCCTGCACCACCTGTGGGGGGAGTCTATTCCAGGTCCTGGGAACTCGGACATAAAGACTTTTTTCCTTATGTCCAAGCTAAAATGGTCTTCCAAGAGTTTGTTACCACTGGGCCTAGTCTTCCCATGGGGTGCCCTGGTGAATAGATGCCCTCCCAGTTCCTGATGCACACCCCTTATATACTTATAAGCTGCCACCAAGTCATCCCTGAGCCTATGCTTTTCCAGGCTGAAGAATCCCATGTCTCAGCCTCTCCTCATAAGGCATGCTCTCTTGTCCTTTAATCATTCACTTGACTCTCCTCTGGACTCTCTTGAGCTTCTCCACATCTTTTCTGAATTGCAGAGCCCAGAACTGGACGCAGTATTCCAGCTGTGATCTCACCAAGGCCGAGTAAAGTGGGAGGATGACTTCCTGGGTCTTGTTTCAAGATGCAGGCCAAAGTTTTGTTTGCTTTGCCATCTGCGGTGTCACATTGGCTCATGTTAATCTTGTGGTCAATCATGACCTCCAAGTCTCTTTCAGATGCGGTGCTAGCTAGCATAGCACTGCCAAGCCTATAAATATGGTGTGGGGTTTTTTTTTGCCAAGGTGGAGCACCTTGCATTTCTCAGCGTTGAATGCCATCAGGTTTCAATCCGCCCACCTTGTAAATCTGTCGAGGTTGCCCTGGATTGCCAGCCTATCTTCTGGGGTGGCTACACTTCCCCATAGTTTGGTGTCATCAGCACACTTAGCCAGTCCGCTTATAACACCCAAGTCTGAATCATTTATAAACACATTGAAGAGTACAGGTTCGAGAATGGAGCCCTGAGAGATGCCACTGGTTACAATGCACCAAGTTGATTTGGTTCCATCAACTATCACTCTCTGGGTCTGTCCACAGAGCCAGTACCCCAGCCATCAAACCGTGAAATTATCTAGGCTGCAATTCTCCAATTTTTCCATGAGGACATCATGGGATACCAGGCCAAAGGCTTTCTTGAAGTCCAAGAATATAATATCTTCCTCTTCTCCTTTGTCCAGGTGATGCATCACTTGGTCATAGAAGGAAATCAGGTTGGTTAGACAAGATCTACCCACCATGAAGCTGTGTTGGCTATCTCTCAGAATATTACTTTCTGTTAGGATGTCGGTAAAGGCTTCCTTGATGATTTTTTCCAGGATCTTTCCAGGGATTGAAGTCAAGCTAATTGGCCTGTAGTTCCCTGGAACTTCTCTTCTCTTCTCCCTTTCTTAAAGATAGGCACCCCATTGGCCCTCTTCCAATCGTCAGGCACCTCGCCCGAGTGCCACGAGTCCTTCAATATACTCACCATAGTGTATGCTATAATGTCAGCTAGGTCCTTTAGCACTGTTCGGTGCGTTCCATCTGGGCTGGCTGATTTGTGGATTTTCAGCTCCTTAAGCTGTTCCCTCACAAGATCAGTGGTAATGGTGGGCGCAGGTTTGCCCTTCCCCTGTGATCCTGCCTCTTGTTAGGCAGGGTGACCCCACTGGGCTGATGGAAGACCGATGAGAAGTAGTCATTAAGGAGATTGGCTTTTTCCTCAGTGTCAGTTATCAGCTACCCCACTTGGGTGAATAAGGGTCCAATGTTACCCATGTTCTTTTTCTGACTTCCCACATGTTTGAAGAAGGACTTCTTGTTGTCTTTAATTTACAGGAGAAAAATATGGGAAATGGTGGGTTTTCCCTTGCAGGCCAACAGAGTTCCAGCCTGCAAAGGGCTGGGGAGAGCGGGAGGAGGGTGATCAGACACGAGGCATCATATGCATGTGCACATGTACACATGTACATGGCTGCCAGGCAGCCTAGAGAACAGCTCCCTGCACGTAAGTCTGGCATTGTGGGGAACTGAGGCCCCCATAGTGAGGGAGGGAGGGAGCTGGGCAGGATTAGGGCTAGGGCTGCTGCCCAGCTGGGGCCGTGTGTGGGGCTTGGAGCCTGGGGCTGGTGTGCATGGCTACAGGGCCTGGGTGGGGAGTGGGACAGGGCCTGGGTGGCTCATCTCAGGGATGGAATGGGTGGCTGGCCCCTCACCCAGCTGCCTCTGCAGCCCAGCAGGCAGGACCTAGTGTGACAGGGCAGAGTGGGGTGGGAAAGCTTGGTGCTGCCGCCGTAAGCCCTGCATCATTATGGGGAGGTACCCCCTGCCTGCCCAGCAGCAGTGAGGGGCACAACTCCACGCTGCCAGCCCTGCTGCTGCCAGACGCACAAAGAGCGTCTGGCTCTTTGGTGGCATGGGGCTTGCAGTGGCAGTGCCAAGCCTCCCCCCCCCCCACTCTGCCCTACCACACCAGGTCCCACCTGTTGGGCTGTGGAGGCCCCGAGGGGAGGGCAGCACAGTGGGAAGCCCTGAGCCTGCAGCGATAAGTCTGTACCTGTCTCCCACCACAAGCTCCAATCTGGCTATGCCACCCACCGGGGAGGGGGAGCTGGGCTTCATGCTCTGCTCTGCCCTGCTGCAGCAGCCACAGCAGCCAGGGCTCGGGTGCTGCTGTGGGGGCAGGGGGCTGCAGACCTGGGTCCCTGGCCCTGTAGCCCTGGCAGCTGGATCACGCATCAGGATCACTGGTTATAATCTATAAAGAAGGTGGGGTTTAAAAACTAATGGCAATTTTGAAATAAATAAAACCATTTTGTGTGCAATGATCATTTACTGAATCACATCACTTCTCCACACAGTCATAAACGATGAGTGCATTCGCCAGTGCTGCGACTGGTGTTCCCTTCTGCTGTGTAGTTTCTCACTTTGTCACAGACATACAGTGTGAGCAGCCATTTTGCCATTCGTTTCTGAAACACCCTGACAGTACGGGTTTCATCCTTTGCATGTCTCTGCTCTTCTCCCCTCCACACAACACAAGCCCCAGCTGAGGGATACTGTCCTGCCTGTAGTGAGGTTTATGCGGATCTGCTTGCCATGAAAAATCAAGTGCCCAAGTCCGATTCCACTCACAGCTGGTGCCGTACTATACCTTGTTGCAGATAATTAACTATAACCAGTTCCTTCCTTCCACTTTGGACAAAATGACACAAATGACTAATGAAACCTGGAGGAAAACACAAGGGATGAAATGAAATGTGTGGCTTCTGTGTCATTACACAAATGCCAGCATGTTACATTACAGCACTCCAGTTGGTAACACTTCAGAATTGAAATAGCACCTTCATGGAATGGGTCACCCGCACTAAAAGCTTTGTAAGAGTCTCCCTTGTCGGGGCAGGAGGACAGTACAGATCGGTACGTGATAAAAGCCACTCACTTAATCATCCTTATTTTTGTAGGCTAATTTTAAAGCATTTAATAATGGAGAGAGACCAAGCTCAGGCATCTTGCTAACAGCATTGTGCCATCATAAATAGGTCTAAGCTGTGGTTTTAGGAGGTCAGGTCTTGGTTCAGAATCATCTTTACTATATACTGCCAAAGACTCGATTTTCAGCTTGCAATTGTAGGGTGAGGCTATTAGAAAAAACTGTTTGATAGAAAGGATAATTTAAAAACTGTTCAATTTTTTATTTTTCAAATTTTGGTGTAATTGTGAAGATCAAATGAATGGGAGAAAATCAGTGAGACAGCAAATGTCCATTCTATATTTCTCATCAATTACAGAGCTGGTTCAAGGTTTTTATTTTTTTAATTAAAAACAGGGGAACAAATATAAAACAATATTTGTTAATCCACAATTTCCCCCTTTAGTTCAGTTATCTCTCTTCAATCACATGAGCAAAGAATAGTCACTGTGTGCCTTATTAGGTATCAGGATTGCTTACAACCATTGCTTTATGCCAGAGAGGGTGATTCATCCTGGCGATCGGAAGGTTTCCACTTTATAAACAGATCCGAGCCTCAAGCCAGTTGTAGTCATGTGGGGAGGGCTGAGATCAGTCTCCAAAAAAGTGACTGCACCTGCAGTCCCTTGATTCTGGCTACGCAGTAAGCAGTGGCACTATCAGCAGTTCTGTTATTAGTAAGAAATCTTAAACTCTTTCTTTTCTAATTTGAAGAGCTCTGGACTGCTTTTTAGGTTCTCCCTCATTGCAGTGTTATATTATGAGATACGAACTGCTTTCTAGATGGATGACTGTGCTAGGCATTCCTGTTTGTCCAGAATGGGTTCTTTGCTAGAGACAACTGGAGGAAAACAAAATAAGGCTCTGGTCTGTGGTCCTAGCTGCAGAAATTGCTCCTCTAATACCAAGTTTCTACCTCCCGTCACCCTTAAGGAGTTTCTTCTTCCTTGTAACCTCCTTGAATTCCATTTCCTACTTGCATCCTGGTCCCACTCAGGTGCCAGCTTTCTCCCCGCTGTTATGATCCATTGTAATTACTCAGCTCATACAACCTGGATCCCAAGGACCCTTTCTGAGCTGGTGCAGTGACTGAATGCATTTGTAAGGGGGAGTGTGCACAGTCCATTTAGGCCTCACCAAGCAGAGGTGAAACACAACCCCTGTGTCTCCCAAAGAATATATTAAAGGGTCTCAGCTAGTAAAGCAGACACAACATAAAAGCTAAGTAGTAGTGCACTGAGCAGAGGCCTGAGAGGCAGCAACTCATAATCCTGCTATTGACTCACTGTGTAACCTTTCTGTGTCATAGCTTCTCTATATACAGAATGAATAATCTATTTACTATATAATCACCCAGGTGCTGTGAGGACTAGTTAATTAGTGTTCCTAGAGCCCACTCTGAAATATAGCCAGGTCTGCAATGCAGCACATACATTTATAGAAATACATAAATGGTTTGTAGTAATGCTGAATGCTTGTGCCTCCTTGCACAACCCACAATTTATGTCCTTGCACATGTCCTAGTGGCATTGTTTTAAATCTACTTTTATTACCCTAGTTAAAGTAACACTAGACTCTCAGGGCCACATCCTCAGAGGTATTTAGTCACATAACTCTCTGTTGGCTGTTCTTAGGGAAACAGGGGCAAGTTATCACTGTGCTGATGACTCAGTGCAAGTATTTTGAATGAGCTTGTCAAATACAACAATGCCTTTCAGGGACCCAAGCATTAAGTTCCCCATTTTTAGTGTCCACTAAATCTGAGTGCCTCAACCTGAAATGCCTTCCAGTAGAGCTTGAATATTAGGGGTCCTGGGTACCTACAACTCCAATTCAACCCAATATCATCACTGAAAATCAGAAATGTCTGTTAATAGTTGTCCATACACTGACATCCAGAAATGGAGGCACACCAGGCTACTAAACACTTGAAAGTTTAGGACCATATTTATATGTATCTAAATAATCTTCCATTCATAAGAAGCTCTTTATAAGACTTTGCAGACTCTGTCTCCATAGCAAGTCAATACAGCACATACTGCCTGCTGCTTCTCCCTTCTGTTAGAATTTAATATTTTTCAGTGTTAGCCTGATATTTTACTGATAAAACTGAATACCCTTGTTCACTGAAAGGCAAACCCAGCTATTCCCACTGCTAGTCCATGATCATGCTGAAGAACCACCTCTAAAATATACAGAAAGTGAAAAACAGATAAGAACATTGGAAAGAAAATCTCTCTCACCCCTGTTTAAGAGGACAAATCAATAATTTAAATGAAGTTGGCATTCATTAACATAGTACAAGTATGGTTTTATCTTTACAAATCTGGTTTACTATCCAACCAATTTCTTTACTATCTGGTTTTTAGCCTCTTTTTTTAAAAAAAAGAGAAGTTGAAGCATCTTAGAATTGTAATAAGATCAAGATGAGCACTCATTCCAGCGATAAAAATCAAGCCACTTTAAAACAAAGAACCTTCAAGCACAGCAGTCTTGTGAAACTAATCTAAAATGAAGAGAAAATAGACCAGATGGAAAACTCCCATTGACACCTTATTTTCAAATTTGTGAAGGTTTCTCATTCAGGAAAAATATGTAGGAGAAGGCTTTGCATGTCTAATGAGTGAAGCTCAATAAAATGAATATATAATGGCAGAGATTAAATTATTTTCTTGTCTCCATAAAATTGCTAGTACATACGTCAGTGGAAGCAGCTGAATTTTTGTATCTAGTTAGATTATATGCTGTTTGTTACCACTGAGCATCTTATGTGGTTAGTATAAAGTCTATGAGAAACTCTTTTTCATATCATTCTCATTTTCCCTCTTGTTATAAGCAAAAGAAAATAACAAAGTAAAACCAGCTAAAACAGTCAACAGACCCTGACACTTCTTGGACTGCAATACAAATTCTAGTAGTGCTGCATTCACAAGTAATATTTGCAATACTATCCTTTGTTCAGAGATTGAATGTTCTCTTAGAAAAGGAGGGCAGCTGAAAACAGACACATTCCTCAGATCAAGGTCACATCAGTTCTAGATGATCATTTGCTCTATTTAAAGAATTGTGTACAAAAATTGCAGTAAAAGAATGTTAAGGTGACAAAACTGGGTGTGTCTGCACGTGGGCATTTAATGCACATTAGCCTGATTTAAGGTTCATTAAGGGCACTTGTCTACACGTGTGCGCCCTTAATGTGCCTTAAAAGGGTGATTTTAGGCTAATCGTGCTTAAATATGATACCTGCATAAAGCAAGTATCAGATTTAGGCACGATTAGTTAAAGTGAATTAATGCACGTGTAGATGTGTTAACATGCATTAACACAGGGACTTTAGTGCTGGGTCTGCTCAGCCACTAGGGGCCCAGCCAGAGCCCAGTTCCAGGGCTCCTGGCTGGGAGCTTCCCCTTCCTAGGGCTGGGCTGCCTCTGTGGAAGCCCCTAGCTGCAGCTGTGGGCTATAAAGGCCTGTGGCCATTTTGTGCTCTGGGGCACACGTCATAGGACTTTCAGTAATGAAGTTTCTGTGTGCCCCCTGGACAGGACCCAGGCTGCTAGTCCTGCCCACTGGCTGGAGACCCTTCTTGGCCACAGGTGACTGTTGCAAAGGGCTGCAGCCTGCTGCTCCCCCTGCCTAGCCTTGGGAGCTCCCCAGGGCTGCTGCCTGACTGTCTCTGGCAGCAGGGATACTACCTGCTCCCTGCTGCTTTTCACGTCCAGCATTGTCTCCTGTGTTTTCAGGTTCTGTGCCACATTTGTCTCTGCCACACGGCTCACAGTTCCTGGCTGTGGCTCTGTGTTAGATGCTGCAACCAGCTCTCCAGGGCCAGCCATATAGGGACAGCTGCATGGGGCCCCAGAGAGCTGGTGTGGGATGTGATGTCCTCCTCATCCACTGTGTTGAGGACTGGCCCTACCTGTGTGCACACACCCAAGCCCCCCACTTGGGGGCCCAACTGGAGCCAGGAGGAGGTGCACAACCTCATGGTGCTCTGGGGCAATGTGGAGGTGCAGAGGCAGTTCATGTGGGGCAGGCACTCAAACTCCTACATTTATGAGGCCCTGTCAGGTGGGATCAGTGAGAGAGGCCACCAATGCCCCATGAAGATCGAGGCTTTGCGGGTACAGTGGGTGGCCGTGATCAACCGCAACTGTTGGTGTCATTGTGCCTGCAGGACCATGCCCTTCATGTGGGAACTGAGCCAGATTTTAGTGCCCAGGACCCAGGCCACTACCCTGCAGTATACACTGGTAGGGCTGGCCTGGCTGAGCCTGTCCCAGCGTGACACCTGTGGGTGCCAGAAGAGGGGCCTTTGAGTGTTCAGCACCCAGCTCCACTCACCTCCCCAGCTGCTGCACCCACTGGCAGCTCAGGGAGCCCTGGCCAGTGGCTGCCT
>NW_017729002.1:0-2416 GCF_001723915.1 Gavialis gangeticus | reverse complement strand
TTCCTGGAGGAGAAGCCGTTGGGTCTTCAGCCCCCTGCCCACCTCCCCAGCTGCTGCACCCACTAGCAGCTCAGGGAGCCCTGGCCAGTGGCTGCCTCATCTGCTCCATGCCCCCAGCCCTCTCCATAAGGAGCGGCTGACCAGGATGCTGCCAGCCCCCACCAGTGCCAACCCGTTGCAATGGGGGGGCCCTGACCAGGCACCAGCCCACCGCAGATCACAGGCTACAGACACCAGATGCAGCCAGTCGCCATCACTGATGGGGAGGGGGTTCTATGTGTTGAGCGGGGAAGGAGGGAGGGATGGGGGCTGCGAGGGCAATAAAGGTGTTTTGTTTTGACCATGTCCTGAGAGTGGTGCTGGGGTGGGCAGCGGATAGGTGTAGGCAGTGGGGCAGACAGATTGGAGCACAGAGTGCAGGAGGAGGGGGTCAGCCAGCACTTCCTGCAGTGAGTGCCCTGGCTCCCTGGGACCTCTGACAGGAGGGCCTGCTAAGGCCAGAAGGGTCAGCACCATGGCCAGCAGAAGCAAGTGATGGGGCACTGGCTGTTGCTGGCGGGGGCTGGGCTGGAGCAGTGGGGTGCTGGGTGGGCAAGGAGGGAGCTGGCACATGCTGCCCCTGTGCTGGGCATGTGGCTTCTGGGCAGGGAAGGGACTTGCGAGGGATCAGAGCTTCCAAGCTAAAGTTAGTCCCAAGTCCCACCACATGTAGACACATTAGCCCACTTAAATTCATGTGTAGACATGCCCACTGAGTGTTTGAAAGTAAGGAAATGCCATAATAGCATTGTCCGTGGGTGTAGCTACACATGCAATTAATGCTATTTAGGCTTACTGTGCAGTAAGTTGTTGTGCAGTAAACCAGCCCTGGGCAGGTGTCTACACATGCAGCCTCTTGGAAGCAGATTTGCTGCTTATGGGAGTATGCTGACCCAGGCCTCCTCCTGCCCTGCTCTGCCTCCCTGCAGCAGCCAAGGGGAGCTAGAGGCTTTGGCCAAAGCTGCCCGGGTGCAGGGGCACTCTTTAAAAGGCAGCCCTGTGTGGTGTTCCCTGGCCACCTGCTTTTCTGGCCTGGAGCAGTCTGTACCCTGCTGGCACAGCCCTCTATGACACTGTCTGCAGAGCCTGTGCCCAGCATGCAATGGCTGCTCCACACCCAGTCCCCAGCAATGATGACCTGCACCATGGGCTTCTTCTTGCCACCACACGCACCATACTTCACTGCCATAGTGATTGCTGCCTGGCCCAGGTCAGCTTCAACCCTCCTGTGCTACATGGCTGTGTGGCCAGGCTCACCACCCCACCTGTGGCCTGCTGCCCCTGTGCTGTCACCTACCAGCCCCTGGGCCACCGCCTGGACCCCAGTAGGAATGTCAATGATGCCCACATGGACACCACCATGGGTGTCATCCACAAGCTTCTGGGGCTCCAACCCTGCCATGTGTGGGCCCATCCTGCCAGCTGGGACTGGTGGCTCCACATCATCCAGCGCACCTGGGATGATAAGCAGTGGCTGGAGTCATTCTGGATGACCTGGGCCACATTCTGGGAGCTCCTTGAGCAGCTCTGCCTACAGTTGGAGCAGCAGCCCACCACTATGTGGCTGCCCCTCCCCAACCACAGACCCCACCACTAACCCCACTGCCCACCATCAATAAAGCACTCTCTTCCCTGTGCAAACTATGTACATTGTGCTGTGTGCCCTCCAGGGTGAGGGACACTGGGGTGGGGGCACCTACAGGGAAGATCCCAGGGACAAGAGCACAGCACCTCAGCCTCTGGCCATACCACCATGGGTGCAGATGCTGTGGTGAGGCCGGTGGGTGGGGGGCTCACCTGGGAGTGAGGTCAGCTACTGTTCTGGCTGCGCTGCCAGCTCCTCCTCCTCCCTTATGAGATCAGGGACTGCAGGGCCCAGTTGTGGTGCTGGCTTAGCTGCAGGCAGCTCCTGCTTAGGGTCACATGGTGCCCAGGGAAGGGGAGCAGGGGCCCTGGCTGGTGCAGGTGGCACTGCACCTCAGCCCAAGCCCCCTGGGAACTTGCTGCTGGTCAGCAGGTGGCTATCAGGGGGCAGATGGAGCCAGGGCTGGGCAGCAGGTGGCATGAAGGTGACTGCTGGGGCCAGGATGGTGTTCTGCACTCAGCAGTCCTCCTCCATTGCCTCCACTGCCTGTGCCACCACAGTGGCCTGCTGCTCCTGTACCTTCAACATCTTCTCAAGGAGGATGATGTGCCTCTCCTCAAGGGCCAGGAGCCTGTCCCAGAATGTCTGGTCCTCACAGTCCCTCTTTGAGTAGTGTATGACATCCTTGGTACACCTGGTCTGCAAGTTGGCCAGCCTCTCCTCTGCCACAGTGACCAGCTGATCCAGCAGCAGGGTTTAGATTCATAGATTCATAGATTCATAGATTAAGGG
>NW_017729001.1:35167358-35171843 GCF_001723915.1 Gavialis gangeticus | reverse complement strand
CCCCCACGCCCCTTGCAGCCCCCCCCGGGCACGCAGGTGTTCACAGGCGCAGCACCGCTCCTTACACCTGCGCCGGGTGCAAAACTAGGCAAGGCCCCGCTGGAGGCAGCTCTGAGCCCTACATTAGAAAACAGGAAAGAAAAGTGTCAGCTCCCAGCACCTCAACCAGCCTTTGCTTCCCGCCTACTAGTGTTTCTGCCTCTGCACAGGGGAAAACATGTCTACCTCCGATAGCCAAGTCCTACATATTCAGACTTGGGGAAAAATAGTGGGGTTTGTAAACACACTGCACCATACGCACCTGAGTTGGTTTCGCCTCTTAACGTAGGCTCCTCTGTCACGCACCTGTTGTCTTCATGCGGCACGTTCATTGTTTCCCCCGCCGTACGGCACTACTTCATGTGGAAGGAGCCTGACAACAGTGACTCCCAGGCTGCCAGAGAGCGCTGGGAGTGCTGCTGACGTGATCACGAACACCAGCCTGTGGGACACGACTGGCTCTGGATGACTTTTAAAAAGCAAATACTGTCAGCAAAGCTTGACGGGCTGCCCAGAGCCATGCCCTGTCCTTCATGGGAAGGAGTCAGCCCCAGGGGATGTGGCCTTGGCTAATGAAACACTGTCTCCCAGATCCACTCCTCCAAACAGACCCATTTTAAAGTGTATGAAAGCCGCTGTGCGAAGAGCTGCAGAGCTGCTGCCACAAAACGGCTGCGCATGAAAGATTAAACGATGTTCAAAGGTTGTAACTCCATTGTTTCATCCAAACTTCTTTCAGGAACCCCCCGCCCCCGTCATTCCCCCACCACTCAATGGCCCGATACAGGGCAAAGAAAACCCTGGCGTCAGCATCTAATCTTATCGGTGTTTGTGATGATAATCACTCTATTCCCCAATACAGTTCAAGTGCATACTTCATGCACAGCTATAAAAACAGTGTGCACTGTCACTGACCCCTCACCTGAGACCTTTGAAACAGCAAGTATTGCAGGCACAAGGACACATTTACTTGGGACAGAAATTGGTGGCTATGTAGACACAACAAGGAGAGCATCTGCTGCGCTTGTCGTTGCTATCCATTCCTGCTTCTATTTGCACAGGGGGCGGCGGGGAGGGGAGTCCTGGAAGGGAAGACCTGCCGGCTGTTTCATCCTGCTTCTCTGCAAGAAACCTAGGAACAGAGTGTAACAGCAGTATCTCCGAAGGCGCGGTTTTTAGTTAAGATATTCTCCCTTCCAGGCAGAAAACAAAAATCGGAGGATCAGGAATTCCTGAGCATCGAGAACAAAGCATGAAACTCACTGGCATTTGTGCCTCTTTCTTCATTCTTTTCTACAATATTGCTCATCAGCAGACAGGTGAGTAATCTTGGGCACCTTTTCTGTTTTGAAGCAGGGAGAGTTTATCCTTCCTTTTATGTCTGCAAACCCAGATGAACAACCATCTGTTTTTATGTGAACGGAGTCCTTTAGTTTAAACATGGTCATAACCCATATGTAATTTTTTTCCCCCACTTATAACCTGAAGCAATATTATGTGCTTTGACAGAGAAACTCAAGCAGCTTATCACAGTCATAGATCTCAGAAGAGAGAGTGACTATGGACTGTCCCCATGCATATTGCTCTTCTGTCTCCTTAGGGTCTCCTTCCCCACACCCTGTGCAATGACCAAGATCTTCTTCATGAGGCCAAACTGTCCTCATTGTCCTATATGCAGGGATTCAAAGCAGCATCAAGACAGACCTCCAGGGAAAGGCTTTTGGAGAGATACGGGTTTCCTCTACACGCACAGCAGGCATTTTTGTCCCCACTCACCCCACCGTGGAGGGGCTAAGCCAATTTCTCTCCCTACGGGGAGGTTGGCACAAGACATGCTTCTTCCCCATGAAAGAAGTAGGGCAAACTGGAAGCATCTGCTCTTTACCCAGGGTAGCTGGAACTGATTTACCTCCCTCCACTCCTGCCCACACTTCAGTTAAGGTTTTGGGTTTTTTTTTTTCATAACTGTATTTTAAACAGGCAAAATGAAGCACAGGAAGATTATCTTAAGCAGCTTTTGAGAAACTGAGACTGGATTTGCACTGGCTCATTAAAGGTGTCTGCCCTGAGCTATGCTAGGTGCCCACAGGGCATGGACTGAATATTGGCAGAGCAAACTAAATTAGCTGCCAATGTCCTTCGTAGGCACTTTCACTTGCCACTGCTTCTTGGGATTCATGCTGCCATGGCTTTGCCAGTGACTGATAAAACTAATGCTTGCACAACTCCATTCCTAACAAGATTTGTTTTTCAATTTTTTAATAGAAGCCCAAGATTCTTGCTCCCGCCAATGTGGGAAGATGCTGGGCAACTGCTCTTGCCAGGTGACCTGCAAGTCCCTGGGGGATTGCTGTCCTGATTACAGGGAATTTTGTCTGCAAATCTCTCCATACTCAGGGTCCTTGATGGGAGGCAAAGACTTTGAGATTTTGAATGTTACTTTCAATGCCTCCTCTGATGTGAGATGCAGGTGAGTTGTGATTTAAACTTTTTACTCCAGCATGGTAGGCACCTTTCTTAGGTCAGCAAGGGCTTCCAGCAGTTATACAGGGGAACAGAATAGGATGTCTGCAGACAGCAGTGCAACCTTACCTCCTGATCTCCTATTATTTTACAGGTGTGTGCTCTAAGTTCCATGCGTTCCCATACGAGAGACATTCTTAACGACAGTGCCACAGCACCCCAGGATGTCTTGAGATCCTTTCAGGGGTGTCATGCAATGTTAGCACTGTGAGGTGTGATTCACAAAATAAATGCAAAAGATTTCAAATAGGAATCCACAGTGTTAAAAGCATTCTGCCCTGCTGTGGTCTTTCTGAGTTCTTTGCAACTGATGAATTGCTCTATTATTTTTTCTGTAGTTGACAATAAAGTGAAAGCGGGGAGCTGATATTTTCCAAAGGGTGCCTTGAGTCTATCCAGGAGTGCCTGACTGTAAGAGAACAACTTATTGCTAGGTTATTCCTTTCTCATACACCCAAGAACAGCCCATTCAGTACACGGGAGCTCTTCCAGGATTTGCACGCATCACATCTTCTAGCATTCCAGCCTGTTATACAAGTACAGAGGAACTTCCCAGAACAAAAACAGAATTAGATAAACATACCTGCAGATTCCGGTCAGGATGACCTGCTGCCGGATTTGAGACAGGGTCCACACACCGGCAGCGACTGGTGTAGGTGATTTGCTGAACGTCATCCACCTGAGTCAATCCCCATGTGCACTGACAGTGTCTCTAGTAGACACTGTGGGGCCGTGTCAGCAGATAGCGGTACTACAAGTGGATACAGGTCAAGCCCCTCCTGCCCAGAAAGCTTGGAGGAGATGGTGCTAGATATACCTCCCCCTTTTCCCTGCAGCGCTAGATGTGGCTCCTTCATAGCTTCAAGCCCCCAATAATGTCACCCATTCTGGAACTACACGTGGGGGTGGAAGGGACTGAGCGGCACATCTGCCAACATTTTCAGGGGGAGGAAACCAGCAGATCTGCTTGTTTAAATGCACAGATTTGTATCTATTGAACCAGTCAGAGTCCAGACTGGGACACTCTTGTACATGGGGAAATGAACCCTGCATCCATCACCTATGGGAGTGCAGACATGGCTTACAGTGACGGCAACAGTGAGTAGAGCCACGGGTTACTTTTGCAGAGGAGAAATTGGAACAATGTCAAGGGAGTTCTAGGCAGTCTAGCATTTGATAAAGACTACTTTTACAATAACAGAAACATTTTGAATTTCTGTTTGTGACAGCCACTCGTAACCAATTGAGCCCCATGAGCTTATCACCGTCACTCTTGTTCTCCTCCTCCCCTTTGCTGGTTTGTTACTCATTTATCATGCCTCTTGTGAGACTGCAAGCTAAAAATCTATGTATCTATGTGTGTTTGTACCTTGCACAGCACAATCCACACTTGTGTCATAAATAATACAGCACAAAGTTCACATCTGTGGCCATCACTAAACAAAGTATCAGGCTAAACCTGCCAAATGGAGAAAAGAGGGAGGTAGGAATGAACCCCACAGGTCAGTTGGCACTTCAAATCCAGATGAGGTGCTCATGACTTTCCTCCTCTCAGCAGCCACACTGAAGACCATTCTTAATATTAACAGGTTCAAGCAGGAGATTCAGACCAGTGGCTATGTTGCTCAGGATGGTCAAGCCCACTGCATCTCACCATTGCTGTATGAGACTGGCTTCATTCCCTTTGAGGTTTCCAGAGACAGTGGCCTCACATTTCCCTATTCAGGAAACTGGTTATCAGGTGTGTGTAGTCTGGGGGGAGGGTTATTTCCATGTTTGTTGCAAAGGGAATTGTACAGTATCTCTTGTTTTTCTACCCTTCCCAACAGACTCTTCCCTTCTGGCCACCTCTGTACTTCCCTCCAGTGACTCCGTTTTAGGTAGCCTCTGAAAAGTTGTTTTCCCCACTCCATCTGCCTCACC
>NW_017729001.1:35135530-35162358 GCF_001723915.1 Gavialis gangeticus | reverse complement strand
AAGCAGCTGTGTCAGGGTGCGCCTGCCAGAAGTATTCCTTCTACAGCAAATATAGTCTTTGTGGATGAAGCTGACATTGAAGATGAAGCTGATAAGTTGGTGCTTTCCCAGAACGTGCTGAGGCTCATCCCGGACCCAAACTGGAAGCCCTCTGTAGACCAGGACAGATTCCCTGCTGTAAATTCTGACACCAGTTCAGAGTGCCCTGGTGCCACACTCCTGGACCCACCTATAGCAAAAAGGGCTCGATCCTTCTTTCACCTATTGCTGGAGGGGTGTCATTACTTGACACCCTGTGCAGAAAGCAGAGGTGGCCAAAAGGCTCATCTTCCCAGGGGGTTACTGTGTTCATTGCGCAAGGTCCCTGTTTTTCCAACCCTCTGCTTACAACAATACTGTTTTCTTCAGTGCTGTGTCAAGTAAATATTAACTCATCGTCCATCCCTCAATGCAGTACATCACAGCAAGGTGTCAGCTGTGGAAACATGCACACTTGTGAATGCCACAAAATGGCAGTACTATGGCACACCGAACACAGGAGGGACCCTGACCGTCACCTGGATGAACCAGACGCTACCAACCAGCCACGTCAATATAGAAGTCTGGGGGTACCAAGAAACAGGTAAACCAGGACTCTCGCTGAACATGTAGCTGCCTTCTTATTCAGTGTGTACAGTGCCTGGCACGATGGAGCCTCCAAGAGCTAGCAGGCTGTAGTTACAGTTGAGAAGGTAAATCCTATGGCTATTTGTTACTCACCATCTAAGCACATGTGAACGCGCCTAATTACAAATGGGGAGTCGAGTGCTCCATAGAACTTTTGAAAAGGACATTCTTTCCTTCATTCAATAGGGCAGGCATACTCAGAGACCTGGATGGCTGAATGGAAATACCTTTACACTCTTGGAAGGGAAGAACCCAACAGCGGAACATTTACTTTCACACCTGTACCTGCTCAAGCAGATTACAGTAGCTGGGAAGTTGGGGCTTTGAGAATCAGTCCCAGCAGGTATTCTGACGGACAGAGGCAAGTAACTGGCAGAGAACAGGTCAACGTTCGTTTTTTGCAGAAGCACAAAAATCATGGTCAAGGTGGACCTTGGTTTTGCATAAAGACCAGGGACTCGGCTGCTTCAGTTATTTACACTAAATCCAGCAAATCCTGATCTTTAGCAAAAAGATGCATTTTCTGAGAATTTAAAATGTAAAAATAGTTGGGTTAAAATTAATTACAAAGTGGGTTTTGAAAAATGTAGCAGCAAAGGTCCTGGGGTGTATCATCTGCTTTACCTGTATTTTTTTGTTTGACTACTATTTTCCAGGTTTAGCATTGCTACATGCATGAATTTATTTTAGCAGGAAGCAGTGGCTGGCAACGTTTGCGTTCCCTGGTGTTTCAGCCTATATACTTTTCCATGCTGTTCTTCCTGTAATTGACATGATCACACTGGTAATATGATCGTGCCTTTAAGCAAAGCCAAATTAAAATTATGACTGGAATTTCGCTTTCTTCTCTGGCATAATGCTGAAGAAGTCTGTTTGTAGGCTTGCATGCTCCTTAAAGCCCCACTGTTGATCCAGCAATTTCTTTTCCTGTTTCTTTGTGTTATCCTGCCTTGTTTTCACATCTGATCATAGTCTGAAGTTTGCAAACCATTTATTTTTGATGTTTTGCACTGTACTGATGTCACATACGTGCAAAATTTTATCACCCGAGTTACTGCTTGCTTCCTAGGAATGGCACGATCTCATCTTTCACTTTTCTTCTCTGAAAGCTTTAGCGCATTGATTTATCTCCCACAGTTATTGCAGAAGACTTCATATGCAGGTTGCTCTCCTGGTAAGGTGTCAAAGAGCTAAAATACTACAATGTAATTGAAGAGGCTTGCATGCAGTGTGAGGATAATGAGACAGTCTGGGGAATTACTCCTACAGAAGGGGCAGCCAGTAGTTTTCCCACTTGTGGCATGATCACCAGTAAAACAAAGATATGTTCATATTTAAAAGACGTTTCTTGCCACTGCATCCTCATGTGAAAAGATCCACTCGTGTCTGAGGAGGGTGACTATAAATCACCAGAGAGCATTTTTTAAAAGCCTCTGTAGCACATGTGACTGACAGGGAAGTGCTGTAGACGAGACACCTTCTACAGGGAAAGAGCCAGTGTATATTGCCAACATCTTATTTTCTTGCTACAATGCTGTTCTGGATATGTCACGTGGGCAAGAAAGGGATTTATCTGCTACAAATACAGAAGTCCCAAAAAGGAACTAGGAGGCATTGATCAGCTCAGGTCTGTGCCAGCCTTGAGAACAAACTCAGGACAGAGATTTACACTAGTTTAACTCTGCCTTTCTATTTGGACAGCAAGATGTCAGGAGAGAAACCCCACCTGCTCCTGGTGATGGTGAGGTGAGCTGACTGCACAAGACAGTGCCACTGACAAAGGCAATCAGATCATAATACCCAGATCACTGACTACAGGAGCCCTCTGCAAAACACATTAGCCAATCTAGAGAAGAACCCTGCATCTGGGAAGCCAGAGATGCTGGGTAGTGAGCAAACCAGCAGTGTCTAGAAGCGTGGGAAATCTCCATGGTAGAACACAGGCATACCTACGATCCTCCTCAACCAGTGTCAATCCAACCTTTTCTTGAATACCTTTGGTCATGGAGAATCCACAGCTCCCCTAGCCAGTCTATTCCACTGACTCTCTATTCTAACAGTGACATTTCCTCCAGATATCCTATCTAACTTACTTTGCTACAACTTCAAGCCACTGGTCCACCTCCTCCTCTCGTCAGCAAGACAGAACAGACACTTTCCCTCTTCCTTATGGCAGCCCTTCAAGTATTTGAGGACTACTGTCATGTCCCTTCTTAAGCACCTTTTCCACAAGATGAACATGCCCAGCTCCTTCAGCCTCTCCTCGTCTGACTTGTTTTCCAAACCCTCTCTCACCTTTGTTGCCCACCTCTGGATCATCTCTAACTTCTCCGTGTCCTTTTTAAAATGTGGAGTCCAGAACTGCACATGGTATTCCAGATAAGGCTTAACCAGTGCGGAATAGAGAGGCACTATCACCTCCCATGTCTTGCACCTGATGCAGCTCAAAAGTACATCTGCCTTTTGCACAGCTGCATCACACTACAGACTCATATTGAGTCTGTGGTCTACCAAGACTCCCAAGTCCTTTTCCATAGTACTGCCATCCAGCCATATTGTTTAATGTCATAATACACATGTACTTTGGGGCCTATTACCCTCAATTATTGCAACCAGAACCGATGGAAAGTGTAACAGATAAAAGGCAGAGAGATATGCAGAGGCCAAAGCCTGCTACAGCCATTAAGCATAAGGTCTGTCAGAACTACAGACCAATGAACGTGTGTCCAGACATAGAACAGTTTCAAAACACCATACCAGCAGAACAACCAACCATGAGGCAATCTCCTCCCAGGAAGGGCATTTACTCACTTCAGCATTAGACTACTGCTCTTTAAAATCAGTTTAATCTGGGACTATAAACTCTGTAACGCTATCTGCTTACTTGCTATAAGTCTGAGGTAGGAAACTGGTAGCAAAAACTGGCAGGAACTTAATGAAGCAGCCATTATAACCAAACCAAACTTTTGGCCGGTCAAGGTTTTCATAACACCTCCCCTACTGCGGTATTTTTCTGTCTTCTTCAGCAACATTCCTGCACTCTGGAGCTCAGAGCATGCCCTGGCCTGGCACCTTGGAGAAGACTTCAGGAAGGATGCAGCTGCCTGGGCGACAGACAAGTGTCTAAAGTGGGACCTGGGAGAGGAGAGACTCCCTAACTTCCTGAAGGAGGTAGCAGATTGCCCCTGCACGCTGGCACAGGCAAGGGCCGACACTGGCAGGTTCCACGTAAGTCAGCAGCAGGGCAATGCAGCTCAGTGTTTCTACCAGGACATGCAGGAGCTTTTACAGACGAAACAGTATTTATACTTAAAATGAAATAAAAGTAAGTTGCATTTGAAATGACATATGAGTCGTGGCAAGAGGTCAAAGAAGAGGCTAATTCAGGCCATGTGAGTAAAAAGTGACAGTTAATAAGGAGTTTTCCTGCTTTCTATGCCAAAGATGTTAATGAAAATACTCAAGAAGGTGGGCCACAAGATAGAACTGCAAGGAATTCATTAGTAAACTCCATCTATCTCAACAGCCCTATTTCTCTTTATAGCAGAGCTTACTGTCTCTCCCTCCACCTCCTTTGGCTAGTTCCTTACTCACAACAATTTTTTTAGCCCAGTCTGGTAACTACAGTCCATACAGAACATAGCTATCATATTTGGCTTGTCTAAAATCAAGGACGTAGCATTTAATTAAGTTAGTATGGTACGACTTACCTTTGGTAAATCCATGTTGCATTATATCCCATTTTCCATTCACTTTCAGGATCTTTATTTTTTTTTCTTTCAAAATCAGATCTAAAACCCTGTGAATTATTGAGGTTACTTTACTGGACTCCAAATATAAAGACTACATTTGCCATTTTTTCAATATACCACCACCACCCCTCTCAACTTGATAAATGTATTGGGAACCTTTGCTAACTTTGGCCATATTCAGGTGCATTTTCATGGAGAGAGAAATAGGCTAATTGACAACAGCTATTTTGCCACATGTAATGTTTTGGCTGCAAAGGATGGGGGTAGACTGAGCTGTTCAAAGACAAGTTTAACCTGGGCAAAGTATTTTTCTGTATCCTTGTTCTTAGAAACAGCTGAATTGAGGCAGACACAGATTCATAGATGTTTGGGCTGGAAGGGACCTTAGCAGATCATCAAGTCCGACCTCCTGCCTTGGACAGGAACGAGCACTGGGGTCAGACAACCCCAGCCAGGTGCCTGTTTAGCCTCCTCTTAAAGACCCCCAAGGCAGGATAGAGCACCTCCTCCCTAGGAAGCCCATTCCAGATTCTGGCAACCCTTACCGTAAAGAAGTTTGTCCTGATGTCCAACCTAAACCTGCTCTCTGTCAGTTTGTGGCCATTGTTTCTAGTTACTCTAAGGGGTGCCCTGGTAAACAGAGCATCTCCTATTCCTTGCTGCCCACCCCGATGGATTTGTAGGCAGCCACAAGATCACTTCTCAGCCTTCTCTTGCGGAGGCTGAAGAGATCCAGGTTCCTCAGTCTCTCCTCATAGGGTTCTGCCTGCAGGCCCCTAACCATATGGGTGGCCCTCCTCTGCACCTTCTCGAGGTCGTCCACATCCCTCTTGAAGTACCGTGCCCAAATATAATAAAGAATATTTAACCTAACCAGGTAAAGATTTCCCCCTTCTCATGTACTTCTAATTTCCTAGGGTTTGATAATAGGAAGTGTTGGGTAACTTTATGAATGAGTGGTGCTAGCAGAACAGTCTATAGCAATAACAGAGGTGGACTGCTACGGGGTTTAAAAAGGAGGGTTCTTTATGATGGATGAGGAAGGCCTGAAAGATCCAATTAGAAAAACTGTTTCAATACAGAAAGCCATAAATAGGTACCACCCTGGGTCAGCTGGAAGCTCCCCTAGATGTCTTTGATACGTTGTGAACTCTCATCCCTAAAATCAGATGGGTATGTTATTAAGTCGAATGCAAAAAACATTTAACAGCCTGACCAAAAGTTCTTTCCCTTCTCAACTGCTCTTACACAATTTCTGAGTTTAAACTATGCTTCTATTTCTTTCAGTTTTCCATGGCAGACAAAATTTAAATTTTTAATGTAAGACACAAGCCAAATTCTCAACACATGCACCTTTTTTGTTTTTTTAAGAAGAAACAACTTGCGTCTCTTCTGTAAATCTTGAAGAAGCAAAATGGACCTTCATGCCTGTGGCTTTGTAGCATGTTCTACTTATAAGGAAGAAGTGGTTGAAAAATATGGGATATTGTTTGACGCTCTAAAAACTGTTTATTTTACATAGTTGAAACTCTAGTAGGAATCTCTCCTTTTAGTTTAAATTTACCACAGAAAGATCTGACCAAAAACCATGTTAATCTTTGTTCCAGTGAAAAACTAGCACAGGAGTCAAATAAGAAGAAAGGGTAGATATGCGCCTCCACAGATATATATAGAAAGAGTGAAAGCACAAGCTTCACTTCATCAGATGGTGTCAAATAAAATTTATAAAAGGCCTTTGGTAGTTAATCTGAACTATGGAGTTATGGCCAGCATCTAGCATATCTGTATGCCGTTAAACAAAATAAAACAAAGCAAAAAAAGGAAGAAAACAGAAAACACATAAAACAAGATGCTTCAAAAGTACAAACATTTTCTCTTTCAGACCGACTACGGGTGTGACATTGAAAAGGGAAGCGAATGCACTTACCATCCTGGAGCTGTGCACTGTGTACGGGGAATTCAGGCCAGGTAGAGACCTCGTTCTCTCTCAGCTAGTATTTGATAGAATAGTGCTAAACTGTTCAAGACCGTAAATATGAGTTGCCGTTAAGCTGTTATAATCATGTTGGAAAATCCTCAGGTTTCCTTCCTGGACATGCACTGTGTACTCTTTATTGTTAGCAGCAGTTAAACACCAAGCAGGACAGCTCTTCTCCCCTTGCCATCCCAAACATGAAGTTCTATGTGTCATTAAGTTACTTACCCAGTGCTCGCTCAGGTGCAATTTAGGCCTTATTTATGTTCCAGGCATATAGAGTATTTTTTGCCTGGATCCGGAACTCTTTTGCAGCAGTAGCCTCTGTTCTTCTCCTATTCGTTGGTAGTTCCTCTATGCTGAGAGCAAGTCATTATAGCCTTGTCCACACCAGATAACTGCCCCAGTTTAAATACATTTAAAAATATTAAATACAATTAAACTAGTATAAACCCCTAAAGCAGACACAATTTAATTATTTCAGCCTTGCCTGTATCAATTTAGCTTAATTCTGTAAGCTGCTGTTTTCATCTATTTAATTAGATCAATTTAAAATCAGTTCTTTTTAATCCGGTTCAACTTTTCAGTGCAGATGAGCTGAATAGAAACATCCCTTTCTGTCTCTTTGTGAACTAGAGACTCCTTCCGAGCTCCAGACTCAAACATTTCTTACAGAGTGAAATGCTGAATCCTATTTCTCCCTGCATTTCTCCCACCAGCCCACAGTATGCGTCTGGGCAGCAGTGCTGCTATGACTCGACAGGTACCCAAATCCTCACGGGGGACTCCACAGGGGGCAGCACACCTGATCGAGGCCACGACTGGGGTTCTCCGCCTTTCAAAAGGCCTCCCAGGATTCCCGGCTTTTCCCATTGGCTTTACGACGTCATCAGCTTCTATTACTGCTGCCTGTGGTCTGGCAACTGCCACCTGTACATGAAGCGCCGGCCCTCCAGCGACTGCAGGACTTACCGCCCCCCTCGAGCTGGTAAGGACGTCACCGAGCCCCTGTCTCAGAGAAGGAGCTTCATGAGAAGGGATTTACCCGTCTGGTCTCAGCAGCACTGTCAGAGTCTGGAGCCCACCATGCCGGTCAGAACTGGCCAGCAGTGGCCCCAGCACCGGCGCCCGCCAACAGATTGCCACAAGACTTCTTTGGCAGTGGCAAGGGCTGCACTTCGACTCTGCTCCCAGGGATCCTGGACTCTGGGTTTCCGCGTGAGCCTTTAGGAACAAGGCAGAGTTTGCCAGACAGTTCCCAGTGCTTTTTGCCACCTGCGAGTGACCTGACAGTGCTGCCTATGGCAGGGAGGCATCCATGAATGTGGTCCTGGGCATTCCCAGGGCCTGGACAAGCTGGTTTTCCTAAAGGGTCATGAACGGCTTGTGCATAACGCCGACTAATTTTTCTGTGGATGGTAGGCTGTAATGGGACTAGACTACTTCTGCTTAAATAAGAAACCAAAATGGTCTGCAGCCAGGGTGCTGGGTGGAGGGGCAGGGTGAAGGGCACTACACTCTTAAGAACCTGTCCTGGGCCCCAGTCTGTGCGGCCTTGCAGCAATGGCTGTGCCTCATAAACCGGGAGCACATCACTATCCCTGATTTCCTGGGGTTTATTTAACTGCTTAACTCATGTATATGATGCAGCATCTGCCTTTGGGGACCCGCACTTCCTCACATTCGATGGGCTGAACTTCACATTCAAGGGCCATGGGGAATACACACTGGTGGAGTCCAATCTGACATCTCTAAGAGTACAAGGGAGGACGCAGCCTACCAGACTTCCCAGCGGTAAGTTGGTGAGAGAGACAGCAGCGCTGACCAAGGCAATTCTTGGGTTAGACGGTTTGGTTCGGTTCTGAATATGGAAACCAGACCTCTATCCTCTCCTCATCCTTAACCGATTCCCACATGCCCCACTTCAACTCTTAAGTTACCATGAAAAAAAGACAGGATTCTTGATAAAATGATTAGGATGGTTCACACTTTTGTATGAGATTTAAAAAATAAAGTACGAGAGTTATAGTTCTGTCCCATCTAACATCAATTCAGGATTAAGGCTATCAAAAAGTGGCATGCTCAGAGTAAAACTCTCGCACTCTAAATGGCTTGCACCAGCCTTTCGTGTGATAAGCTGTGATGAGCTGATGCAGCTGTCACTGGAAAGAGAGGGGATATAGTAGCAAAGGATGGCTGGATAGTTGAAGCAGCAAGGAAGACAGAACATAAGAGCAAGAAAGATAATATAAGGCAGTGAAAACATTTTGGACAAGCCCATCTATCAGTAAATTATATCAATAAAAGCAAATTAGGGAATTAAAAGCTAAGGTCATTAATTACTAATGATAATCTGTTAAGGGAAGAGTAAGGTATAGGGCAGAAATGCTTTTTTATCTTTTTATGCAGAGAATTTTTAGCTCCAAACAACTACAGAAAAAGAAAGGATCAGATATACCCCCCAAAAGACTTACTGCTTTAAATGAATGTGAAACATGGACACTTAGTACAAAGTAATACAACATAAGTAAATGCCTTTAAAAATAAAGAACTGAGATGACATTTGGAGCCAGGAAGGAAGAAATCATGTGTGGAAAAAAGAAAGAGGGAATTGTGGGATGTCTGTGAAGAGCCAGGTAAAGCAAATACAGTGACATATGGCAAGTGGGACTTGTGGTTACAATACCACGTCACAGACTAGCTAAATCTCTCCTTTGGGGGCCAGTTCCAATGGTGTTTGATCTGAAAGACAACAAAGGAGAAGATGGAAAGATTATACTGAACAAGACCTAGGATCTCTTAACGTTAATAACCAGCAGTGGGGAAAATAGGGAGAGCCAAGGAAAACCTTTGAGAATAGACGAGAACCTTCACAGACCTACAGAGCCCAAGAGCAGCCCGTTCTGGATGGGACTGATGCGGAGAGGCACTGCCTGGTCCTGGTTCCTCCCCAGCCCTTTCAACTACATAATTTCCTTAACAAATACATTGCCTTGGCTGCAGTTGTCTGAGGCTCCACTCAAAGACTGCACACATGTAAGGGGTTGCAGTTACTCTTCTGACTTAGCTCTGTGCCTACCATTGGAGTCTGAGATCTGGGGAGAGGGCTGGCGTTCCCGATTTTTGAATGCTTAGTGGTTCAGCCTGAACATAGATTAATATTAGTAGCAGAAGGAAGGTTTTTATGTGTTTAAATATAAGCCTGACAGGCCTCAAATCAATTTTGATTATACGTAATCACTTTTACTAGAGTCTATATTTTGCAACCTTTGGGGTGCTTAGCGTGCTCCGCATGGGGCTTGGGGCACTGTTTTTATTTGATCTTGTTGTCGTTTGCAAGGAATGGCGGCACAGGTAACAGGCTTGTCTGCTGTGGCCATGCAGGAGAGTAACTCTGATGTGATCGAGGTACGCTGCTCGGAGTACTCGACCCTGGAGGTGCTGCTGAACCAGGAGGTGCTCAACTTTTCTGAGCAAAGGTGGATGGATTTGAAAGGTCAGACCAATGGATGGGCGTCTGCCCCTGCTCTGCTTTTGTTGAGGTCACATTTTTCAGTCCTACCTGACCCTTGTGTGGTGAAAGGTTGCACTGGCTGTAAATGCTTCCAATCCCTGCTTTCTGCTCAGTGGTGAAGGTGGCACCTGCAACTCACTGTGGGGAGGATGTGAGGAGCAAGCATGGCTGGCCCACAGCATCCCAACCAATGTGTTTTCTTGCTTAACCTGTCCCTCTGAGGCTGATGGTGCTGGGGGCTAAAAGGAAAGGCAGGGGCCTAAGCAGGGCGTGGGCACCAGCCCAAAAAGCTGCAAAAAGAGCTGAGGCCTGGGTCACCACGATGGCGCTCCATCCTATCTGTATGTTACAGCTGGGATTCCGGATGGTGCCACGTGACTGATTCCCATAGCTGTACCGGCCTGTAGGGCTATGGTGTTTTTTCTGCGCAGCCATGGTCACTCCCTCTGCCCCAGTGACACTTGTCTGGACTGGCCCCATGAAGAACACCAAGCACGGCAGTAGTGCCTCCAAGAGCACAGCCCTTCCCTGAGCCTGCTGCAGTGCAGGCAGGGCACGCAGGTGACAGCAGAGGAACTGGGACTCAGGCCCCTGCTCCCCCCGTCCTGTTAGGGGTGAGTTGTTGTGTCCCCAGAGACTCATGGAGGAACAGCGACTTGCCTCCACATGAAGGAAAATGGAGTGAGAGCTCCTTGCTCCTCCATCCACTTTTGTCCCAAAGGGCCAGGATCAGACACATCAATCAAAATATAATGGGTAGCCAACACTCATAGTTTCATAGTTGGTCGGGTCGGAAGGGACCTGAGCAGATCATGAAGTCTGACCCCTGCCATGGCAGGAAAGAGTACTGGGGTCAAACGACCCCAGCAAGGTGTTCAAACAACTCGATTCCCTTCTCCCCCACCCATGCCCCAAGATCTTCCAGCCTGCCCCATGACCACGCTCATTAATCCTCTGCAAAGAGAGGCTATGAGGCAATATGAGTGCATTTACTGCAGTCATATTGGTCTTGGCTGCAGTGTACTCCACAGTCAAGACCACCTGGTTACCCATTGCAGCAGGTTAACACACAGTCTAAGCACGACTGAAAGTCGACTGTGGAACTGGTAGTTTTCCCTCACGGGGAACTTTTCTGTGGCCAGTATATAATGGGGTGGTTGTTGCAGACGGTCATACGTGTGCAATCTCTCTCTCCGTCCCAGGCCTCTTCCTCTATTCTGCAGCGGGTCAGAACGTCACAGCGATGTTCTCCTCAGGGGCTGGCGTGGAGGCGAGAGGCCGAGGAGGTTTCTTAAGCCTGACAGTCCTGCTGCCAGAAAAATTCATGAATCAGACCCGGGGCCTCTTGGGGGTAATGAACGACAATCCAGGGGATGAGTACACCTTCAGAAATGGGACAACCATGCCGCTTGATGCCAGTCCACAGCAGCTGTTTGCATTTGGAGCTGACTGTAAGTGGGGTTTTTTCAGTCCTGTTACTCCATTCTCATTTCTCTGAATAATCACTTCAGAAAAAAATCAACGCCAATTATTATTTGTAGAGAGTGAACAATGAGCTCTTCTCTGAAGTGCCCGTCAGGAAGAGGCGCGTGCCTCCTCCCATGCTTGGAATGGGCAGTCACACAGGCAGACCTGTAACCAGCACCACCGGCCTTCCTTCACTGCATTTGTCCCCAGACAGGCGCATTTCCTACCTCCTGGCATTCTGGGATGCTGAAGCGTTGGACACCCAACAAGAGACAGCAGGAAATAAAGAATGGCCACAGAAACGTAACAACTCCAGGGTTAGTCATCCCCTTTCCTCAGGATGTGAGCCGTGAGTCCATTCAGATAAATCATACTTCTGACAGTAAAGTATGTAACTACAGGGTTGTGTTAGCTGAAGATTCACAGACTGCAAACACACCATTTGCATTAGGTAAAACAGTCAGAGGAGGACAGCTTCCATTCGATGGAAATGCCCAGACAAGCATCTCTAAGGCACAAAGCCTTTCTGGCCTAAATGCCAACAAGAGTAAATGATGCCGGGGATGGAGGATGTGGGAGGTCAGGGGATAGTGGCCTAAAACCTCCTCACTTTGCCACTTGTTGGGGCCTTTATCAAGCACAGCTCAAACAGACCCCTTCCTCCTACAACAAGCTTTCCATCTCTCAAGGCATTAAGACAGGTCACCCCAAGAAACTTAGAGCAAAGAGATAGCTCCAAGGAGGTTTTGTTTTTGAATGTTTAATTCAGAGGTTTTCAACCTTTTTGAGTCAGTGTACCCCTGGGGGCCAGACACTGAGCAGGGAGGTGGGGGGAGGGGGTAGCGCGCAGCCGAAGGCAGAGAGGTGGCAGCCACCATGTGCAACCTTCTCCCGCCCCCCGCATCCAGCCAGGCAGGCAGTGCCTGCGCAGGCTGGTGTGTGGCAGCGCTCCGCCCCACCTGCCCACGCATACCCCCTAGGGCCTTCTCAAGTACCCCCGGGGTACACGTACCCCCAGTTGACAATCCCTGTTTTAATTTGATAAAACCTAAGTTACCAAGTTTGCCGGCGACACCAAACTCTGGGGTATAGCACCCACACCTGAGGACAGGAGGGTGATCCAGGTGGATCTGGACAGACTTATGAAATGGGCGGACGAGAACCTGATGGTGTTCAACACCAAAAAATGCAAGGTTCTCCACCTTGGGAGGAAAAACCTGCACCATCCTTATAGGCTCGGCAGTGCTACGCTGGTTAACTCTACAGATGAAAGGGACTCGGGGGTCACGGTTGACCACAAGATGAACATGAGCCTTCGGTGTGATGCTGCGGCTAGTAAAGCGACCAAAATGCTGGCTTGCATCCATAGATGCTTCTCAAGCAAATCCTGGGACGTCATTCTCCCCCTGTACTCGGCCTTGGTGAGGCCGCGGCTGGAGTACTGCGTCAAGTTTTGGGCTCCACAATTCAAAAAGGATGTGGGGAAGCTTGAGAGGGTGCAGAGAAGAGCCACACGCGTGATCAGAGGTCAGGAAAACAGACCTTACGACGACAGGCTGAGAGCCGTGGGGCTATTCAGCCTGGAAAAGCGTAGGCTCAGGGGTGATCTGGCGGCCACCTATAAGCCTATCGGGGTGACCACCAGGATCTGGGGGAACGACTGTTCACCAGAGCGCCCCAAGGGATGACGAGGTCGAACGGTCACAAACTCCACTGTGACCGGTTCAGGCTGGACACAAGAAAGAACTTCTTCACTGTCCGAGCCCCCAAGGTCTGGGACAGACAGCCGCTGGAGGCGGTTCAAGCGCCCACTTTGAACGCCTTTAAAACACATTTGGATGCTTACCTTGCTGGGATCCTATAATCCCTGCTGACTTCCTGCCCCTGGGGCAGGGGGCTAGACTCGATGATCCTCCGGGGTCCCTTCCAGCCCAAATGGCTATGAAATCTATGAAATTATTTCTTATCACTATGACATCAACAGACATCTAATAAACTTTTCTACCATTCTCCGGAGAGATAAATGCAATGTTATTTGGCCTATTTATAATTAGGCTGAACCAAGCACTAATCTATGGGCTATGGCAACACAAATACTAAATAACAATGAAAGTTAAAAAGGGGAATAATCCTGTCAAAGAAGGAGATGAGTTAGATGCAGTCTAATACGTCTCATCATCTCTAGGTATTGGATATGAATTAATAGAAGATGGTGTTGTTTTGGACAGTCTGGGTGACAAGGATTTCTGCCGGGTGCGGGGAGGGAAGGACATCACATGCTCACATGACATATCTGATTGCTGCAACTCATAGTCAGACTGTCCAACAGGTAATTACTGAGCATACAGTGCTAGGACCAAGTATTGGGTTTCTCTTTAAAACTACAGGTAAGGGAAAAAAGCCCCCTCCACTGATTTTACCACAGAACTGATTTTTTTCCTAAGATATATTGTGGATTAGTAGCAAGCCTGGAAAGTTTCAACTCCAAAAAAGGAATTTTTACAATGACAATAGTATGCCAAAGGCCTTACAAGAAAGGGTCCCACATAACCTTAACTTCAACAGCAGTGCCGGTATTTAAATAGTAATGTATAAAACACTTCCATTAACAGCCTTTCCCATGTGTATTTTACAGTGCCTCATATTGAAACTTATGCAAAGAATGATGTTGGCTATAAGAGAAAGCGCATTCTTAATTGCGCTGTAGATAAATTTACACATATAACACATGCCTTTCTGTCTCCTTAGGGGCTGTTGGCAACGAAACTTCTCTCTTTACTTATGACACGCAGTTCTTACTGAACACCTTCTACGGGCCAAAGCACAACTCTTCCTTCCTACCAGTGTTTGTTCCTCATGAAGACCCCACCGACCCCCTGGTGCCACAGATGACCACGCTTTGTGACTCAGACCCTTTCTGCAGGTTTGATGTGTTGACAACCAGAAGCCTTGAGGTGGGAAACGCTACCAGAATATCCCATCAGAATCACAAAGCGTTGGTGGAGAGTCTGCAGCCAGGTGAGGTAGCCCTGATCAGGGCAGCACCCGGACAGAGGACACAGCATCCATTATCACCACAGCACCCCACCACGATTCAGTGTAGGGACCCCTGAAGATCGGAGCAGCTGCATGTGACTTCCCGAGGATGAGGGGGCGGAAGGAAAGAGTCTCACCAGGAGGAACTATCCTCCATTGCAGCAAGGTGCTTTGTGCACTGTGGGACCAGAGCTACAAGTCAAAGGCCTACTTTTTAGAAACCTGGTCCTCAAGGTAGAGTCCCGGATCCAGCGCTAGGTGTCTTGACATGTTGGGAGTTACTGCCTCAGAAGGGCAATGCAGGAGAAAGAGACCAAGCAGAGAGCTGCTCTACAGGTCCCTCTCCATCTTAGACACTCAGGTTGCTAGGGCCAGTACGCTGCTTCACTCTGGTAGCTCTGTTAGACTTAACGTCTCCTGTCCTTTTCCCAGTTATGTTTAAATCACCACATGACTCGCTGTGGGATCAGCTTGTCAGGCAGACTCTGACAGGCATTCGTAACACAGCTCTCTTCCCTTAGTGGTCTCTTGCGGCTGGCTGGATCACCCTACCAACGGGAGAAAGGAAGGGACAAACTACCTGATGGGCTCAACTGTCCAGTTCAGCTGTGACCCAGGGTACAGCCTGGCTGGGTCAGAAGAAAGAACCTGCCAGTTGACGGGGGCCTGGTCAGGGAAAGCAGCCAGCTGTTTGCCAAGCACAGGTATGTATGTTTTCTAAAGTGTCCCCAGCTGTGGATACAAACTGTTCATGCAGGCATGGCCATCTCAGGAAAAAGCAGTACCAAAAAACCACAGCAAGAGAAGTGCTTGACAGAAGCTAGAAAACTAGAAAGCAGATGTACTGCAAAGACATGCTTAATTCAGAAGAGCTGTCAATTATCTCTATCATCAAATGTGTCTAATATTGCCAAGCATATACGCTGTGCATATGATCACCCTTGGGCCTGGTTCTTAACAAAGTGGCCTGTCACAAGAGCCTATGGCCTAAAGGAATTAAAGTCAAATGCTTCCTGAGTAAATGCTCTAAAATATGGTTTTAAACTCATTCTTACCACATTAATAACCATAGTGGAAAATGCATTGTGCAATTAAAAAACTTTTACAGAAGGTGGAATTAAGATTCCACACACATTTAATCATCAGCATGGCTTGATTTTTAGTTCCTTATTTCGTTACCTTAATAATTGCGTAACAGGTTTTTAAATTAAATATAGCGTGCGGATGCCGACACATCAACAGAGTTCTAGGTGCTTTCCAGACACAAAGGAAGTACCTGCCTGTTTTGTTGTTACCCTGCTGCCTTATGCCCAATTTAGATTTTAAGCACAAGAAGTCATCACTCGTTTGGTCTGTAGAGTCATGCTGTATCATAGTATCACAGTACTTGGGGTTGGAAGGGACCTAATCAGATCGTCAGGTCCAACCCCCTGCCCCAGACAGGAACGGGTGCCGGGATCATATCACCCCAGCCAAATATCTGTCCAGCCTCCTCTTGAAGACCCTCAAAGCAGGGGAGAGCACCGCCTCCCTTGGCAGCCCAGTCCAGAGCCTGGCAGCCCTAATTGTGCAGTAATGTCTCCTGGTGTCCAGCCTGAACCGTCTCTCTAACAACTTGTGGCCGTAACTCCTAGTAACCCCAGGTGGTGCCCAGGGCAGCAGAGCCTCCCCCAGTTGCTGCTGGTCCCCCCTGGTGAGTTTGTAAACACCCACCAGATCCCCGCTCAGCCTTCTCTTGTGGAGGCTGAAAACTTTAGCCTCTCCTTGTAGGGCCTGCCCCGCTGCCTCTGGACCAAGCCGGCGGCCTCCTCTGGACCCTCTCCATGTTGTCCACATCCCTCCTGAAGTGCAACACCTAGAACTGGAAGCAGTACTCCAGCTGCGGCCTGACCAGTGCCGCATAGAGGGGGAGGATCACCTCCCCGGACCTGCTTGTGATGCATCTGTAGATGCACGACAAGGTGCAGCTAGCCTTACTGACCGCTTCCTCGCATTGGTGGCTCATGACCATCCCAGAGTCAACAATGACTCCAAGATCCCTTGCTGGCACCGTGTTGACAAGACGGGTGTTCCCCAAACTATGGGGGTGTTGCTGGTTCCTTCTCCCTAGATGCAGCACCTTGCACTTGTCTGCATTGAACTCCACCCTATTCTCATCCGCCCACCCCTGTAACCCATCTAGATCTAGCTGGATTCTGTCCCTCCCCTCCAGCGTGCCCACCTCGCCCCACAACTGTAGTAGCCATGCAACATAAAAATGCGGCAGCTTTGTATAACGAGCAGTCTGATTAGGCTTTTCTAATGTCACTTCAGCAACACTACAAATGCTTCAGGATAGGAGCAGCAGGCGAAATCCTGTTGTAAGAATCAGCGGCGGTTCTGCCTTTCTCTCTGCTTCCATCATTTCTCTCTCCACATACCTAGACGCAGCCTCCTCCATCCTTCTGCGTTTTCAGAATACTCTTAGCCTCAGTCTCTCCTGCCACTTGCAACAGCTTCCCCGCATCTCCGAATCTCACTTGCTCTCCTTTTTTCAAATCCACCTTAAAATATATCCACCCCCATTTGCTTGTGCCTCTTACAGCATGGCTACACTACTCCCAGACTGATTTGGGAGTGCTGCTATGAACACACACCCCACCCATGGTTCCTGCTCTGCCTAACCACATACTGGAAAAGCTACCAGAGCTGCTGGTTGCATGGGCCCAGGCTCATACTCCCAGGCTTTCCATCTCAGGTTTGCTTGCGGGCTGTGCCCAGCCCCTCTCTAACAGCAGCAGCAGCATCATATTCTTTGTAAATCGGCATGTGCAGAGCATGAGCGTGTGGGTCTCCCTAGTGCAGTTGGAAGCAGTGTAGACATACCCTCAGTGTCCAAGCAGGACCGTGTTGGCAGCCCCTCTACCCGCTCACGAGTGCACTGGGTATCAGCTCATCAAAATCACCAAGTCAGTGACTGCCTGGCATTCATGGTGATCGTGCATTCTGTGTGCAGCTGCCCAGGTATTGTTTGCACATGGTCTCCACTTCTGTTTGGGAGATTGTCTTCCTGTTTGGGGCCTGGGGAGGGAATGCTTTCACTTCTCCAGCCTACACCATCTTAACACCATTTATCTTTGCCATTTGCCCCATACTACCTATGGTCCGGTGCTAAATTGTCTCATCCTGTACACAAAAATAAGCTGGAGGGAGTCAGTCACAGCTAGGACACGTGTCAAACCTCCACAGGGCGGCACTGTTCCAGAGCGTCAGCACCACCCAGCAAAGCATTAGGTGTAAACAGGCCTTTCGAAAGCCTGAGCACATTTCTTTGCAAATATTCAGCAATTAAGTGACGACAGCAAATTCTTGAAACCAAGTCTCCTCTACCCAGAGAAGTTGTGGAATCTCCATCCTTGGAGGCTTTTAAGACTCAGCTAGACAAAGCCTGGCCTGGGATGAGATCACTGGGGACAGTCCTGCTTTGAGCAGGGGGATGGACCTGATATGACCTCCAGAGGTCCCTCCCAGCTTTCATTTTCTGTAATTTTATGAATTCACAAACAAAAAAAGCACAAAAGTTTATCATCGACTAGTTCCTGAATAGTGAATGGACCGGTCCTCGTGGTACTAATACAGCTATCAATACCGACAAGTCCTGCCACACGAGCCAGAGTGGCAGCACAGGCCTCTTATGAGCAGAAGGAAGTTTAACATACACGTGGAGCGCAAGTACTGGAAAGATGTGGGCACCGTCTAACTACCTGGATTTCAGACTCTGACAATGAACAGCGCTGGAATGCCTCCTCTGCAGGATTCACCCAGCAATAGTGACGTATCTATCGGCAGATGCTTGCGTCTGCAAAACTGATACCAGCAGTAACTCTACTGTTGCCTGTAGGGAGTGAAACTGGAAAGACTGGGCTATTTTAGCTTGTTATTATGGTGGCGTGCCCTGGTCTGCCCAGACCTGCCCAGACCTGAATATAGGGCAACTTGTGGCCAAAAGCTTGTTTAACATCTCTCTCAACTATACAGTTTGTTGAATAAATGATATCACCAATAAAACCTTGCTTCTGGGCCATTATAGTACAATGGTAAACATTCTGAAATATAAATGCTTCAGAAACGTGAGATGTAACTAGGAATGGTGGCACATTTCTGTGTTCATAGGAGTAAAGGCGCTTCCTTCAAAGCCCAGAATGGAATGAAGTCTTCACAAAGAAAAGCAAAAGCTTAAGCAAAGACTCAGCGGTGAAATGTTTTGTGAAACTGCAAAATAAGACAATTGTCTGTTCCTGCCATCAACCACATGCCTGTTGGACAAGAGCCAGTTAGTCTCAATAAGCAAACTGGATGTTAGCATTTATGCTAGAGAGAGGCAAAAAGCCAATGCTGGAAGATCAAAGGGAAAGCAAACTGGAAAACATTCAGAAATTAGCTCTGCTCAGTACGGTGGAACAGTGCCATTGTTTCATGGATAAGCAAATACAAAATGAATGTCTTTCAGTATATATTTTGGGGGTGCGGAAAGTTTTTGGTTTGTTTGCCTTTTTCTATACAACAACAACTTTCCTACTAATCAGAGCTCTGTATTTTACTTCATTTTTTATTCAAGTTAAAAATGGTCCTTTTCCATCCTCAGGGAAGTTGAGACGGACAGCACTGCTTTCCCACAGGAAGCAGGATACTGTAGCCGAGGCAGCATAATGTACAAACTACATGCAAGCTTCCTCTCAAGCTACTCCAGTGAATGCCCTCCGGTACTAATATTCCTGAGCATCCCCTGCATTTTATTCCAGTTTTCACTCCATGCAGTTCTGCTTTCACCTGTCCATCCCAACCTGGACACTTCCTTTCTTCTTAGGGGCAGGTCTCTTCAGAGTGATTTGGGAAAACGGACCAATCTCATACCTGCTGTTTCTAATTGTGCAATGGTTTGTGATATGCACTCCTGCTAAACCAGTTTTACTTCTGACTTAACAGATTTGAACTGCAGGGTTCAAGAACAGATTTTGGCCATCTGTATTTTCCAACAAGAGTAGTTGGTATGATCAACTGATTTTAGAGGGAGAACAGCTCCTTGTCATACCTGATGTCACTGAACTGAGTGATGAGAGCAGATATTTGCCTCCCCTACAGCAAGGAAATAGATTCCTGCCTCGTCTTCATCCACTGGATCAAGCAGAGTGATCAAGGGCCTTCATGCCATAAACGTGTGAATTAAATGACTCAAGGGCCACCTCCAAACTACCAAGTGTTGGACCACCATCTGTACCAGGTCTGGTAACAGATGAGGGATGGCCACCTCCAGTCACGCAGTCAGGAAAGCATTGCCACACCTCCCCCCCCCACCCCCCATGGCTTGCAGTGGGACCCTGTCTCACCTTAGGGAGGAGTGCTGGACGAGCCAAGCTGGCAAGCGAATGCTCCTTCACCACCAGAGCAGTCCTCAATGCATGCCCACACTCCCTCCTTTTTTAAGATTGGGTGAAACAGTCTGATATGATGATCCCAAACACATCTCACAGGCAGACAGGACCCAGCTGTGTCACCTTTTATTTTCAACACTACCGGCCTTTCTGTCACAATCCCTTGGACTAGCCAAAAATCAGCATCTGGATGAAAGACAGTTGGCTAGAGCTTAGGCCAAGCAAAACAGTGACAGTGGTGATGGTGGAAAGAAGGGAATGCTTTGGAAATCCTGCAACTTTCCATTCTGCCGTCTGAGGGTTTCCACAGATTGCTTATTGTGGGATAAATGGGTAGTCACAGTAGCAGAAAGGCTTTCTTCTGTTCAGTCCCCCCATTTTAAACACTGGCCTGAGCACTGTGCTCTGCAAGCGTTTGACCTCCAGCTCTCTATTCCAAGTGACGAGTGCTCTGGCATTAAAAAGCTTCTATTCGTTCTGGATACCTTTGATTAATACCAGCCTCCAGAAGTATGTTATCCTAGCACCCTGCTCAGTATATTTGCTCTGGATGTCTGCCAATCATCAGATCAAACCCAAGGTCTGGGTGTGGATGGATGAACAAATTGTACCAAAGTAAAAGGCTAAGGAGGGCAGTTACCAGGCATCAGCTGCTCTGCTCTTCAGTAACTGTTTCGTACGTCCGTTCTATCTTGTGGCAAATGGAAGCTAAACTAGGGCAGTTTACTTCTGAATGCAACAACTGCTAAATTATGATTGATCAGCTTCTATTTACCGTGGGCTAGGATGAATGTGCGAATCAGTTACCACAGAGTGGCTTGTGTGTGGTAAATCCTCTTTAACTTGGTATAGTTTACCTGTTCATACCTTCCATAATACAGATTTAGTAAAAGGGTGGGGAGGTTGTTTTGTTTTGTTTTGTTCGGAGGAGGTTAATAGCCCTAAATGTTAATGTCTCAATAATTGGAGAAATTAAAATGAGTAATTAAGAAAAAGGTGGAAAAAACCTGGAGGGCGGGGTGGAAGCCACTTAAAGAAAACCACCATTGATTTTGCAAAATCCCAATTTGTATTTGAAATTTCAAACTGTTAGACTTGAACAGTGTTGCTTTCAGTATTGTTTTCTTTAATTAAAGTCCCCATGGAAACTCTCTGCTAATAATTATTCCGATATGCTTCCAATTATAATCCAAGTGCAAGGCCTTACCACTGCCACAGCAGCTTCTCTTCACACAGCAGCATGCAGCCAGGGAGCAAGAAACAACTCCCGGAAAAGAAACTTAGCGAGTGGAACACGAGCAGGCACGAGCATATAGCCTCTCCAGAAAGTGTAACTTTGGAAGACAATGTTGTAGAGATTCGTCTTTACCTTGTGTGCATTTGTTCTCCTCATATATGCCATATGCTTGTCTTTGTATGGATACAAACTCCTTCTATTAACGGCTATAGGTTCTTGAAGCTTAATTTCCTGACCTGGATCTCTGTAAATGGAATTTTTCTTCCTTTTTTTCCTTTTCTTTTTTTTTTTGGAAGGCTGAGACAAAATCTCAAAAATGTTTTTAAGCTTCAGGAGAAAAAATAATCATCATCAGGTTTTCTATCTTGAAGAAAAACAGTTCTCAATAGGTAGTCTCCAGGAGAGACCCTCAAGAATGTCTGAAGCCAGGCAAGTACCTGTATTTTGATTTTAACCAGACTTCACAATGAGTATGAGGAGACTTTGGAACAAACTACCCAGAAAAGCAGCAAGTTCTCCATCCCTTTATCAAGATGGCATTCCTCATTGGAAGATACATTTTAAGCCAAACACAAGTTATTTCAGGAGTAACTGGATAAAAAAAGCTCTTGAAAAAGCAACAGGAAATTTCAGGTGCTTGGTGGGAGACTTGTGTTAATTACTGCATTGAATAAGTGCGTCAAAGCTCAGATTCATTGCTTCTCTAGCACAATCAGCAGCCGGGGAAGGGGAAAATGTGCTGCTGATTGGCCAAGAGGCAAAAACCGCAGCAAAAATAAGAGAGCAGAAATGGCACCACTTGTCACAGGATGCTGCCGGGCTTTCAGTAGGCTGCAGAAAAGCACAGATTTTTGTGTTTTAAGTGGAGATTTTCTGCTTTTTTCCCCACAGAAAACTAGGATCCCTGTTGATTACTACCCTTTGGGCCCAATGATCCAGCCAGTTTTCTATCCATCTTTAGAGTCCTTTCATCCAACCTGTACTTCCTTAGCTTGCTTGCAAGAATGTTGTGGGAGACCATATCAAAAGCCCTGCTAAAGTCAAATCATATCAAATGCCTTGCTCTATCATGCCCACTGCTGTCCCCACAGAGCCAGTCATTTTGTCATAGAAGGCAGTCAGGTTGGTCAGGCATGACTTGCCCTTGGTGAATCTGTGCTGACTGTTCCTCATCACCTTCTTCTGCAAGTGCTTGAGGACTGGCTCCATGATTTTTCCAGGGACTGATGTGAGGCTGACCAGTCTGAAGTTCCCCAGATCCTCCTTCTTCCTTCTCTTCTATAGTTGCCCTTTTCCGATCATCTGGGACCTCTCCCAACCACCATGAGTTTTCAAAGAGAATGGCCAGTGGCTCTGCAATTATACCTGTCAGTTCCATGAGACCCTCAGATGCACTGCATCTAGCCCGATGGACTTGTACACATCCTGCTTTTCTAGACAGTCTCTAACCTGTTCTTTCACTGCTATCAACTCTTCACCTCCTCCCCAAACTTTGCTGCCAGGTGCAATAGTCTGGGAGTCGACCTTGCCTGTGAAGACTGAAGTAAAGAATTCATTGAGCACTTCAGCCTTTTCCACATCATCTGTCACTAGGTTGCCTCCCCTGTTCAGTAAGGGATCCACACTTCCCCAGTCTTCCTCTTGTTGCTGAGGAATTGCTCCTTTCATGTCCCTCCAGAAGCTTAGGAAAGGTGATATATTTTCAGAATCTCACCTTTTCACACTTTTTAGCATAAGTTTTTGATAAGTTTCTTATCATTTATAGTTGAGCAATGTTAACTTTCTTGGATAGCAGAACAAACATGCGGCGTCTATCTTGTCTTCTCTAAAACCATTAACACGTATTTGTGGATTTAAGCTTTGAAACAAATTTTATTCCTGTGAAGCAAAAATGAACAGGTACAGTGAGAGCAATCTGTAAGACAATGAGATGTTTAGGAAAAGGGCACTCACCTTCCTGTTGAAGCTGTGAGCGTTGAAGTTGTAGATCAACTCTGTAGGTTCATAATATTATTTACACATTATCACTATTTTTTACTGGATTGCATTGGACTTCAGCCAGCTGTTCTGACATTTAGCACAAGGGATTTTGGTGAAATCCTACAGTCTAGTGGTTTCTTTTTTCCCCTCCCTAGATACAAAGATAAGAACATTAGCAGGATATCTATAGCCTTTAGAAATCTCTCTCACCTTCAACAATATTCAGTTACAAATCTACCTGAAGGCAGAATATCATATTCTCATTTGTTTTCCTCTCCCCTTTTTCAGATAACCACCAAGCAATTCTCTTTGGCTCTATATTCGGAGTTCTAGGCTTTGTAATCTTGGCAGTTCTAATTTTCCTGTTGTACAGAAAAAGGAAGAGGTAAGAGTCATTCTAATAAACTATAAGAAGGAATTAAATAGGCTGGTGCCATATCTACTTACAAGGGAAAAAGTCTGGAAAGGACTGTTTCTATGCGTGTCCCTTAAGAGAAGTATCAGGTCTCGTCTATCCAGTTTCTCCTGAAGGACTCTGGATTCCCGATGGAGCATTGGAAGGACGACATCAGAACCAACCAGCACCTGGTCAGTGGAAAGGGCAAGGGGATTTAGTCAGAATGTGTATATATATATTTTTATTCCATACTTAAAAACATATAATTTCAAAACTGATGTGGTAGCTAAACCAAGCTGATAAATTGCAGAGTCACCTAAAAATGCATCACGTGGTTTCATAAGTCATCATGTAACTTTACCCATTGTCTCTCCTTGCTAGCCACAAAGAATTTCTGGATTTGGGGATGGCTGCTTATGAAAAATATTTTTTATTATTTTAAAAGCTATTAAACTCCTTGGTGTTTTCCAAGTAATTTAGACAGGATCCCACTGGCTTCCTGCCTCTGAAATCCCACATGACCTTTTCCATGATGCAAACCAGTCTTCTCTGTAGATATGTCTCTCTTGCATAACAGCATAAGGGTCCTGTCCCCCCTTCCCTCTCACTGGGTGAGGACGAAGACCTTGCTGTCACAGCACTCCCAACATTTTTGCTTAGCCAGGAAAGCTCCTGGGGTGAGACAGAAGGCATGGGATTGCAAAGTGCCATTATCGCAGGTGACTCCATGGTAGCCATCACTGAGCCCTGCATTTAAAACAGTCTGTAAAACATTTTTCTCAGACACACTTATACCTTGCATGAAGTATCAGTGTTGGCTTAGGATACTTGTAACACGAAATACGTATAGATGTGCCTCATAACTGCAAAAAGATGCCAATGAAACTCATGTCCCACTCTGCAGCCGTCTGATCTGTTAACTGCATAAGCTGGCTGCAGAGATGCAAACACTTTACTGTTTCACAAATACTTTAGAAGAACTTAGAAAGATGTCACCGAGAGCACGCGAGGCCTACGTCTGCCCAGATGTCTGCTCTACTGGGTTTTGGCGGGGGGAGGCAGTATGTTTAGCTGAGAAGCTCTTTTAACTGGAGAAGATTATTCAATGATCTGGTCCATCCCCAACATCTCACAAACGACTGTCATCTATAGTATACTCCCCAGTATTTTGGTCAGAATATTTTTAAACGTGTTGAGTGCTGTGTCATACTTTATACATGAGAAAGGAAAAGAAGGCACAGTAACTCTGAAAACCCTGCCAGTGGCCAAATCTCTGGTGTTGAGGCAACGAAATGAGGGAAAAAGGATCAGATCTCAATGTAAAGTAGGGCCACGCAGTTACGCGCACATGCCACTACCTGATATGAACATGACAAGAAGCAACTCTTTTAGACATTAATAGTGCTAACCTCAAGTGTTTGAAAACCTTGAGTCTAGGAAATCATGAGTTTAAGAAAAATAATATTTGGGGGGTTTTACTTGCTTTCCTGGTTTTGAACATTTAAGGTATGTATCTGCAAGTTTTTCTCCAGAGGGCTTGCTTTTAACAACCCTCCCCCCTCCCCCCCCAAAAAAGAGTTGAGAACCTTACTGAACACAAGACCTCAGGAGCTGGGGCTTAAAAAAAATGTCAGCTGTCAACAGATTTGCAATTAAATCGTAAGAGCTGGCTCTCCCAGCTGCAAGGCTCTCCACACTGCTCCAGTCCCAGCCAGACTGCGCCCTGCACCCTCGGGACGCTCGTTATAATTCCCAGCAGCTGGCCAGGACCAGCCTTCAAATCCCAGGACTGTGCTGGCTAAAACAGGATATACAGTCACCCTAATTAAATGTATTCTCACCGACCCATTTTCACATACTGAATGGTTTGGTTTTTTCCCCACAAAAAAAGCTTAATATTTTTTAACAGGATCCACTGCTAGGGGCAGAAGTGGTGCCTCTTTGTGGCCGCTCTAATCCCGTTCCTTGCACTCTGGTATCCCTAGGTCCCCTCTTCTGCCATGCCTGGGATGTTACTACTGTGTGGTTGCCTACGGGGAACCAGAGGGTGGTCCTGGGCACTCTGTGCTGCCCCTGCCCCTGCTCTGATCCCACCCCTCCACCCCGTCTTCCAGCCTGGCCCACCACTCACCAAGCCTCTGCCCTACCTGCCAGCCCTGCAATAGGCCAGGCCTCTCTGTGGGGCATCTTCGGGGCCCTCCTTTCCTCCCCTTCAGCTACTCCCATGGCTTGCAGCCTACACAGCGCATATCAAGTCAAACACATGCAATCAACTGCAGCTGGGGTGCCTTTCTCCAAGCTCTCCCACAGGCTTCTCCCACTTTGGGCCCTCCCGGGTGCTTGGTCCTGCTTCTCAGTGCCACGCACAGAAAGCTCCTTCCATTCGTGCTGTCAGGTTCTGTCTCCACTTATGCTCAGTGCTTTACAGAGCTCCCTGCTCCCACTCTGCAGTCATCAGACTGCCCTCCATGCTCGGGTCCACGGAGCTACGGGCACTTCAGCAGGCCCTGATCTAACAACTGAGCTGCCAGCTGCCCGTTATCTGGGGCTCTGCTGCTTCCTGCCTCTCCTGCCCAGCCCTTCTCTCAGTGACAGGGCTTGGCCCACACGGCAGTTGGCAAATCTCTAAATTCATACAAGATTCATAGTTTGCTGAAATGGGAAGGAAGTAATATTACCTCAATACATTTCTTGTGAATTATCTGCTCAGCAGGTAACACCCCCCTGCCCCCGGGGAAGGCCGTCTCTCCGAAGAGGAGATATGTTTTGAGACCATCCGGACTTGGCTGTCCTGCAATTGACACAGAGCCAGCCATTTGCATCAGCCCCAACCCCCTTAGCACAATGCTTCACCATTAGCTTTTGGATGCCTCTTTGGAGCTGTTTCCATCTTTCGCTTTCCTTTTGCAGAGCGAACCTGAGCCCAAATGACCCCGAATCCGTCGCAGGAGAGAAAGAACTGATGCCAGTCAGAGGGACGCATTTGTGAGCAGAACAACGAGCAGCGCAGCCTGTGAGCGGGAGCCCACGAGCCACCTGCGCCTCCACCTCCACCATCACCTCCACCTGGAACAGGCGTCCCGGGGCCACTTCGGGTTGTGCCTGCCTGGCCTGCCACGGCCCGAGCAACCAGGCCGAAGTTGGTCCCCGAGTCCTTTTTCAAAGCCAATGTTTAGGCAGTGACAGGCTGTAGCGATGAAATAGATGTGGGGAAGACCCGAGCTGCCCCAGAACGGCTGCTTACTGACTCGACTGGGACCAGGCTGAGGGATGGAGCAGGGCCTGGCCTGGCCTGGCCCGGATCCGACCCCAGCGGCCCAGGGACCGTCGGGGCCACGACAAGCGGGGCGGGGTCGGGCCCCCCGCACCCGCCAGCAGGTCCGGGCGGCGCCG
>NW_017729001.1:35117387-35135115 GCF_001723915.1 Gavialis gangeticus | reverse complement strand
GGCCCCGTGCCTGCCCCGCCGTCCTGCGCGGCCGGGACAGCCCGGGTCGGAGCCGGGGCTGGCTCGTGCCAGTGCTCCCCCGGCCGCGGGCCGTGCTGCCCCGGTCGGGAAGGGCCGGCTCGCCCTGCTGTCACAGGGCTCCGGCTCCCGGGCCCTTCAGCCGTGCGGCGGGGCGCGGGCTGAATGCTTGCGGACTTGCAGTGACCGCTGTCTTCCTCCTCCTTCTCTGTCTGAAGCAAGACACTGAAAGCAATTGCGTTCAAATTCAAGTCCAGCATGCCAGCGAGTCTGACAGTCGGGAAGGGTGGACACCTACTGCCCGAGGTCCAGGCAACAATCTGAATCTCATAGAAATCTGGTATCCCACGGCCAAAGGACCAAGAGCTGCTCCCCTTCCCCCTGGGCCCGTCTACATGACACTACTGTGCAGTTGTTCCTTAGTACTTGTACTAGGAAGTACTACATACTGTAACTGTGCAGTAACCAGAGTTACTGTGCACTAGTGCCGGCAAACGTCTTTCAGGTGATGCTACGGCGCAGTAGCCTAGTTGCACTGTGCAGGAGCATGGTAGCACTGTCCGTGCTGTGACGAGCTCCTGCGCAGTATTTTTCAGCTGGGGTCTGCATCTCCCGTGGCCACGTCCCATGATCCAGATGGAACCCAATTCCAGCGCCGGGTGCCCTGCAACTGCTCCTCCCTGGGGTGGGGGGTCTGTGCGATTGCTCGGGTTACTATCACGCCTGTCCTTCTGTTCCCAACATGTCCTGGTTTTTCTTCTTTCCTGCCATCCCTCCCCATTGCCATATGAAATCACCATTGTGTGCTCTTCCCTTGCATTTTTTTGTTGTGCCCCTTCAGCTTCTCATGTTCTTTATTGTGCCTTTCTTCTCCTGCTCTGCACTCAGTCGATGCAGTTGGATCTGATGTCATGCCTGCAGTAACAGATGGGGAAACTCTATACGACATTTGTAACCAACTTGATAAGGGGTGTAAAAATAGTCAACCAAGAGCCTTCAGTCCAGCACACCTTTACCTCTGTACCTGCACTGCAGGACCTGCCCACTGCACAGTTTCCAAAGGGATTTAATTCCATGGCTTTCCACCTCAGTAAGTGAGACAGTATGTAGAAAAACTACCAGGCCAGCAAACTTCTGTTAGGAAACGTCACTGAGATGACGTGGCTTTAGCTACAGCAGTACTTTCTGCCTCAGGGGTAGCTCCCCTACTTCTTGCCCCAAAGGGCCAAAAAGCAAGTCCGCCTGTTATGTAACTGAGAGCTTGGACAACTGTGCAGAGATGCAGAAGGGCCACACACGCAACATGGGTTTCCCTTGGGGATAAAAGTGACGTGTTCACAACATAGTCTCAAATGGAAAAAGTGGAAATATCACCCGAAACACTTGTGCTCATAGCCTAGTTGCTTGTCCTAGTCCATCCCAGAAACAAGCCTAATCCTCAGTACAACTTTTTTGTCTTATGCTATTTTTTAAGTGGCATGCTAAACTTAACTGAGAAAATGAGTTAGCGTCTATGGCAAGTAACCAGTCTGTACCCGATTCCTGCAGCATCGGAGGTCCCCACACACCTGTGGGAATGGACTTGCATGCCCTGGCACTCGCATGGATGCATGCAATACACCCAGGCTTTCCTCCACCCTCTGCAGCATGGGAAGATGCCTACATTAACAAAATATTGGGCAACCATTTACCCAGGACATTTTCTTGCGTGGATCAAGGATGAGTGAGGCTACAGTGCTGAGCTGGGTAAATAACTTGAGTTAGAAAAGCTTCTGGGAGCTGCTTGTAGCAACAAAAAGTCTGTTTTGCAGCCACACCCAACGCACTCCTCTACAGCCAATGCTGAAGCCTCCAGCCAACCCAATGTGCACACGTCATTAAATGAAACTCTCACCTTCTAGCTGTTTGAAAACTTCAGCTTCTAAAAAGTCACCCTTTCTTGGATAGTATATGCAAGATGCATGTCATATTACACATGACACACAGCAATTCGTGGTGTTTGTTCATCTTCTAGTAAAGGTTCTTGGTCCTGTCGAATTAGAGAGCGGTACGGCTGTCTACAATCGGACACTTCTTGTGTGCGGCTCTGTGACTTTTAAATTAGTCGTGTCTTGTTGAAAACCTTTTTTCTGCATCATAACACAGTATGGAACGCAGCGTCTCCAACCAATCAGATCACAACATGCAAATAATTTGGTATTCAATCTATAAAACTGCATCTTCAAAGAAAATCATTGAAGTGCTAAAAATATTTTTAATAATGACCACAGAAGCCATATTTGTCTCTTTGATCTTCTGAAGCTTCTGCTGGTTTCAATCAGTATCCCCACATAAAATACAGTGGAAGTCTACAATAATAAAATCCCCATTCCCATGTCCATAGGAAAACAAATAGGTTCTCCTCTCAAGAAGGTAATTTGGTGTTCTGCCTCATCAGTGCCTGGGCCCCAGCCTCTTGCTGCTGGGTGTCTTGGCATCAGTTAAGTGGTTTCTGTCCTTCCCTCCATGTTTTACTCTTTCATTAAAGTGTTTCTGTTGTCTAATTATATCTTTTCAATCAAATTAGAGACTGCAGCATCTGGTTAGTGCCTGTAACTGTTGCCATCTGCACCTAGATGCAGCAGCACTTTTCAGTTAAGGAGGATTGCTCAAGTTCCAAGAGGCAGGAAGAGATTTGGAAAAAGTTTACTTGGAATGGAGTATAACTTGAAAGAAATTTCTTCAAAGACATTGGGAGATCCCCTGCTTGCTGTGATGTTCAGGAGGGTGACACAAAGCACCTCTCCCATCTTGTTTGGCAGCAGGAAAGGTGCTGTGGCTGCCCTGGGAAAGCACCTAGGAGGCAGCGTAAACATGCAGTCCCGGGAGGCTGGCCCGAGTGTCTGGCCACCACTTGGCAGCCCCGCACCTCTTGAACATCAGTTGGTTCCATGGTCTCGCTTCCTGCTCTGGGAATTCTGCTCTCCCCACATTACTCCCTTCACCAATTACAAAGAAGACTATTAATAAGACTAAGTTAATAAGGCCCTACATTCTCTGCTCCAGCTCTGTAGGGTGCTAATGTCATGGCTATCACATTACTGTCGTAGTGAGAGCTGCAGTGGAAACATCCATTTTGTTCCTCTTTCCTTTTTCCCTAACACATAGGCATTGCTGCCCGATTGATAATAAACCTAGTAATTTAGGTTGGTGCAGAAGATATGTTGGAGAGTGTTTGGGGTAGAGACACTCCTTTTCCTGAAAACAATATTCTGGCACCGATCCATAGTTTCAGAGTTGGTCGGGTCAGAACGGACCTGAGCAGATCATCAAGTCCGACCCCCTGCCATGGGCAGGAAAGAGTACTGGAGTCAAGTGACCCCAGCTAGGCGATTATCTAGCCTCCTTTTGAAGACCCCCAGGGCCCCAAGAACACTCCTGAAATTAAAACAAACCCAAAGAAAGTTGTGCATTTTCAGTAGAATCAGCAAATTCGTCATTCTGAATTTTCTATGAACAGACTTTTCCATAAACCCCATAGATGAGCTCCCCAATTCTGTTACAAAACTGTAACCCCAGGGGGCTCATCATCACTAAGCAAATGCCCACAAGAAGATGGACCTTGCAGCATGCTCAGATGATTTCCAAACGCCCGTTGCTTTGACTAGAAGCAGAAAAATTCCATTACAGGAACCTGTCAAAGAAAGCACCCTGCTACTTCTACCTCTTATTTGTGCACAACCACTTCCCCATATCTGTGGTGTCTCAGGTCTTTCAGGTAATTGAGACTTCCACCATTCAAAGCTCTGGTGATTAAAACCAAACCCTTGGTCTCCATCCAGAAACTCAATGAGCACCAGTGCACCTCTTCAGCTATCAGTGTTAGCTGCTCAGTGAGTCACAACTGACCCGCTGAGCACACTGCAGCAGGCAGACAGCTATTGGTTGCATTGCATTAAGTTTCCAACCAGTCCTAAAATGCCACTGCATGTGGAGCACAGACAGCCATCTAGTTCCAGAATAACAAAGGCCTGGATAATGGTAGTATGGTCCCTGTGTCAGAGAAGGAAGGTCACACGTGTCTAACCAGAGACAGATGGGAAAAAAATCTGGCTACAGCTGCTATTTGATCTTCTAAAAGCAGCCCTGGATCCAATAAACCTAATTGTGAACCTGCATCACAGAGGGGCATGTGTGGGAGGTAGCGACCCCTTCACCTGCTGCTGTGGTTCTCCCTTTCCCCACCTACTACCATCTCTTGCCTCCACCAGCTTCTAATGCATGCTCAGGCTTCATGGGGAAGTGAGGTTAGTTTGTCGCATGGCAGCAGTAGCATCAGATGCAATGGCAACAGAGAGCAGAGTGCTGTCTGAATACTGTATGCTGCAGCCCATGTTCTCTCCTACGAATTTCATGTATGCATTGAACAGGACCCTCTGGATTTAGCGGCTGAGAGTGACTGGGAACCCTCCAGTGACTCTGTCCCTACCTAACAGTGACTACAGACATCCCAATAAAATACCACAAGTAACAAAACTTGCAGGCAGCTGACAGATCTAATACTGTCTGCACAGATGCCTCATCCTTATTTATTGATAAAAGATGTTTAAACACCCTACAGTTTTACTTCAGACCCAGGTCTGAAACCCAGCTGATGAGGATCTAGGAAACATGAGGATCCCAGAAATGTACCAAGTTGATGTGCAGCAGCCTTCCAAATAAGTTTTCTAATACACTGAGGACCGGTTGTAATATGGGTTGGCAGGATCATCCTCCCACAGCAATGGGTTTTTACACGGGCCACACGCATCAACTTCCTTAAATATACCCAACTCAGCTACAACCAACAACCCTCGAGTATGCTGGGCACCTGTCCTCCTGCAGGGAAGTAAAAGGTTGGCAAAATTATTCTAAAGGAGCATCGCATTTTCCAGCTGATTTCATAGTTTCATAGTTGGTCGGGTCGGAAGGGACCTGAGCAGATCATCTAGTCCGACCCCCTGCCATGGCAGGAAAGAGTACTGGGGTCAAACGACCCCGGCAAGGTGTTCAGCCTCCTTTTAAAGACCCCCAGGGTAGGAGCCAGCACCACTTCTCTTGGAAGTTGGTTCCAGCTCCTAGCCGCCCTGACAGTGAAGTTGCGCCTCCTGATGTCAAGCGTGAATCTGCCGTCTGCCAGCTTGTGACCATTATTCCTGGTCACTCCTGGTTGTGCTTGAAACAGTTTACAGGTGTAATGACTGGGCAGCTATTTCTGAATATACTGGAGGAATGAATTAGCAGAGGGGAAGAGAGGGATGGACAGTGCTGCACAAACTAATTAATTAAAGAGATTAGGAAGTGCATTGAAAGGCCATGTTTCCAAGAAAGATCAGATCCTGAAGACATATGCATGTGGCTGCCTTACCACATTGCACGCACATTTCTTCATCTTCAGTTGACCATTCAGTTGCTAAATTGGAGTGTGTACCTCAGTCTTAGAGGGACTATGACCTTGATTAAATATGTATCTCCCAAGCTACCGAGGTTTATTTGAAAAACATAAAACAAAAACCCTTCACCCTATCACTGTGGCAACATGAAAGAGATTTTGCAAATCCCTTCTTAGCAATAGAAGGTGTGCACCAGTATTAAAATTGCTACATTTCATAACATTTTCAAGAGTTTGCTGGCATAGAAGTTTATTTAACATAAACAGTTCTGCCCTCATCATCCAGTATCTTGATCTTAGTGGAAACTCAAGGAACTTGACAATGACCTAAACTGCAAATTACCCCAAAACCAAAAAAAGCAATCAAAGAGACGGGTTACACATTATTTTGGCAAAGATTCATTAGCTGGGGGAGATGATGACAGCCCTGACTTCCTCCCCTGGTAATGGGATGGCTTGCAGATACTACTGTAATGGAGCTCAAAGCCTGAAGAGCACTAGCACAGATGAGATGAAAGTATGTTAAGGCAAAAGGCAGCTACTAATACGAGTTAAAACATGTGGCACTCTTCACAATTCCAGGATGGGCTGATGTTACCATTTGTTTAATCTTTGTGTCAGATTACATTCAGGTAGGGTTATTAGTGTAGCATTCCTCACATTTCTGAACAGTCTTTAGCTGATATATCTTCTGGTTTAAAAAAAAAAAAAAAAAGAGTTGGGGGGAGGCAGGGGGGGAAACCTAAGTTGCAGCACATATCTTTCCTGGGTGTGCATATCACTCCTGACAGTCAACTCTGTTCAACTTTCTTCTCTGTTATCTTATCCAACTTAATTTTACTCTGTTTTTGGTCTCTCTTTTTATTGTGCAAACATATTTCATATCCTTCCGCACATCCTCCCTACCCCGCATCCCTAAAACTACAAGGAAAAAGGGCTTGGATTTAACTGAAAAGCGACAGGCAGATTTGAAAGAAAAGGCAACATTTTGATGGCCTTCAAATCTCTGCTTCATTTGATTATGCAAACCTTTGTGGCTTGTTTGAATGATGGAAAACCAGATTTGTATTTTAGGTAAATGTACATGGTTCACCTGCTTTGTTCAAGTATTCAAGTAGCCTGAAAAAGTGCAGAGCTGATGGGATTCTGTAATGAAAAATAGTACGTGCCAAGAGGAAGCATTTGCCACACGCTCACTAGATATCAGTAGGAAATTATTGTTTTCCTTTGTAATGGCTTTAGTTGGCACTATACAAACCTATTTGGGGAGACAAAACTTTTGCCCATTTCTAAAACTGTACCTAAATCAAACCTTTTCAAAGACCCCCGAATGTCCATGTATATTTTTCATTACTTATGTCAGCCATGAAAATTAAAAAGTTAAGTCTGCCAATCAAACTGCAAATGGTATACATTTAGAGGTCTACAAACCTTGCTTTAAAACAGAAATAACCCATAAGGGTTGATGACTTTTAGGACTTCCACACCTGCACTGTTAAAAATACCTAAAATCTGTCAGCAGATTATTGTGGTGTTCTGCCTTAAGACTTTGTTTTCAAGAATGCAGCGAGGCTGGGACTTACAGACCAGTGAGCCTCGCTTCAGGAAATAGTGTTTTTGATTGACATGCTAAAGACAGAATTATAAAACACTTACTTACCTGGTTACCTGGGCTAATTACTTATTAGAGACAAACTGGCATAAGTTTTCCCAACTATTTAAGTTGGTCTAATAAAAGATATCAGGTTTACCCAAAGAACCTTGTCTGCCTATAAAGGAAAGTTGTACTTCTGTAGTCTACTAGATGTCTTATGTCACCTTTAATTATCAGGACATCTGCAGGAATGGAAACGCAGCAGTGCACAAGTAGTCCGGCAAATTCTTGAAGCGTGTTAGGAATAACTTTTTGGCACAGGTGGAAATGCCAACAAGGGGGGCAGCGCTTCGTGACTTATTGCTGACAAACAGGGAGGAATTGATCAAGAACGTGCAGGTGGAAAGCAACTTGAGTGACAGTGACCATGAAATGATGGAGTTCAAGCTCCTAAAGGGAGGAAGCAAGGTGAGCACCAGGATAAGGACACTGGACTTCAGAAAAATCAAACGTTAGCAGACTCAGGGAGCTGGGGGGCAGGAACCCCAGGAGGAAAGTCAGAGGCAAAAAGGAGTCCAGGAGAGCTGGCTGTACTTTAAGGAAACCTGGTTAAGGGTACAAGAGCAAGCTATACCAATGTGATGGAAGAACAAGGAAGTGTAACAGGAGGCCAGCCTACTTAGACATCAATCTCTTCAATGAGTTGAAACTCAAAAAGGAATCCTGTAAAAAGTAGAAACTTGGTCATGGTACTAGTGAAGAGTATAAGAGCATTACATGGACATGCAGGGAGAAAATTAGGAAGGCCGAGGCACAATTTGAGATGCAGCTGGCAAGGGACATACAAGGCAATACAAAAGGATTCTACAAATATGTCAAAAGTAAGAGGAACAGCAGAGAAACCATACACCTCTTATGGAACGGAGAAGGCAATCTAGTTGTGGATGGTGTGGAGAAGACCAATGGACACCAAATTGTGTGGAGTTGCAGACACGCCAGAGAGTAGAGCTAGGATCCAGAATGGCCTGGACAGACTGGAAAAATGGTCTATAATTAACCAGCACTGGTGAGGCCTCACCTGGAGGACTGTGTCTAGTTTTGGGCCCCACACTTCAGGAAGGATGTGGACAGTTTGGATAGAGTCCAGCACACAGCAACAAAAATTATGAGGGGCCTGGTAAGCTAGACTTATGAGGCAAGACTGAAAGCACTAGGGTTGTTTAGTTTGGAGAAGAGAAGACTGAGGGGAGAGGTGATTGCAGCCTTCAAAAAACCTGAAGGGTGATTATAGAGAAGAAAGGCTTTTCACTGTGACTTTAGGGGAGAGGTCTAGGAGCAATGGTCTCAAACTTCGGCAGGAGATATTTCGGTTGGAGATGAGGAGGAACTTTCTGACTGTGAGAGTGGTCAAGCATTGGAACAGGCTGCGTCGAGGAGCTGTGAAATCTCCATCCTTGGAAGTTTGAAAGACTCTGTTGCACAGACATTTGTCTGGGCTGGTTTAGTCAGGGATGAGCCTGCCTACATGACCTTGTGGAGTCCCTTCTAGCCCTACTTCCCTAGGATCCTCGTAAAGCATAAGTAGGCTTGGCGGGAGTCCATTTTTATTGGTAAATGTCGGTTTCACCTCACACTCGCAGACCAAAGAAAACACATTTCCAGCATTAAAAAGCAAAAATTATGAAAAGGGAATGTAAGAAAAATGATGGCTGATGAAGTGTGTGACAATAGAGAGAGCAGTAGTTTGGACTGCAACTCCCGGAAACCCCAGAGGACTGGGATTAAAGGAAGAGGCAGTGACAAACCAATGAGGGAGCTACAGATGAGTGGAGCGGGGACTGACGGCAGCTCTGCTGCTCAGCCGGCTGTAGTCCTGTAGTAGTTACGTTTCTCATTAATACATAGTCTGCCCCCCACACCTCTAATTTTGTGCAATCCTGAAATTTAAATTGATAAAAATAGAAATAAATGACTAAAGTAAACAATCAATATTATATGTCAATATTATTAAAAAATAAAAATTGAATTCTGCCAAGCCTAAGCATAAGGGATACCCTATTAACATATTAACAAAAAGTTCCTCTTAAGAAGTTATTAGATCACTTCACTGAGTGGTTCGCTGGCATCTTCTAGAAATCAGCTAAGAAATAAGAAACAATGATTAAGAAATTAGGATCCGTTTTCAGAAGGGACAGATGTTAATAGTATGGTGCATCAAGACTCAGTTCAGGATTTTCCTATCTGTTCACTGAAAAGAAACCAAACCCTAAGGCAGCCAAATAAAAAGGAGGAGAAGCTTTGAGAAGACTGGAGAGTTCTACTAAGATAACGTGCAATGGTTGGAATTACATGAGCGTTCGGCTTGCCCGACTGCATTTTAATGCACTGTAAGCACTAAAGGAAAGAACTAGGGTGGGTGTGGACCCCTCAGTGAGAACCTTTCTGCAAGGTCCAGTAGCAATTTGAAGAGGAATAAAACGTTAGCTTACATAAGGAATGGGAAAGAAAAATAATGGCTTGAGTATTGAAAGGCCATTCCTTATTATGGATGTGCTAGGTGTGGTTATTATGTATTTAAAGATGAGCTCAACTTCATATATTTTTGAAGTATGTAAGTAGATGGGAAATGTTATGAGTTACTATATTTATTCATTAGCATTTTGATTTTGGGGGTGCACTACTAATAATGGCTGTACCTTGAGAACAACAGATAGATATAGAAAAAGAGCATTGCACTGCCAGCCTGTGGTACCATTATATCGGCGTGTGAGCTCTCATTCAATCTGGATGCTTTGTAATGAAATGGACGCCTTGGGTGTAAGGCTGTCACTGATTCCTGCTGTTCACCAACATCTGCTTGACTGAATAACGGCAAGGTAAAAACCAAGGCCAAGTGCAAGTACATTGCATGGCTGAGGCAGACAAATGAGTCGGGAGCTTTGGAGGTGAAACGGGCTGCCAGCACGTAGTGGCCCCTGTGTACCCCAGCACCATGCAAACACCAGCCAGACGTAGACATTCTCCCAGCAGAATCTGTTTCTTCATCAGTTGGTAGAAATTTGCAAGACCTGCATTTGAACTACTGTTTAGGCAACAAAGCTGCCTGAAAGGATTCTTGAGATGATACTAGCATTTGATGGGAACCTGGCTCAGCTGCCTTCAGCTGTCCATCCCACACTCTGCTGCTTGTCCCATCTCCCTTCCATTACCCGTCTAGCTGCTAGCATGCTCCTTGGTGCTTCTACTGGCTCCAGAGACTCCTCCATGCTCACACGTATGATCAATCAAATGCATGAGCTTGGTCAAGAGGTAGGGACAATCTCGGGGATAGCTCTGTGAGGCCTTGGGTCAGCACAGATGTAGTTAGGGACCTTCTGGAAGGGCTGGACATTTTTAAATCTGCAGATCCAGGTGTCCTCCCCTCAAGGGTGTTGCAGGAGCTGGCAGGCGTCATTGCGGAGCCCTTGGCACGGCTGTATGAGCATTCGTGGTCATCTGGCCAGGTGCCGGGGGATTGGAAACTGGCTAATGTGGTCCCCATTTTAAGACAGGGAGGAAGGAGGGCCAAGTAACTATAGGCCTGTAAGCCTCACCTCGGTGCTTAGGAAGCTCTTGGAGAGGATCATCAAGGAGCACATCTGTGGGGGCAGCAGGGGAGATCATGCTCGGGGGCAACCAGCATGGGTTCATCAAAGGCAGGTCCTGCCTGACCAACCTGGTTGCCTTTTATGACCAAGTAACTAAATCCTTGGATGATGGTGTCGCCATAGACGTAGTCTTTCTAGACTTTAAGAAGGCCTTTGACACTGTCTCTCACCCCATCCTCATCAATAAATTAAGCGACTGTGGCATTAAAGCCTGCACAGTTGGATGGGTAAAAAATTGGCTGACGGAGCGCACCCAGAGAGTAGTGGTGGATGGGTCGTACTCAATCTGGCTAGATGTGAGCAGTGGGGTCCCCCAGGGCTCGGTCTTCAGGCCTGCACCATTTAACATCTTCATCAGCAACTTGGACAAGGGGGTGGAAAGCAGCTCTCCAAGTTTGCTGCTGACACTAAGATGTGGGGCGAGGTGGACACACTTGAAGGGAGAGAGAGGCTGCAAATAGATTTAGACAGACTACAAAAGTGGGCAGATGAGAATAGGATGGGGTTCAATGTAGATAAATGCAGGGTGCTGCACCTGTGGAGAAGGAATCCACAGCACACAGACAGGCTGGGGAGCTCCCTCTTGAAAGCACAGAAGCGGAAAGGGATCTGGGAGTCATTATTGACTCCAAGATGAACATGAGCCACCAATGCCAGACCACGGCTAGCAAGGCCAGCCATACCTTGTCGTGCATCCAAAGATGCATCTCAAGCAAGTCCAAGGAGGTGATCCTCCCCCTCTATGTGGCGCTGGTCAGGCCGCAGCTGGAGTACTGCGTCCAGTTCTGGGCGCCGCACTTCAGGAGGGATGTGGCCAGCCTGGAGAGGGTCCAGAGGAGGCCACCCGCTTGGCGAGAGGGCAACAGGACAGGCCCCACGTGGAGAGGCTGAGGGACCTGAACCTGTTCAGCCTCGGCAAGAGGAGGCTGAGGGGGGACCTGGTGGCTGCCTACAAACTCATCAGGGGAGATCAACAACAAATAGGCAGAGCCCTTCTCAGCACCACCGGGAGTGACGAGCAACAATGGTAATAAGCTGATGGAGAATAGGTTTAGGTTAGAGATCAGAAGGCAATATGTTACAGTTAGGGTGGCCAAAATCTGGAACCAACTTCCCAGGGAAGCGGTCCTCAGCCCTGCCTTGGGCAAATTCAAAAAGAGGTTACACGATCACCTGTCTGGGTTCATGTGAACCCAGCTTTCATTCCTGCCTGTGGCAGGGGGGGGGGGGAGATGATCTGTTTAGGGCCCTCCCGACCCCAGCTACTATGAAACTATGAAGATGCAATCAAAATTCCATAGAGTGTACTGATCAATAGGAGATCCCTAATGTTTCATTTAATTTTGCATGTTGCAGTGTTAGCAGTGAGGGCTGATACTCACTCAAAATAAATAAATAAATAAATTTGGTGGGTTTAATCTTACTTATTATGTTTTACTCTCCAAAGCATACTAATACAAGTTGTATACAATATTTAATACAAGTAATGAAGCCAGTAATACAAGAACCAATCAAGAGGAGTGTAACGCAAGACAAAAAATGTACATTTTGGACAGTGCCTTTTACAGCATGAACTGCTAGAAGAAAATGTTTAAATGAACTTAAAGTGGGATCCTTTGCAGAAAAGTGACACGCTCTTTCTCTCCACTTTCCAGAATGTTACACGGCCAATGGGGCAGACTATCGGGGCACGCAGAACCAAACCTCCCTACATGCAGGGAAGCCTTGTCTCTTTTGGAATGAGACCTTCCAGCACCCTTACAACACCTTGAAATACCCCAATGGAGAAGGAGGGCTTGGGGAGCACAATTACTGCAGGTAAGAAATATCTCACTGTAAAGGTGGCCTCTAAGCCCAAAGTTTTATTAGCCCTTGACCAAAAATGGTAAGTGGATGGGACATGCTGGAGGGTCCCTTGGCTGTCAGAGCTGGGACAATCAGAAAGACAACTTTACACCAGCAACTACATCCCTTTAACCTCACTCAGCCCACAGGCAGCTTGAGACCTTGGTTCTCCTCAGATCTTAACAAAGCCCACGTCACCAAACCAATCTCCCACCTGGCACAGCAGATAACAACTGGTATTCTTCCTAAAAGGCATTTGAAGAAGTTGGCAGGAAAGGGACGTAGTGAGGGTACGCGGAGGCAAGGAGCTTGGACATTTTGCATGGGTTTCATCCTTGCCTATACTTCTGGCTCTCCCATGCCCAGGACCATTGTCCCTAGTGCTTAGGAAGACTGAATAGTCACAGAATTGTTTTCAGTGAATGAGAATTGTTATGAGATTGTAGTTTGAAAATGTGCCTTCCCTTTTTTGGCTTTGTTCCACTTCAGTAACATTCACCGTTGAATGGGGAAGTGTCTGGGCAAAAGGTGGATCATATAGGAAGGGGGTGAGATATTCCGTGGAAGGAAGGATCAGGGGAAGATGGGAACGGAGAAGGGTGGGACAGACCATCACACAGGAAGGCACTGAAACATGCCCTCGTGACGCACAGAGAGGACTGGAACACCTGGCAGGGACACCTGGAAGGAGATATGCCTGTGGCTGTGCTGCCAGCAGTGCCTTTGAAGTTCTCTGATCTCTTGCCATTGATGTGAAGTGTATTATGGTAATGTTAGATTGTATTATGCAGTTACTCATTTTACATCACCTCAGCCCCTCTCAGCAATAAAAGCAAATACAAAGAGAGAGAGAGAGACTCGCTCTGTCAAACCTGGATAGTCCGTCCCGACATTGTGCTGGAAGCCCATTAACACAGGCATCTCCAAGCTCACAAATCACAGAGTGGCAGACTGCAGGGAGCCATGTGGCCTCCCCCCACAAACACCTTTCTTGCAGCCCTCAGCTCAGCAAGACCAGTGCGGAGGACCGTGACAGTCTCTGCGACATACACAAAGAGAGGGAACCTCTTGGGTGAGCTCCGGACTACCTATGAACAGTGAGAGGCCGATGGAAAAGCTGGAGCACAATGCTCAGTGACAGGAGAAAAGAAACGCCTTAAATGATGATGCCCTATTATGCCATACTCACTACACCCCTACTAACAGCTTTGCCCATCACCTCTGCCTCAGACATGGCTGTCCTGCAATGCATAGAGCAAAGCACGCAAAACCCTCAGATACCTGATAAGAGAACAGGATATATGTGGTCAGGTCCGATGCTAACCATTCATTTACACAAGCAGCCACTAAGACAAAGAAAAAGATTTCATTGCACAGTGGCTTCATGACCATGGAAATCTCTCAAACATTTTGCAAAACCTCAGCTCAGCCATAACAGAACTGGGAGCCCAGAAGGACTCATTTCTTGTTCGTCTCCATGCAGCCGCTACAAGAAGCCAAGTACAAAGTTTCCAAAGCTGCTAGCCACATCTATGATTCCCATGCATTTCAAGATGCTTATGTAGGAAGCCTTATTATCACAATTTATGGAGATGTACTTAAAAGTATTTTATTTTCCTATAACAGGTACACCAGCAATGTTTCTGTAGCTGCCAAACTGAAGGGAATAACCATATTCCCACAGGGTAGGCTGCTGTGCTGGCAGGTTTCCTCCATCCCCTAGAACCACACTTGCTTTCTTCCACTATATCTTAGCCCCAATCAAATATTAACCTTTGCTTTCCCATAGTCCTGAGCCCTCCTCTTTCAGCACCTCTTCCCAGGTATCTCCAATCCTGACCATCAGCAGACCCTGCTCTTCCAGCCATGTGTCCTCAGCCCTGCCAGTCATCTCTAGCTGCCTTGTCCTTGACCAGCAGCACTCTGTCCATTTCCGACTCTGGACCTCCCTAACCTAGACTTACCTTTTACCTTCACCCTGTTTTTGAAGAACACCCCGTGCCTAGGAATTGCATCTGAATTAACTGCAAGTCATCTAAGCTAACATAGGCATAAGGACCACAACAGTGAGGAATTTTACTTCTCTGCCTGATACCATGTGGGGGTCAGTGGTTTGGCACTGGAAGTGAAAGGGTGCTGACTGCTCCCATGATTTGTGCCACGGTGTTGAGGCTGGATGAAGAATTTCAGCACCAAAAGCCATGTCTGCACAGCATGTCCAGCACTGGCACCCTCAGACATACCTCTCCACTCTTTGTAACCTGCCTCCCAACCTGGATGACATGTAGCTACCTTCATGGAACACCAACGGCAGCCTAGTTATTGCAGGGGCAGACAAAATGGCACTGGCACTTGCTCATTCAGCAGTGTTAATTAGTCCATTTGCAGCACTGCACATAGCTACAGGGCTTCCAATTTGGGAGTCAGCTCATGGGGCTGTGCAGTATGTTTGATGGCATCACTGACTGGCATGGGAAGTTTCCCACGCAGACATGCCCTACCTGCAGTCCTGCGGTTCCTCTTCTGATCTGCCAATCTAATTCAAGTGTTTGTCATAGGATACAACTAATGCAGGAGGGTTTACAGTGCGGTAGCCTCACTTCTGCATTCTTCTCAGTCATAAGAGCTGGTGAAACACTCAATGCAAGTTAAAGTAACAGTGGTGATGAAACTTTAGATCTAATGCAACACTTGGGAGTCATGTGGCTCACAAGTACGTTAATGTTTGACATCTTTTTGCATCTCCTTCCTTTGATAGGAACCCTGATGGAGATGTCAGCCCATGGTGCTACATTGCAGAGCATGAGGACGGCGTGTACTGGAAATACTGCGAGATTCCATCCTGCCGAAGTAAGAACACCACATAATAACATAGGTCTGCTCGACTCCCGAGCAGAGATTGGCAGTCATACAACAGTGGGTAGTGGTTTTCTAACAGGAACTAGGAGAAAATGAACCATCTTATTTTTAATTGTAAGCTCAGCAAGCTTTGGAGATCTAGTTTCCAGAGCTATATGAAAACTCACTGCACCCTCCCACTCATTCTTGGATTATGTTTTCTACATAAAGTACAGCACACAGATGCACCCAATATTTGTCAAGTGCTGCATGTTTCCTACACATACAGAAGTACGTTAAATTTAATAATAGACAAGTGAATAAGAAATGTGAAACTATTCATTAAAGTTCAAAACATAAAGCACACATCTGTTACTGAAGACAGTTTGATCAGTTTGTGAAAGGGATTGTGACACAGTCACCTGCAAAGATAGGATAGTGGACTCAATGCTTCAGTGACCCAGCATGTAGAGGGTCTATTGCTCTGATCTAGGCTTCCCCCCTCCCCATAACGCCTGCAGAACAGTCCAAATGTTCATGTTTGTGTGCCAAAGGCTAGGTTCTCAAGAATCAGCTTTTCAAAACTAGCTGCCTAAGTGCTGAACATAAAACCCATTGAGGCCTATATTAACTGTTTACTGTCAGTTTGGGTGGTAGGTCCAATCCTGTACACACTTACATCCTTGCTTTAATTCCTGCAGGCAAGTGATCTCACTGGCTTTCAGTGAGATCACTTGCACACATCACAATAAACACCTGCAGGATCCTCCCATAGTCCTTTAGTTGCACACATCAAATTTGAATTGGAGTAAAAACAGAGCGAGCACAATGTGATTAACCAGTACCTATCCTGTGCGTGTGGACAGGCAATCTGTACATGCAAGTGAGGCAGCCAAATTTAACTATTTACCTTTACATCAAGCCGCTTCTTGTCAGGTTCCTTGCTGTGGACTGAGGAGCCTAACCTCCATTAACCAGGATTAAAAATTTTGGCCTTGTTTGTTAAGCAAGGAACAAATAGTTCAGAACCACAAAGCATAGACAGTAGCGAGTTTTATTCTTCACTTCCTCAAAATACCAGGAGCTATCCCAGCTCCAAATCACCCACTGAATTGTTGCATTTCTTTCTTAATTTAGAATGGGGGAATCTGAGTTTTCTTTAAAGTTCCCAGTTGCTAGTGAATTCTCTGGATTTGGCGCCAGTAAAACAAAGTTGGAAACAAATTCTCCCCAGTCCATTTGTTCTGCACAAAGAAATCCTTTCAGTACCAGCCTCTGTCATTTTCTCCGTGGTTGGAAACAGAAGATTTAAATTTGGACACTTATTTGCACAGATAATCCCAGACTTACATTTACAAAATGTCCTTTTGACCAGTAGCAGCTGCTTCAAGCATCGCATTGAAACCAGATACTAGAAAAAGGAATTGGAGCAATTTAGAACAAACTGTATGTTGCAAGCTCCTCCAAGCCTTAATGCAAACCTGATGGTTGGTGCAGTTCTGTAAAGCGGGGGGGTGGGACCAAACGTCTTTCTTCTCTAGTTTTTCTCTGTTCAGGAGATCTGATGATAACCCTCAGGAATACTGTGAGCAGGCTGGGAAAGTGCGTGGTATGGAGCTGGGTGTTGTGGTGGAGAAGTAATGTACTCCAGGAAGTCTCATTGATAGATAGCTTACTTTTTAGAGAGTTAATGGGGCTTTGTTATAAGCAGCCTTCTACCTAACTGCACTGAGTGCCTGAAGACACAAAACTCTAATAGTGGGACTTAGCATAGTTAAGCACAGGTGCAGTGCGGACAACAGAAAGCTGGAGTAATTGCCTGAAGGACTTATATAGAATACTGATATTTTTAGATCACTGTAATGCTAATTTTGAATCTATTGTTACTGCTTTCCTGGAGAATGATGCACAATATTTCAAACCTACACTAGCATTAATAGTTAGCACCAAGTGTGTCACACAGAAATGCATATCATGATGTATTCACGAATATAGCATACAGAAGCAGCAATTTTATGTAGATCCAAATGCTCATACCAAGTCTGTCTATCTGTCATCCACCTCCATGTGCCAGTATGTCCTCTCAGAGGCTTAGAAGGGACTTTAAACAAATTCAAAAGGTATTAAAGGCAGAGAAGAACACCACACCTGAGCATCAATGAAGTACACGTCCTTCTCATAAAGGGAGGAACACTGACAATAACCACATCTAAATCAATATGTGTTGGCATGGCAGGAGCTTAAATAAATGTTTTTGTCCTCTTTGATGAGTGATGAGCTTCTGGAGGGGCTGGACGTTTTTAAGTCAGCCGGCCCGGACGATCTTCACCCTAGAGTCCTAAGGGAACTGGCTGGGGTCATTGCAAGTCCCCTGGC
>NW_017729001.1:35085295-35116844 GCF_001723915.1 Gavialis gangeticus | reverse complement strand
TATGATCAAGGGACAGCAGGGTAGGTCCTATGAGGAAAGGTTGCGGGACCTGAACCTGTTCAGCCTTCAAAAGAGAAGGCTGAGGGGGGATCTTGTGGCCTGTTACAAACTGGTTAGGGGGGATCAGCAGGCGCTGGGGGAGTCCCTGTTCCCCCGAACGCCGCAAGGAGTGACCAGGAACAGCGGTCACAAGCTGGCAGAGGGAAGGTTTAAGTTGGACATCAGGAGGCGCGACTTCACGGTCAGGGCGGCTAGGGTCTGGAACCAGCTTCCAAGTGAGGTGGTGCAGGCTCCCACCCTGGGGGTTTTTAAGAGGAGGTTGGGTGACCACCTTACTGGGGTCGTTTGACCCCAGTGCTCTTTCCTGCCATGGCAGGGGGTCGGACTAGATGATCTGCTCAGGTCCCTTCCGACCCTAGAAACTATGATCAATATGAAATTCAGCCAGTCATCAAAGTTAACTGAGTCAGGCTGCCCAACATTTGTGGATTACATGAAACTTTCTAATCACAATCTCACAACACTCCTGGAAACATACAATTCTCGTTGTGTGTATATCGTATATTCAAACTGACACACAATTTGGAGGTGTATTGAAAGTGATGGACACAGGTTAGTCATGTAACTCTATATGGACTGCTGGGTTAAGAAGCCTCATTTGGCCAACAAGCATTTTAAAACAGGTACAGTTAGGAACAAAAACTGTAGGTCACTCTGAAAATATGGGAGACTGTATTTTGGAACACAATTGTGGAGCCTGCATCTGTATTGGGGGATAGACTAGATGTCCCCCAAAGCCCCTTCCAATCCTTCAAAGTTATGATTCTTTGGGATTAAAAAGGACTTTGTAGCTGCAGTCAACAGCTGCTTGAGCATGGTCGTGGCATTGGCCAGGGAGAGTGACCGCAAGTTGTAGTAGCAGTATTATTGTAGCACCTACAACCCTCAGTCCTGGCCCAGAACCCAGTGTACCAGGTACAAATGCAGGACAAAAGGACTGTCCCTGCTCCAAACTGCAGACAGCCTGAGTACAAGGTAAGAGAAAGCAGAGATATACAAACCAACAGGATGGATGCGCCAAGACGATACCAATCAGCATGATGGGCCGTAGTCATAGCACTCAGAAGATCCAACTGGTGTCAAGGTTTCCTGGATGCTGACGCTGGGCAGTTTTAGTTTAAACATAAAGATGCAACATTTCAATGGTAACAGTAATTAACCACAGGGACAACCCACCTAGGAACCCACCCAACAGATTCTCCATCATGTATGCTCTTGAAATTCAGATTTGTAATAAGATGTGCTCTTGCTCAAACTGACAGTATGAGCGCGATTCATGCATTACTGGGTGCATCTCTGTATCTTGCACTATGCAGGAAGTTCCACCCGGTGACCACAGTGGTCTAGTCTGACTTTAAAATCTACGAATGAATGACGCATCTTTATCTGAATTATATCCAGTCAACAAAAATCTGCTGTCAGTGAGCTTGAATGCAAATCCAAAGATGTCAGGATTGAACACTCATGCTGTCATCAGTCTGCTGCTGCATTATTTGCATTTGTCTGTTGCAGTGTCCCAATTAATACTCATGGGGGGCGGGGGGAGAAGAGCATATTTATCATTTACTATCTTCACTAACTGGCAGAAACAGCAGTCTATGCTAAAGAACTAAGGATGACCCTGTTTAACATCTGTTAGATGGCTATTGAATTTTCAGCCATTCAGTCCCTGCCTACACTTAGACACTTACCTTCCCAAAAGAATGGTCTCAGAGTACAGGGGTTATGCCCATTAGGGTGAGAACTACGTAGCATTTCTCAAGGGAAGCGATTTCTTACAGCATGCTTGTGTCTGTTAGATCCTGAGAAAAGCCATCTGCTATTCTGGGCATTTCTATCAGCGGTCAGTTTTATACAGGGTGAACAAGGCATGTATTAAGAGCACATGATTATAACGTGTTTAACTAGAGACACCGTACAAAAGAGCCAAATTCTGCACTCTCTCACTTTGCCACCATAGCTTTAGAAGAAATCCTAAGTTTACCACATCAAAGTCCCCAATCTCTCATGTGACCTCTCACACCAAACACTCTGTGATTATTACCCTGTCACAGCAATTCCGTGGTAGCCAGAGGTGGGACGGTCCTATCTAAATCAGATCTGCACACACTGTGCTCAGTCCATGATGCTGAGCCCCTTAGTCCCAGTCCAGGACAGCATCTAATGCCCTGAACACGAAGCAAGCAAGGCATCCAAGTGACTTCATAGGACCAGCCATGCGCTTCCAGTTAAGCACATGACAAAGTGGCTCACTGGATCAGGGCTGGTGTGGTCAGCAGCTTGAAGGGCTGGACTCTACTTGGGACTCGCTTCCTAGTCCTAGGCTAGATTTCACCTCCTGGAGAACTGCTGCTGGTTCCAAATTCAACATACCACTTACGTTTGCCAAAGATGGGAGTGGTGGGGGAGCCTAGGGGAGCACTGCATGGGGATTTAGGAATTTGCCTAATGGCTCAGGCTGGCTCCTTTGCATAGAACAGATAAATGGATTTATTCTCTGGAGACAGAGACTGAGGTTCCCACCATTAAATCTTACTCTACAGTAAGTTAATATGTTGTCTGAGGAAATCTCATGTCTCCTGGGCAAAGTGAGCTCGGATGGTATATAGGAAGCATTTGTTGGGCAATGTAATAATGCATTGTTTGGAAAAATGATCCGTCTCTGTGGGTATTTTGTTCTGTTCAGCTGGACTCAGCTGGGGAAGAGCTCCAACTGAAAATTACCTCCCAGATACTGGTTCAGGCACTACTCTGACATCTCAGTCACTAGTTGCTCATTGCTGCAAGACAGTTCATGGCCAGAGTTAGCACAATGCTTTGTACACTGATTTGCACATGGGAAACTTCATGTGTATTTGAAAGCGTAACTGCTTTCTGAATGGTAACCAAAGCAGCATGAACGGCTCAAACCAAAAACTACAAACGCTAGATTTTTCTTCCTCCTAGCTCCTGGTTCCTCAATCTCTCCTTTGCAGCAATACTTATTAGACACAATTGTCCTTGTGCAGAATACAATATACAGTTTGGTATATTTGCTGTTTGCCGGGAGAAACTCTAAACCTGCCTGCTAGGAGACGTCTGTCCCCAGCCGTCCTTTTTCACTGGTACACACCCACTTCCACCCTGCTTTTGTTCAGGCTCACTCCCCTTCCATCAATAGCTAAACGTACAATAGGTTATCTTGTGCCTTGGTGTTTCAGCGGGGCTAAAGACCATATGTTTCTTTTCCTTTTTTTGTTTGTTTGTTTGTGACCTAAGTACTTCAAGGATTCTCGTGGTATTTTCAGTGTCCACAGCACCCAGAATGCTTTCATCTGTTCTTTGCTTTTATGAATGAGTAGTGAAGGGCCTATGTAGACATCAGACATCAATCAGCTTAATGAACGCACACTAAAACAATATTGATCCCCATCCGATTTGTTACAAGTTAGTCACGAAGTTAAATGTCAGCTGGACCCAGCAAGACCACAGCAGAAAACCAGGGTCAACCTGTCAGATTATTGGCTCACTGGTCCAGTATCAGGCAAAGACCCCACTTTTCAGCAAGGGGCATTCTGCTCTGCCGGAGCTAGTTTCTGTCTCGTCTGCGTGATTTGCATGTCTGTCTTTCAGCATTTATGACATGTAGACATCGCAGTAGCCATTTTACAATCCCATACTGACATTTTGTACCATTAAATCTGATAGTGCCAGTCGAATAAGGCCTTGTGCCAGGAATGTGAGACTCCTGGCATTAAGGGGTCAAGAAGAACCATGGAGTTAATAGTTCTACAGAAAAAGACACTGAAGTGGCTCATCCCTCTCCCACTCCAGCTTGCTCTTTTTCAACTTTGCTGTATTTACTTTCACATCAATGGCTCGAGCTGTAAGGGAAACCCTCAAGTTAACATGACTCCGAGGCCTGGTGTGCCCGAAGGATGCTCCACTATTGCACTGCTCTTCCGTTACAGTGCACTGTCCAGAGGAATTGGTCACATTGTGGATGCTCCGTCCCAGCCCAGCGTGAGCTGTCCAAAAGAAACTGCACTGCTCCTGCAAGCTGTTCTGTGCCTGTGCTAGCACTCTGGGGTCCACAGGGCTACAGACTTCCCGCAACATGGCGTGTCACCTGCCAGAACAAGGGACCATCCTGATGTCACCTCCTGGCCTCGGGCCTGACCAGGAGGTCAGGGTACAGGAGAAAGCCGAGTGCTGCAGGAGGTGGGAGTTTGGCTGTTGCCATCTCCTCCACGATCCCATGGCAGCAGGTGGCTGCGGGGGTGCCAGGCCCTGTGCTAAGTGTACGTGTCCACAGGATCGAATGGACAACTGCCAGCTTCTGGGTAGTCGACAGCATCGCTGCCAGGGCATGACTGGAAGAGGAAGTTATGGGATAAGTTGCTAAGGCAGAACTTCCTCCTATTACCCCGTAGCCATTGTGTGAGTGACCCCTCACCCAGCAAGTGTGAACAAAGGGATGAAGGGCTGTGGCTGAAACCAACTATGGGAAAGATCACTGATGCTGAGAGCAAAGGGGAACAAAGAACAAGGCAATTGCGAGTGCACTGACTTCTCTCTTGACTGAAGACATATGACCTCCAACCATCAAGACAATACTGAGCTCCAGAGTCTTGCACTTCTTGCTGCTCCAAGACTCGTGCATCGGTGAACGCAAGTGCTGTCTGCCACTGTCAGCTGACCTAAGCACTGCTTTTTCCTCTACTCCAAGGTGATTATTCACAGTTTCTTTTACCCACAGACCAGACTAACCCTCTCATTTCCTGCTCTCTTGAGCGTGCAGTTGGTGTGGAGAAAGCACACTGCTTATTGTGGTTGCTAGTGCAACATTAATAATGATAGTAGACACAAGACAAAGCTTGTTGTTCAGATGAAACAAAAGCAGAAACAACGCAGCAACATGATCTGCTCGGTGAATGAGAGTATGGCTTGACAGGAAGCTGAGTGACTGCAGCTGGCCACCAATCCCTCTGGCCAACTGTTTAATAGCCGAGCATGGAACAGCCGATACACATTTAATTATTGTTTTTTTAAATAAATGATTCAGTTTTTTTAAGTTCTTGGAGGATTTCACAGACATTAGGGCTGGAAAGGACCTCGGAAGATCATCGAGTCCAGCCCCCCACCCGAGGGGCAGGAAGTCAGCTGGGGTCATAGGATCCCAGCAAGATAAGCATCCAGTTTGCTCTTGAAGGCGTTCAGTGTAGGTGCTTGAACCACCTCCGATGGCAGGCTGCTCCAGGCCTTGGGGGCTCAGACAGTAAAGAAAGTCTTCCTTATGTCCAGCCTGAAACGGTTTCACAGGAGTTAATGACCGTTCGACCTTGTTATCCCTTGGGGCGCTCTGGTGAACAAATGTTCCCCCAGATCCTGGTGGTCACCCCCGATAAACTTATAGGTGGCCATCAGATCACCGCTGAGCCTGCACTTTTCCAGGCTGAAGAGCCCCATGGCTCTCAGCCTGTCGTCGTAAGGTCTGTTTTCCTGACCTCTGATCATGTGCGTGGCTCTCCTCTGGACTCCGCGTTTAAACGGGTATCCTGGACGTTGGCCGCTCAGACAACTCTCGGGATTCTACTACTATTTTGCCCCCACTTATGCCCCCAAATTCTTTACAAGTGAGCCAAGGGGCACAGGGAGAAATAAAAAGCAAAACAAGCCACTTCAGCTGTGAGACCAGTTAGGAGGATACCATTTTACAACAGCAACAGCAAGTAGATAATGCCTCCAAAACGGTAACTCCTGCTCACCTTGGAGCTAAAAAGCATAGAGTGCACCCTTTTCTCCCACCAAAGCCTTTAAAACTGAGGTTTGGGTCCTCTGACCCAGCTAAACTGCTCAGCTGAGGACCAGAGGAGGCAGGAAAGCTGCTATTACATCTCTCTGATCTTAAGGGTTGCCTCAGGGCTGCTCTAAAATGATGTCTGAAGCCCAAGGAGCTTTTCCAGCAGGTGGAGATAACTGCAGAGTAACAGTTCTCCCATTACAGCCTAGAAGAGTGATCCAGAGATGGTGGTGCAAGCTGGAAACACAAAAGACTGATTCAGTTCCCTTCTCCCCCAGGCATCCTTTACGACTGAGAAAACTACTTAAGGGTGAGTCTCAGTGTTGCTTAGGCACCTAACTCCTAATGATTCAAATGGGAGTTCATAGATGTTAGGGCTGGAAGGGGCCTTGCACGATCATCGGGTCCAGCCCCCTGCCCAAGGGGCGGGAAGTCAGCTGCGGTCACCCCAGCAAGATAAGCATCCAAGCATTTCTTAAAGGTATCCTGAGTAGGTGCTTACACCATTCCAGACTTTGGAGACTTGGACGGTAAAGAAGTTTATCCCTATGTTCAGTCTAAAATGGTCTTCCAGCAGTTTGTGACCATTAGACCGTGTCTTCCCTTGGGGTGCCCTGGGGAACAGACCTGCTCCCAGTTGCTGGTGCACATCCTGATGAACTTACAGGCTGCCACCAAGTCCCCCCTGAGCCTGCGCTTCTTCAGGCTGAGGAGTCCCACGGCTCAGCCTCTCTTCGTAGGGCCTGTTCTCGAGACCTCTGATCGTGCGCGCGGCTCTCCTCTGGACTCTCTCAAGCCTCTTCACGTCCTTTCTAAAATCTGGAGCCCAGAACTGGATGCAGTACTCCAGCTGCGGCCTCAACCAAGGCCAAGTAAATTGGGAGGATGACTTTGTGGGTCTTGCTTGAGATGCATTGATAGATACAAGCCAGAATTTTATTTGCTTTGCTGGCCACAGCATCACGTTGGCAGCTCCTGTTCATCTTGCGGTCCATCAAGACCCCCAAGTCTCTTTCGGTCATGGTGCTAATGAGTGTAGCACTGCCGAGCCTGTAAGTATGATGTGGGTTTTTTCTCCTGAGATTGAGCACTTTGCATTTCTGTGTTGAGTGCCATCAGGTTTTGATCTGCCCACCTTGCAAGTCTGGCCAGGTTGGCCTGAATTGCCAGCCCATCCTCTAGCGTGACCACACTTCCCCATGATTTGGTATCATCCGCAAACTTAGCCAGTCTGCTTCTGACACCCAAATCCAGATCATTTATGAATATATTAAAGAGTACTGAGCCCTGGGGGACGCCGCTGGTCACCATGCGCCATGTTGACTCGGTTCCATCCACTGTCACTCTCTGGGTCTGACCACAGAGTCAGGTCCCCAGCCATCAGACTGTAAGGTTGTCAGGGTCATAGTTCCTCAATTATACCGTGAGGACATCATGGGAGACCAAATCAAAGGCTTTTTTGAAATCCAGCTACGTGACATCAACCTCTTCTCCCTTGTGCAGGTGATGCGTCACCTGGTCATGGAAGGAAGTGAGGTTGTTCAGGCAACACCTACCCACAATGAAGCCATGTTGGCTCCCTCTCAAAACGTTGCCTTCCATTAGCTTGTTGTTGATGGATTCCTTGGTAATTTTTTCCAAGATCTTTCCAGGGATTGCGGTCAAACGGATTCACGTGTAGCTCCCTGGATCTTCCTTCCTTTCTTGAAGATAGGCACCACACTGGCCCTCTTTCAGTCTCCTGGAGCCTCTGCCAAGCGCCACAAGCTCTCAGACAGCCTCGCCCCTGAGCATGCTCGGGTGCCAACCAACTCTTTTAGCACTCTTGAGTGCGTTCCGTCCGGGCCAGCTGGCTTGCGGATGTTCAGCCTCTCGAGCCGTTCCCTCACGAGAGCTTCGCCAATTATAGGCATATGATTGCCCTTACCCTGGTAGTTGTGCGTCCTGTCAGGCATCGCGATCTACTTGGGCTGGTGGAAAACTGATGCAAAATAATTGTTGAGGAGATTAGCTTTTTCCTGGGTGTCGGTTGTCAGTTGCCCCATTTGGTTCAGCCGGGGTCCAATGTTGCCCTCGTTTTTTCTCCAACTTCCCACGTATCTGAAGAAGGACTTTTTATTGTCCTTGATTCCCACAGTCGGTTTGAGTTCGGTTTGGGCCTTGGCTTTCAGTTAGGCACCAAACCGCATCTGAGCTTCAGTGTCTCTGTCCCCGCTCGGTGAAAGGGAACGCTGTTTCCTCGTCTCAAGAGTGTTCTGAGGAGAAACTCATTCAAGATGTAAGATGCCCCATCAGTACAGTCATGACTTGCATTCCCCATAAACACCCATACCTCCAGGGCTGGGGCAGGGAGGGTGTGTCCAAGGCAGTGTGATGATGAGCACATTTAAATGCAACACCCAGAGATTTAGTTTTAGGCAAGAATGGGCATCTGCACCGCATCACTGGGTTATGGCAGCCCTGGAAGTCCCCCTCTGCCAGACTGGGGTTCCCGCCAGTCCAAGGGATTCGCATCCCACACCAAGCCGTCTATTTACATTTGCTGTTTGCATCTGCCGTTAGAGCTATCAAGCAAGTCTCTGAAAGAGGATTTTTGCATTTATGTGGTGCACCACATTCATTCCTCCTGAGCAGTCTGGCTTAGAAGTGATTCGGGGAAGGAGAGGTCTGGAAGACAACCGAGAAGGAGGGAGAGCGCTCTGTGTTCATGAGGGGAATGCAGGGATAGCAATTAGGGTTAGCAAAGGGCTTCCTGCCAACGGACTTACAACAACAAGTTGCTAGTTCTGTAGCTTAAGTAATCCTTCTTGTGGCACTCCTAGCCCATTGCAAATCATGCTGCCGCTCTGCTAATTCATGCCACCACGCACACGGAGCCGCCGTGACTGTAGGCTAGAAATGCATGCAGAGCTGTTGTTTTATCTTCAGGACCGAGGCCTTGCTGGGCTTGGTTTTCCTCAACCCCACCAACTGCAGTAGGAGCACGCACTGATAATCAGGCCCTCAGTATTTTAAGTTGGACACTAAAAATGAGTGGGTACATCTGAGAATGGGGCAGGACACTTCTAGGAAGGAAACAATGAAGATATGGACTCCTCTGGCACCAGAAGACACAAACAGCCTTAACAATGTGGCCTAGCACTGTGCTTTACAAGCTCTGCAAATACTGGAGGGGAAACAATTTTTCCTAATATGTCAATTTGCCTTAGGTGCTCTCGCAGTACCTGGAGCACTGCATCGATTGTGTTGCTTTGGAAAACACCAGCCGTCGGTGTTCTCTAATCAGCCTTGAAACATCCCACAAAGTATCCTATATACTATCAGAAACCCCAGAGGGAGGAAGTCCTCTCCTCTGTGGGCATCAGGCTAAACTCTGGGCAAATGCTGCTCACCTGAAATAGGCAGAAAGAAACAGAAGGCAAGACGGAAAACTGTTGGACCCGAGTCCAGCCCAGCACATGCACATGCACATGCAGTTGAAGCAGCCCTTCCTGTTAAAGGACTGAGGGTGAATTTGGTGAGTGTGAGTACGCTCTGGTTACGCATGGCTCAGGCCTGGTGCTGGCAGAGGCTGTTTAAGTTTGTTGTTTGCCCAACAGCCGGGTTCTGACCCGAGACCCCAGGCAAACCGTGCCGGCGTTCCCGCCCTGGGCAGCCTGGTTCAAGGGTGCCGCGTGCTCGCACCCCGGAGCTGGCTGACGTCTCTCCACAATCACCGTACCGAACCGCAGGTCTAGCGTGGTGCTGTATCAGTTCTCCACTTCAGAGCTTCCACTTCCAACAGTCACCTTGTAACAAGCCGAAACCCTAAAGAGATGCGGACGTCTTATTTGCCAACGGACTCTCGCATGCTCTACGGGGAATATAATTTTTTTCCCCAAAATTGGAAATCTATCCACTAACCTAATCGCTCTGCTCATAAGGACTGTACCATTTTTAACAGCAAATTCAGGACTGGGAGTTCTACTCCTTCAAGGGACAGGTAGACAACTCCTAATGGTATCAGTTTTAATTCCTTGCATCTGTTTAAATGGCAGAGAAGGATCCTGGCAGGTAACACTAAACCCACAGCACATGTGGGCTCCACCCTGGAAGGGTGATAATTTCTATCCATAGACAAGTCAGTCTAACAGACGCCGTATTTCTTAAGCCTCCCTAATTACAAAATGCACTGATTCCTCATCCAAATTTACTCTCATGTCACTCAGCCCCTTTTGATTAGTGTTGACATCAGCAATCCTAAATCATTGCATTGTCTTTCTTAGGTGTTTGCATCCAAAACCATTATATAATCCTCTGTGTGAGAGTCCAGGCAAATGAACTAGTTACCCGGAGAGGAGAGAGAGCAGGGCCTCACTTGACTTCAGCTTCCAATGTGCATAAGCTAATGCCACAGAAGGCAAAAGTTAAACTGCAGTAATTAAGCAGAGAGACCACAGGTTAGCTTTCATCTACCACAAAGGAAGAGCATGCACACAGATAATCACTGTGAAGCAACTGCTGCCTGCTAAGCCCCTATATCCCCCTCTACCTTGGGTAAGTCATTCTGCCCATCCCCTGGGTTAATAAATGCTATCACCTGATTTCCTGCCATCCTGCCTCTGCTGGGCTACATTTTGCAGTGGCAGTGTTGCACATAATAGGAGACCCAGGCTAGAAGCTGTGCAGTCATCTAGTTAATAAGGAAACAAATGAAGTGGTAAAATGTGCCCACAAGCGCATGTCTCTATGAATCACTCTCTGGTTCTCTCCAGTGCCTGGAAATCTTGGCTGTTACAAGGACCACGGCAACCCACCTCCTCTGACTGGCACCAGCGAGACCTCCAATAAGCTCACTATCCAAACCTGCATCAGCTTCTGCCGGAGTCAGCAGTTCAAGGTAATTTCTCTGACCTCCACATATCGGACAGGTCTTTCGAACAGGACGGGCTGGCATGCAGGGAGACTTCTGCTGTGCTCGTGCTGTTTTCTCAAGTTCTTCTCCTGGGAGCGCCAGGTCCCACTCCCCCGCGCCCCGAGAGCCCAGCCTCACTCCCCCACTCATCCAGGAGAACCAGGCCAGAAGCCCCCAGATGAGTGCACGGGTGGCCCAAAAGAAGCATGTCTGAGGTGCAAATGCGCCTGCATCTGTATTGCCCATAGGGGTGGCTGCAGGGGTGAGGCACCGTGTCCCCAGCCCCTCCTCCCAGGCCCCACAGCTCACTCCTCTCTGCACAGCATCTTGTCCCACTTGTCCTGGGCCCCACATAATCGCACCCCTCCAAGTGGTACACTCCTGCAGGCCGTGCAACCTCTGGGGAGCACCCGTTAGCCTCCAGATACCATCCTCCCTGTCTGATGTCTCTCTGCTGTCCCAGTTTGCAGGCATGGAGTCCGGCTATGCCTGCTTCTGTGGGAATAATCCTGACTACTGGCGCTACGGGGAGGCTGTCAGCACAGAGTGCAACAGCGTCTGCTTTGGGGACCACACGCAGCCCTGTGGTGGCGACGGCAGAGTCATCCTCTTTGACAGTGAGTACTGAAATGGGCTGAGTAGGGAGTCACACGCTTAGCAAGTCAGGGGAACAGCATCCCAAGGACTCTGAACAATACCGCACACAAAACCATGAATCCCAGCAGCGGGGATCAGCTCAAGACAGCTGGGTCCAGACCTGCTCAGGACAACGAGAACACACGTGCAGAGTGAAATGCATGAAACTTCACCCTAGTTCACACCCCTGTCGAGTCGAGTCGAGAAGTGGGGTGGAGTAGCCCTGCTAGTTAATGCTTGCCCAGGCACGGTCCAGACACTATCAGGCGTTTTCCCACACCGTGACTGAAAGCAGGGTTCGCTCTGCATGGCACTTTCAGAACTGTCCCTAATTAAATCAGTGAATGTGTACTTAAATTGAAGTGATGAGCCTCACCCAGAGATGAGACCCCCTCAGATATGCAGGTATGAGTCTGCTCCCCCTCTGCTCTTCATAAAATGAAATTTCCTAAAGGCAACCATCATGAAAAAGGATCCACGGTGTGTCTCCATCTGTAAAACAGAAAACCGAAATAGCACACCTGCCTCATAAAAGGGATGGTGTGGAATAACTAATGTGCATTAGGGGTTCTGAACGTGTGGAGCACTGTATACATTTGAGTCACTGCTAAAAGAAGTGGGGAGTCCAGCTGCAATGCAAGTAGTGAGGATGCAGTAATACTGCACTAGTTTGTAAACCTCCTTTCTCTCTCTCTCTCCGAAGTGCTTTGAGATTTCAGTGTTAGCCTGAAAATTCTGGTGTTTGGGAAGAATTACAGAGAGAGCCTGAGACAGTCTTTGGGAGCACTCCCCATCAACACTACCTCTATTAACTGCATTTTAATATCTGTGCTAGGCTTCATGCTGTCAAGGGTTAAACCCAGATAACAATCCAACTGAGACAAAATCTAGATAAAAATGCCAAACTGAGCACGAACTGGTCGTTTCCACACAACAGCTTCTGGCCCAGTTATGCACAAGTAAAGTACTTTTGAAATAATATAAGTCAGAGGCGGAGAGATAATGGGCAGTCACCGACTTCAGCATCACATGAGAGGAGATGTGGATCGGCCAGTACGCTTCCCCTGGACTCCCTTCTTTGTGGCTACCTCACTTAACAAAAGCTACAGCAGAGATCACTAGAGCAGCCTTTACAAAGAATAGAGGAGCTGAAACATTTCAAGCATTACTGCACGCAACACATTTGTCAGAATGTTTGGAACATCTCCGCTTCGTGTTTGAGGTGTCTGCACATGACTCTGCAGTAAGAAGTTATTCTTAACCATGCGCATCCAGTTCGCCATGTGCCACAAAGAATTCCAGGCAGATGTCTCCCAAATAAGCCTCTCCAATTATGTCTGCATTTCACTGCAGTCTTTAATGATACCTTAGGAAAAAGAGCATTGTCGAACGATGGAAGGGGCTTGATAAGGCCCAGAATCTGCTCCAGAAGAAGGAACAGCATTTTGCCCATTTTTTAAAACATCTCCTTCCCAGCCTTGTCTCCCTCGTTTTACACACAGGGTTTCGGGGGGGGGTTACAGGCATGTGTTGTCACATGACCAAGAAGAAAATGCTAAATTTCAAGAGCAGCAGAACAGAGACAATTGATAGTAGGAGGTAGGTTCGAGACCTCCCATCTGCGCTCATTGCACTGGAGCAACAGACTCGAATCAAAGTACTTACCTGCTCTGGCTCAGCCGCCAGTGTTTCTAAGTGGGAATAATTGTTGCTGGTCATCTTTGCTTCTGAAGGCAAAATGAGAGAGAGGTTTTTTTAGGCCCTAACCCTCTTCTTGCATGAAACTGAAGCACTTAAAATCGTGATTGTTTTGAATTACTTAAGATTTGTTCATAAAGCTCTGGAAATTTCCCCAAAGAGCAGAATTCTACCTAGTCATCTGTCTTTCAGCCCATTACATAGGGAAGCAAACTTTCTGAGCAAATCAGGTCCCTCCTGAAAAGAAATGTTGCCTGTAATCTAGCAGAAGATGTATTATTCACATCTGGAAACCAAAGACCTTGTCTAGAAATAAATATTACATGGCTAATAGGATCCAGTACTGGACTGGTGAATGTGCTATGCTATGAGAAAGATGCAGAATCCAGACTGGACAGACTTGGAGAAGCCTCTCGCAGCAGGTGCAAAATCCTGGGAAAGTGAGAAGACACTTGGCTTTGTGCCGCTTGCTTTTGTCTCGGTCTGTTCAGAGCGATCTAAGCCATGGCACAGCTCCCCCACAGGATTCAAGATCTCGAATACACTGCTCTACTTTCATTTTTCTTAGCAAATTATCCTGAATTACAAGTGAAGTGTTACTGAGTCGTTCATTCTGTATTAGAGCCCATCAAGAATAACGACCTGCCTCTGTCTTTACTCCTGGGGTGGGTCCACTGTCAGGGAGGTGCAGCAGGAACGCAATCCCGAGAGAGGCGTGCTGGGCTCACATATGGAAGGTTTTCTGTGGTGTCTGATCTGGCCTTCGCTCTGGCTGTGGAACAGTTTTCTTTAGAGTCTGTTACAGCCACTGGTTTACCCTGCCGAGAACAGGGTCAGACCACTGAAACACTAGACAGGAAAAAGAATGCAAGCAAAGTTTAAAAAAATACAAAGATCTATTTAGAAGGCTTTATTGACAGGGAAGTTGTGAAATACCATAGCCATCAGCAAGAGGCATTACTTCTCACTGCAATACACATCTCTAACAGGGAGAGGGAGAAATTACTAAACATCAGCGGGGTGGCTCGTTATGATCAGAGCACCGCAGGCCGTGCCACAGTGGGGGAAGTGAGAGCACAGACGTGTCCCCTGTGGTGGCACAGCATCTCCAGAGGTTCCCACTGAAATGATGCAGCTCCTGTGCTCAGTGCAGGTCTGCATAATTGAGCCGCTAACATCAGCGCAGCACAGCTGAGGCATCACCCAACATGGACCATGCTACAGAAGCACAATCTGCATACACTGATTTTTCATTTCTCCATTTTTCATTTCTCTCCTTTTTACAGCACTTACTGGTGCCTGTGGAGGAAACTACACTGCTCCGACATCAGTGATCTATTCCCCAGATTTCCCTGATGTGTACGGCGCGGGCAGGGTCTGCTACTGGACCATACAAGTTCCAGGGGCATCTCAGATCCATTTCAACTTCACTCTCTTTGACATCAAGGACTCAGCAGACATGGTGGAGGTGCTGGATGGCTACACGTACCATGTGCTGGCCCGTTTTGACAGCAGGAACCAGCCTCCGCTTTCTTTCAACATCTCTTTGGACTTTGTCATTCTGTATTTCTTTTCAGACCAGATAAATCAGGCCCAGGGATTTGCTGTCAGGTACACAGGTAAGAACCAGCTACTTGATCCCTTGCCCTTGAGATGCTTAGTCTACACAGCATACTTGTACAGGCACAGCAAAAGCAGGCATCTGAGCTCCTCCTGCAAATCCTTCACCCCATCTGTCCGATTCCAGAGGCCGAGGCCGAGGCTGAGGCCTTCCGCCCGGGCTTCTATCTGGGTGCAGAGAAATGCTTTCAGCTCCTTCCGACAGCTGATGGCTGGGGCTTAACAGTATGAAGCCCCCATCCCCTGCCCTGCTAGCGAATGAGGAAAGCAAAATTTGAAGCATAGTGACCCCACGTAGTCCATTGGCACCTTCTGTTTCTCCTTCACCCTCCCGAGCTGTCCATTCCCCTCAGCCAGGCAACACCCAAGTTCCAGTTCTGCAACCAAGCCGGTTACATTCACAGCCTAGCTGATGTACCTGTGCCAGCAAGACTGTGCATATCAGCCCCAGCTTCTGCTGCTCTGTCCCTTCCCTCCAGCATCAGCATTTCTACCAGCGTGTCTTGCAGGTAGAGGCCTGCCCACCATCACGGACTGGTAGTCACTGGTTGGCTACACACAAGTGTTACCAGCCAGCCTTGCCTAGCATGGGGCTAGCTCTTAGAAAGCTCCCATCTTCCAGCGGCAATTAGCTAGTCACCACTTCTGGTTCCACTAAGCCGATTCATTGTCTTAGTAAGTAGGTAATAAAAGAGGAACATCCTGTTTCTTGGACACAGTTCATATGCCAGCAGTAGAGTCTCCGCTTCAGCGTCTTACAGAGTCAACATGGGACCACACGCTAGATTTAGATGGATCTTTCTCTATGCTCCGTCTCCGGGAGGAAACTCTTTAGTTCTTGAATAAGGCCATTGGGAGTTCTTATGAGCAATTCATTAACTTTCAGGAAGCAGCTGAGTAAGTGACAAGATTGTGCCTGTTTCAGCCATGAACTGCCTATAGGAATTCTTAGTGCAAGCCAGGAAAAAATATACAATTCCTGTTTAACAAAACACATATCCAAAAAGCCTACCTCCAGATAAATCAGTTCAGACCTTATCTAGATAACCTCTCTCTTATTGCATTTTCAGCGACCAAGGAGATGGTACAGCAGGACAAAGCCCCCGTCAACCTGACCCTTACTGAGGTGATAACTGAACAAGCAAATCTAAGTCTCAGTGCAGTGCGGTCTTCAAAAATACTTTACGTCATCACGAACAGCCCAAGTCACGCCCCTGGCACCATGCCTGGTAATGTCCAAAGAGGAACAGTGAGCATAAGCAGCAGGCAGGGCTTACATTGCCTGGCTGGGCTTGTAGATCACAGGACCCGTGGCGCATCAGACCGCTCTTGTGCACCACAACCAGCACAACTGTTTGCATTTGGGACACACATTTGCTGCACAAGCTGCAAACTGAGTCACACACAAACAACCATGTGCTGTGAAGCTGGTCTCTACCTGGGTGCAGGGAGCATGGGGCAGGGGTAGCTTTTGTCCAGTTCTCTCTGCACCCTTGGTATCCATGGGTGTTGGTAGCCTCAGGGCCTCATTCGCTTGCAGCAGCAAATAAAGGACCCGACATGGCTGCTCTACCAGCCGAGACTATCAGAAGATCATGCCAGTCCAATGCCCTGCCCATCTGTGACAGGCTACCACCTGGCCCACAACACATCCCCCCACCCTGTAACATCCCGAGACCACTGCAGAGGAAAGGTCAGAAGAAGCTGGGGCTATGCTAGGTCAGGACTCCTTTGTACAAGGAGAAATCTTCAGCTGCTGCTTTGTGGCATCATTAAGTCCCCTGTGAGCTGCTGGAGTCCCAAAGGCAATTAAAGAAGAGTCAGGGCTGTGCTGCACTGCCCGAGGGAGGAATAATACACCACAGACCATTTGCTGGTTAGGGTCTGGAAAGGGAACACAGTAACAGCGGAATAACTACTGCGCTGAGATCTGCCCAGCTCCCTGTAAATGCAAAATTGTTGCTTGGAGTACATTTCCTAGTGCAGCAAGCACTTTATTTTTAAAGTACCTTAGAAAGTCTTTCATCCATTTCCTAGGCAGAGAATTAGGCAGCTTCACAACCTCTCTGCAGGGAAGTATTTCCTGAGATTTTCTTTAAACTGCCAAAGTCTGAAGTTTCAGAGCGAACAATGCAGAGGGTCCAGTGGGTGCGGGCTGCCTGGAATCAAGAGTGCTGGGATTTGCTACTGTCCTAAAGCCTGGACGTCAAGTGTCAGAGGCAGAGTGCAACAGGAAACACACCCTTAGTTAAAAAAGAAAAGTGAATGAACATGCTAGGAGCTGTGCATCTTTCTTTTCCAGAGTGGACAGTCTATGGCCTTACAGCACTGCTCATCCTGAGTGTCACTGCCATACTGGCCAAGATACTTCTGCACGTCACAATGAAGTAAGTATGGATAGAACTGCCTCTAAGTGCACAGGCATAATGGCGAAGGCCCAGTCCTGCGATTGCTCACATCCTTGAGGGAACCCCTTTCTTCTTCTGGCCGTGCCCCGATAGGTTATTGTCCATAATATGAGTTACATGTTGCTTTCAGTGCTCCCTCAAAGCAGCTGCCAGATAAACACAGCACTAACTTTCCTGTCTGAAATCACAGAATCCCTTTTGTTCTGCTTTATTTTATAGAGCTTCCTGGTGCTGGGGGTGGGAAAAGACGGTCATCCAGACCAAAATTATACAGAGGAGAAAACAAGGATTTCCACCACTTTTGGGAGGAGAACTAATTATTTTAATTTTTAATGCACAAAATATTAAAAGCATATCAAAGAGTAGCCCACACTGGGCATGTGTGAAATAAAATTCTATCAGCAATGAATCTGCTGGCTTATATTCAGACTTTCTTTTGTTGAAAAACTGGAAAGGGCTCTGAGAAGAGCCACTAAAATAATTGAAGGGTGGGAAAACTTACGTAGCAAAAGGTTTAAGAAACTAAGCCTGGGAAAGAAAAGGTTGACAGGGGACTTGATCACCGTGTGCAAGCACCTAAAAGGGAAAAGATCTCTGATAGCAGACAGCTCTTTAACAGAAAAAAGTAACATGAAACCCAGTGGCTGGAAGGTGAAGATAGATAAATTCAGACTAGCAGTAAGGTGCAGTTGTTAACAGTGAGAGCAACTGAACATTAATGCAGCGTAACACGGCATAAGTGGAGATCCGAGTTATTTCTAAAAAATACTTGTGGATTATAAAGCCAGAAGGGACCACTGTAACCATCTAGTCTGAGCTCTTGTACAGTACACCGTAAGACTCCGCTGAAGTAATTCCCGTTTGACCCGGGGTCTCTCTCCTGCGGGGGAGGCAGAAGAATCTAAGCCACAGCTTCACGTGTCCAGTGATGGAGGATCCATGGCAAATTTTGCTGCCTTGTTTCACTGTTAAAAATGTGCACCTTTTTCTTGTTGGATTTTGTCTAGCTTCAACTTTCAACTACTGGATCTCATTATAATGTTGTCTACTAGACTGAGGCATCCTCTGTTGTCAATTTGAGATCCTCACGTGGGTCTTTATTGGCAGGAACATTTGCAAACAAAAAGGGTCTTTGTTCCTTCAAAATCTCTCTGCTGTGCCCTCTACTTCCCTGCAAACTTGATATTATCATAATAATTATTATTTTGTTGTTCATGAAGTCTCAGATGGCTGCTCTGTTTATGATATCACAGATACAGCATCCTCACTCTAGATAGGGCATTATAAAAAGAGCTGATTTCTAGATCAACCAGGGGTAAAAAAAAAAATTCAGGCTAACTCTGGTTTTCTAAATCAAACCTGGGACCATTCTCCAGCACTATTCTTTCCCCACTCCTCCGTTCCATTTCCTGCCTTCGAAAAATAGCTTCCCCTCATTCTTCCGTGTCTCCAGACATAAAGCAAAGGTGGTCTTTAATCTCTCATTTGCCAGTACATCAGGCAAGTTGTAGCCACTAAATGGTGACATTTCCCCCTCCCCCCACTGAAACGTACTGTTGGTGCAGAGAGTGCAACGTGGAACAGCAGTGCAATACTGTGGACCAACAGCATTGCAGTCTGTAGCACTGCAGCATGGTCCGGTGGATTGGGACTCTGAAGCCCTGCTGCATGACCTCAGGCAGGTCACTGCTCTCTGGGCCTCTCTGTCCCCTCTTCTGGTTTGTTTATTTAGACGGTAAGCTATACAGGGGACAGGCCCCCCTCTCCCGACATAGCTGTACAGTGCCTAACACAATAGTATCCCAATCTCAGTTGGAGTCAGCAGGCACTACTGGAATAGCAGTAGCATCACAATCGATACCTCTGAGCACAGTTTGTACGATAAAACTGCTGTTTCCTAGGTCTCACCAAGTGCCCTCTACAGCCGAGAGAGATTCCTACCGGGCGACCCGTGCAAGCGAGATCTGGAGTATTTTTTATGAGCCGTCCACATCAATCTCCATCTTCAAGAAAAAACTGAAGTATCAGCAAGACGATTGCAACCCACTTGTGGAAGACTAAGTTCCAGTTACTCCACGGGGCACAGCGTTCTGCAACTCGAGGTGACCTGGCGCTAATGCTTTTCCTCTCGGTCTGATTCTTGTCTCCCAAGATCTGCTCCTCCGTGGGGCTTTGACTGACCTTCCTTTCCTGTAGTTCTCCAGTGCACACCAGACACAGCAGAGCCAGCTGCTGTAACCATTTGGGAGGATCTGGTGCTTGCCAGATCTCTCATCCTGCTCAGTACTGCCATTAAACCAGTGCACTTGAAACAGAAATGAGCTGTCTAAAATGGTGATGCCCTGCACACCGGCAAAACAAGGGAAATGTGGAACCTGTGGAGATCAGCGCTCTGGGTGTGCTGGGACTGCTCCTTAGGCCCCCTGAGACTCCAAGCTGAGCCCAAGTAGAGATGCCACTGTCGGTTCAGCTCCTGCAGCAACAGGTGGTGAACTGGCTCTTGCTGTAAATATTTCTAGCTGGCAGTGGACAGAGGTGAGCGAGTCAAAGACTTTGGAAAGGTATCTGCCCGATAGCCAGGGCTGTGCTATTTATGGCTGGCCTCTTTTCAGAAGCACAAATATAGCAAACCGATCACATCTCAAAGGTGAAGTTGAGAAGAAAACACTCAAAGGCTCAGCTGCAAGCAGTAATTTCATGGGGTGGTGCCATTGGACCAGACTCTACAAGAGACAGAGCTTAAAATGTGTGTGCCTGAGTGACTGCGCCCAGTGACTGCCTTTGAAAGGGCCACTGAGAGCAGCAAGGACACTGCCACAACAGCCTTCTGCCACTCTGATGCCTCTTGTCCCTTCCAGATGTGACCACTGCGCTGCCTACCTAGGACTGAAAACCAAGCTGTCAATCCAGTAAACTTCAGATGGTGAAGATGGCAATCAAGAATCCTCGCAGCAAAAGTTGGAGATCTAATCTACCCCATTAGCAAAGGATCAGGGCACTACAAGGGATCCATGGTAGCTGGCAAATTACTGCTGGGTATATTATTGTCTTTACTGGTGAAGAGAAGGAACAAGGATAGAAGCAAAGGAATATCTCTGTGCCCAAGTCTGCCAGTTAGAAGCAGTCCAACGTGCCAGTGTCTCAGAAGCACTCAGCAAAAACCATTTAATCCTTTTTTAAAGGGGAGGCAATTGCCAAAAACCTCATGCAGTCCAGAAGTAGAGTAGGATTCTGTTTTCTGATGTGTAATCCACGAGTGTGTGTGTGTGTAAGTGTCCTGTAACCACTGGATCGTTTGCACATCTGCACAGCCCCTGAACCCAAGTGCCTTAAACAAACACATACATATTGGGGCGAGAGATCTGTAACAAATGGATATATGTTTCATCAAGCTGGAGTGTGAGAGTAAACAAGGATGCATACATATGGGTTTGAAAGAGAGACAAGACCTGCGGTGCTTTAGGGGACCAAAAAGGGACATGTGCATCAGCAGAAAAGAAAAAAAAGGCAAAAAACAAAAACACAACCGTTGTCCTCAAGGCACCTGGAAAGATGTGACATGCATATATAATCCCCGTAGAACCTAAACTGGGATGCGAGAAAGATGAGAAAGGGCAAGATCAACCTGGAGCGTATCAGATTGGTTTAAGCACACCAGCAAAATCTGTAAACGATTATGTATGCTTTAGAAACTGTTTGTTGTTTAAATATGGAGTCTCTGCAGTGAGAGCAGCTGAAAAAAGAAGCAATAGTTTCCATACCTCGGGACTTGAGCCTCCCCAGCATTCCTGTGCTTGTGTCTAGACAGCAGGCTCAATGTCTCTGTACAGGAGACTCCTTGATGCATCTAGCCCTCGCACCTGTTTCTATTATGACCTTATCAACACCATATTTTAAGTGCATTACATACTTCCGCAAAACCGTGGGGCCAGGCACAGAGTCGTGGCAGACGATCCACAGCCCAGCGCTGTCAGGCTGCCCTGTCTGCGCATTCCAGTCTGCAGAAGAAAGGGAAGTGGCAGAACAGCTGGGCTGTGTCTTCAGTGCGAGGTGGAAGTGTGTAATGTGAGTAATCAAAGCAAAGCAAAGACCCACTTACACAATAATGGGGAGGAGAAATGTAGACGACCAGCAACAACCAACTCAGGAAATCTAACCAAACAAAGCACAATTGAGGCCAAGAAAAAAAAGTGACAGCTGGTGCTGTAGGATTTGGGGCTGAAAGTGGCTTGGGATATTATTCCTAACAATATCAAGGCCAAGAGTGCTTTCTCTTCAGTCCCTTTGATGCAGAGGATGGGATTATACCAGCACAGCTGTCTTCATACTCTGCAGTACTGGAGAGACAGCTTTGTTCCAGGAGGCTTTGGAAACATTATCAACATGGTCTCACTCTCAACATCTGACGGCTCTAAGCTATCACAAAATGTATTCTCCAGCATGGAAATCGGGGGGGTGTGGTGAGAGAGAGAGTGGGGCTGGAGTGTCCTTCAGGAGACTTACAAAAGGGTTGCTGCATTTGCAGCTGGAAAACCCAGGAGGCTTTTTGCATGAGCTAGTTGGTGTCTACAGGGTCGCTCTGTGTCCCGTTGCAGAGGCTTTTTTATGGAATCTGTCCTCCAGGCTTGCCGGAGAAGTGAGCATCAAGGCTAACACCCTCAGCTGCGGTAAGTGGCCGTGGCCCCACTCAAGTCAATGGAGCTGCAGCAGTTCACACGAGCGGAGGACTTGTCCGTTCTCCATGACTTCCATGCTGGCCCGCTCTGCCTCGGGGAATGATGTCAGTCTCCTGCTCCCTCACGGAGCTGCGCTCCCCACAGGGCTCCAGCGTCCAGCAGAAACAGGACTTTCTCCATGTGTGTGTTTCTGAAGTCGTGCTCACGCTGGTGACTCCTAATCCATTACCAGGGTCAATCAACAATGCAAAGTCAGAGTAAACCAGTGCCCTGCTCTGTGACCATCTCCTTACAAAACAAATAATTTAGGACATGTTTTCTAGCAAATTCAGGTCCCAGTCAAACTGCAAAGCTTCACTTGTCTGCCAGGTACTCTCAGCAGCCCAGATAAGGGCCACATGCAGCCCTTTAATTCTTTCCAACAGCCACCAACCTCAAAGCTGCCTCAACACCTTTGCTCTGGCTGCTGCCCACATCCAATTAAACACCATGGCATAAGGCCAAGCCCAGAGAAGCGTCCCCACCCTCTGGGCCCTGGGCTTGCCCAGGGACCATTACCCAACCACAGCATAACAGGCTCCAGTCAGGGTGACCCCAGGCTCTGGGCATGTTTGATGCAGGCATCTTGTCCAGTCGCAACCTGCCAGGAATCGTAGTGCTTTATTACTCCAAACCTCCACACTTAACCTTGTGTTTGCCAAAGTGCCCTATTACTCTCACAGGGCCGAGATGAAAACGGGGCCTGGCCCATGCAGCATTTCCCTACCAGGTGGAGAGCTCTCCCAACGGCGCCCCTGCCCAGGCAGCTCTTCTCCCTGCTCACCGCAGGCACGCACAGGAGGGGCCCTGCACGTTGGCGTTTCAGGCCACAGTCCTTACATGAAAGAGACCCTCCAAAAACCAGAATGAGCGACAAGACAGCGAACTCAGGATAGCGAACAAGAAGATGCTCAAACAAAACAGTGAAATTCAGCAAGGCCCTTCTAAATTAATCCCAATTTTAAAGGACAAGAATAAATGCTCGTGTCAGGTATCCTGTGCCATAAAAATCCTGTGATAAAATGGACAGGGTCCCAGATGGTTCCTTAACAAGAAATAATTTCTCTTCCATCACAAGCGTCCTGCAAGAAGGGGGAAGAGGCTGCAGGAAGCTGCTGTAGGAAGCTGCTGTGGTGAACGCAGGGATGAAGCAAGAAGAACAGGGAGACAGAAGAGGTCCCAAAATGCTGGTGCTCTCAGGCTGATACGTTAGTCAGGGGGAAAGAAAAAAGATCAGCTGTGCTACTGCATGCTCTCAGCAAGATTTTCTTTTTTTAACATCAGACCACGAGGAAGCTACATTTTGCTCCCCCAGAGCCTGAGAGTGAAGGGACTGGAAACAGAATGACAGACATCTGGAAAAGTGGGGTGCCTTTCTATCTGAAGTCCGAGCTCCAATGCTCTCTGGCTGTTAGCAACGCTGAGAGGATAGGCCAGCACCTTTCTCAGCGTGCTTCATGCCTTGGATGTCATCAGCTGGGGAATGGAGCCAAGAACCCGGGGACCCTGTAATAGGAAGCCAAAAAAAAAGGCTTAAACAAAGGAAAGGGACTGTAGAAATATGTGATTTTTGCTCGTCTGACATACCTCATCCTAGCTAGAAAAGCAAAAAACTGTTTCTGCATCTAATTGGAGGCTGTTGGGACTGCTCATTTTGTATCCTGGAAAACAGTGAAATGATCTCAGATGGGAAAGCACACTAGGACTGCAGCTTTACAGAGCACAGCAGCTCGGGAACAAGAGTTTTGATTTAGACCTGCCGAGTCTGTTGGCAGTGAAATGAGATGCTGCTTGTCCCTTTCTCAGTTTGTTCAAGAATCTCTGGCAGACGTTTGTTCGTATTTCCAGATCACTAGTGTTGTACTGGGTGGCCCAAATCCTGCTGAAGGAAGTAGGCCCACAGTTCAGGGCCTCAGAATCCGCCACTGCCACCGGCAGGCGTTTCAGGTTCCACCACCGCGTCTCCCAGGTCCCCGCACGGGGCCAGAGAGAATGACATTGCACCCTGAGGGTTGGGGCACTCCCCTGGGACCGAGCTCCTGCTCCAGCGAATATTCAGGATTTTATACCAAGCTGAAAAGTTTCAAGAGGCGAGAGCGGGGCCACACCCAGCCGACCCCCTCAGTCCCGAGGCTTGGACACTCCCTGGGATGCAGTGCTGCATTAAATCCCTGTGCCAAATCAGATCAGGAGACTTCCCAGCACTGGGCTGTGGCGCACAATGGCAGAGCCAGCAGCAGCACCACCTCCTCCATGCGAGGAAGGATTGGTGGGGCTCAGTGCCAGTTCCACAGCACTGAGCCCTCCATGGACCGAGGATGGAGATCAGGGCTGCCCTCCTGCCCAGAGGAAGACACCTACCTACCAGGGGGAGCAGAGCACCAACCACACCCCTCCGCAGCAGCAGTGCCACTGGCTAGCTGCCACCTGTGCAGCGTGTGGGGAGCCTGGGGCCTGCCATCTAATGTGGGGCAGTGATTTCCACTCAACAGCCCAGGGCTTCAGACTTGAGCATGGCAGCGCTGAGTCCAAGCCCCTTGTGATCCAGTCTGGGATGCAGAACTGAGTCCTTGCACAGCCTTGTTTGCTTGGCAGACAGGCGCCAGAGGCAGTGGAACCGCTCTGTAAGGGCTGCGCGGAGCAGAAAGACTTCACTCAGCCAGTAATTACCACATAGTTTCTAGCGAGAGGCGAATGCACGGGAACATCTAGTGCCTTCTTGCTTGAACCTGTTAGAAGAGTTGCTTGGAAAGGTAATTAAAGCACCGATAACATTCAGGGGAGGGAATATTTTGGTGAAAAGCACATTAACCCTTTGGTCTCTTAGGGCCCAGTGCAGCTGTGGCAGCACACAGTTCCGCCTGGGCAATCTGCCTATGTGCAGGTGAGTTTTGCAGCCCTCCGAACTGCCACGCTGCCAGCACCTGAACTGTGCGGCATCTGTGACGGCAGTGTGTACGTACCTTCAGTAAAGCCTGTTCTTGGTGATAAATATTGGAAAAACGCTCATGTATTTATTCATTATTAATGGTCTCCGGGTGCAGCCCTGGCAGGATTTTTGTACCCGTTTATTATTTAATAGAATTCTGATTCCAGGGCCACATCAGTTCCAAATTAATTGCCAAATTTTGACTGAGCAGAGCTCAATCATTCAAGTCGGTGTGGCACTACCATCAGCAGGTCTCCTACCTCCCACACTCATCTGTCTAGGGCTTCAGATCCTTCCAAAGCCATGGCAGGATCCTACGGGCACGCCCAAGCCTGGAAGCCTTGGGGTTCAGATGCCCCCTAATCTCACTTGCCCCGAGCCAAAAGATTGAAGGGGCAGGCTAGGGTGAAAGCCCAAAAGCAATCCTGCATCTACCATAGACACTGCCTGCATTGCCAGTCTATGCTCATGCTTGGAGACACAGCCATGCCCCTGCATCCTTGGTAGATGGCATCTTGATTCCTGCTAGCCACACTGATGGAAATCTTGTAGCCCCACCTCTGTCACTGTGTAGGAAGGTTCGCTTTCCAGGGGACTTTGCGTTTAGCCAGAAGTCATATAAAGCAGAGGAATGACAAAATGCATCGCCTGCCTTTCTTCTCAAGTGTGCAGCTGGACATTACTGTAGTGCCACAGATAGTGAGAGGAAATGCAGTTCAATAACCCCGAGCTGGAATTCACTCGGTAGTAATCACTGAGTGTTCACCCCCAGCACGGGCCTGCTCCCGTATGCCTTGTTCTGGTGCAAAGTCAGGCCCAGCAGTGCTCTGGGCTTTGTGCCTCCCCTTCGCCACTCTCTGCAGAGCTGTTCTGTAATCCGGGCAGTGCCCCTGGTCTCTTTCTAACCTCAAGAGAGCACAGTTTGGCTCCTTGGAGTTCATGAAACAAACAGCTCTCCGTTCTGGATGGGCGCCTATTAGGAGCGTCCTGGGCCACTTCCCTGGCAGGGGAAGGAGCAGGACACTTTCCTCGTTATCTTTTCTGTCCTAATTTGTAGGAATTTCATTTTTCTAAAATGCTCATCACCGTCAACATGAAATCAAGCCAGTTTCCAAAACGGGGTTAACGTAGACCTTTGCCATGTTGCACCTCTTCTTGAGAGCCTCTGCTTATTTTATCTTTTTAAAATGTCTTCAGAGGTTTTCAATTTGTTTGAATGTCCTTCTGCTGCGTGAAGCGACCATATGAACAACAGACCAACTGAACAGGTGATCTGGGGCAAGAGGAGAAGACAACTATGACTGGGGAACTGCGCACGGTAAACATGCTGAAGGGAAGGGATGAAAACACTCATTTCTCTTATTCTTTCAGACACAGTGATCCTAGAGCTGGCCTCCAAAAGCAGTAGTTAAGACTGCTCGAGGGCTGTGGGCTGTACAGGAGCGACAGGACAGGGAGGAAAGGCGGGTGTGGTGCTCTGCATCAAGGAGGAATACACATTCTCACCAGGTGGCACAGGGTCAGAGGAGGGGACACAGAAGTGCTCTGGGTCCGAATACAAGGCAGTTGAGGGGAAAGAGACTTAATGGTGGGGGGTCTACTACAGACCCCCCAACCAAGGGGAAGAGCTAGACCAGGAATTCTTAGGTCAGCTCACGGAGGCAGTCAGGTCCAAGGACGTGGTCATCATGGGTGACCTGAACTTTCCAGACCTCTGCCGGGAAGAGCAGTCAGCCAGGTCTGACCGCTCACGTAGGTCCCTAGCCCAAATGCAGGACCTCCAGCTAACCCAGGAGTGCACAGCCCCACCGGGGAGACGCCTTGTTGGACCTGGTGCCGGCCACGGGGACGACCTGGTGTGGGGGCTGCAGATGCTCAACCACCTGGGCGACAGCGATCATCGCCTGCTGGGATTCACCATCCAGCGCAAGGTGGCAAAGGCCAGCAGCAAGGCAGCAGCCCTGGACTTCAGGAGGGCGGACTTCAATGAGCTAACACCCTGTTCAAATTTGCTGATGACACTAAGATGTGGGGGGATGTGGGCACGCTAGAAGGGAGGAATAGGCTGCAATCGGACCTCGACAGGTTACAGGGGTGGGCAGATGAGAACAGGATGGGATTCAACACCGACAAGTGCAAGGTGCTGCACCCGGGGAGGAAGAACCGGCACCATACCTACAGGCTGGGGAACTCCCTTTTTGTCAGGGCAGAGGCAGAAAAGGATCCTGGAGTCATCATCGATGCCAAGATGAGCATGGGCCGGCAGTGTGGGGACGCGGTCAGGAAGGCCAACCACACCTTGTCATGCATCCACAGATGCATCTCGAGCAGGTCCAGGGAAATGATCCTCCCCCTCTATGCGGCACTGGTCAGGCCACAGCTGGAGTACTGCGTCCGGTTCTGGGCGCCGCACTTCAGGAGGGATGTGGACAACATGGAGAGGGTCCAGAGGAGGCCACTCGCATGATCAGGGGGCAGTAGGGCAGGCCCAACGAGCAGAGGTGATGGGACCTGAACCTGTTCAGCCTCCACAAGAGAAGGCTGAGGGGGGATCTAGTGGCCTGTTACAAACTAGTCCGAAAGACCAGCAGGCACTGGGGGAGTCCCTGTTCCCCTGAGCATGACCAGGAGTGACCAGGAATAACAGTCACAAGCTGGCAGAGGGAGATTTAGGCTAGACGTCAGGAGGCGCGACTTCACAGTCAGGGCGGCTAGGATCTGGAACCAACTTCTGAGGGAAGTGGTGCAGGCTCCTACCCTGGGGGTCTTTAAAAGGAGGCTGAACACCTTGCTGGGGTCGTTTGACTCCTTTCCTGCCATGGCAGGGGTTCGGACTTGATGATCTGCTCAAGTCCCTTCCGACCCTAGAAACTATGAAACTATAAGACTGATATGATACAGAAGTGAAGTTGATCTTTTTTCCTGTTATCCACCCTCCTTACAATCTGAGGCTACTTCTTTTCCCAGAATTGCGCCAGGACTTTCAGCCTGGTCAACTGCCACAAAAATGTGGACATGCCTGTAGTATAGCTGGCCATCCCTCCAACATGCAGGGCACCCCGGAGCGGTGGGGTCCTCTGTTCTGTGGCTTCAGGAGTAAGTCGATGTCTGACACCAAATCCCTCCACATGCAGCCTCCTAGGAACTCCCTCCGCCATGCTGGCATTTCAGCATCTGAGAGCAGTTCAACCTGAGGGCATCCCTCCAGGTGCGACACTCCTGTCTCTCCAGTACTTGTGTAGACAAATCAAAACTAATTGTCAAGCAGGAATGCGTGTGGAATCTCACCCCCATGGCCTTTGGCCCACCCTCCGTAACATCTGCTTCAAAGGAGCCAGCAGCCCTTCAGGGCTTTAACTGGGATTGACGCTGGAAAGTAGCACGTTCATTTAAGTACTCTAGATCACTTAAGTCAATGCATCTCGTGTTCTGGGGATAGCAATGCGGGTAGTCTTCTGCTTCCAAGGCCGGTTTTCCACGTACCTTTGTCTTACTAGCCCAATGCTGGGGAAAAACAGAGATTGTATTATTTAAAGAGATATTAAAATATAAGAAAGTGTGATGTGTTATCTATAGTAATATATATATTTAGGAAATGTGTTATTTAAAAATGATGTAATGTGCTTGTATCTTAGTCACATTTCGAAGCAGGAAAATATATTAGTTTACATTCTGGAAGGAATAAATGTTCTATACACTGTAACAAAATAAGCAGCAATGTTAATTTATTTGGCATATACTGCAAATGACCACTGCTACGAGGGTCAGGCTGACATGGCTGAACACACGCTGATGAAACAGCTGTTCCAGTCACTGCATGCCTCTCGTGGCGCTCCTACCAGCGCGGCTCTACAAGTTACCCCCCGCCCAGCCTATGATGTTGTCCCTTAGACTCTGCAAGCCACTGACGTGTATTAGCCACAGGACCATTAGGACATGCTGGTTTTTCTTAGGTTCAAAGACAATTACTCCCGCCACAGTTACTGGCAATTATAGGCCAGTCAGGCTTACCTTGGTCCTTGGGAAAGCCTTTGAGAAAGTCATCCAAGAGCACATCTGCAAGGGCCCAGCAGGGGAAGTAACGCTCAGGGGCGACCAACAGGGGTTCATTGTGGGCAGGTCCTGCCTGACTAACCTGGTTTCTTTTTATGATCAGGTCACAAAGTCCCTGGACGAGGGTGTCAGGGTGGATATCGTCTTCCTTCCCACCACATCCTTGTAAAAAAAACTTGGTGACTGCAGCATTGATGCCTTCACAGTCAGATGGGTGGCAAATTGGCTGGAGGGCTGCACTCAGAGGGTGGTGGTGGACAGGTCGTTTTTGACCTGGAGGGACGTGGGCAGTGGGGTCTCCCCCAGGGCTCGGTCCTCAGGCCTGCACTGTTCAACATCTTCATCAGTTATCTGGATGTGGTGGTGGAAAGCACACTGTCCAAATTCACTGATGACACCAAGTTGTGGGGCGAGGTGGGCACACCTGACAGGAGGGACAGAATCCAGCTGATCTAGACAGGTTGCAAATGTGGGTGGAAGAGAATAGGATGGAGTTCAATGCAGATGAGTGCAAGGTGCTGCATCTAAGGAGGAGGAACCAGCAACACACCTATAGCTTGGGAAACACCCTTCTTGTCAACACGGTGCCAGAAAGGGATCTTGGAGTCATTGTTGACTCCAGGATGGACATGAGCTGCCAATGTGGTGACACGGTCAGGAAGGCCAACCTCACCTTGTCCTGCATCCACAGATGCATCTCGAGCAGGTCCAAGGAGGTGATCCTCCCCCTCTATGCAGCACTGGTCAGACCATAGCTGGAGTATTGTGTCCAGTTCTGGGCGCCGCACTTCAGGAGGGATGTGGACAGCATGGAGAGGGTCCAGAGGAGGCCACTCGCATGGTCAAAGAGCAGTGGGGCAGGCCCTATGAGGAGAGGCTAAATGGCCTGGATCTATTCAGCCTCCACAAGAGAAGGCTGAGGGGGGCCTGGTGGCCATTAACAAAGTCACTGGGGGGCCAGCGAGAACTGGGGGAGGCTCCATTCTTGCAGGGTACCACTAGGGTTATGAGGAGTAACGGCCACAAATCAGAGACGGTTCAGGCTGGACACGAGGAGATGTTACTGCACAGTTCAGGCTGCTGGGCTCTGGACTGGGCTCCCGAGGGAAGTGGCGCTCTCCCATCTTGGGGGTCTTCAAGAGGCGGCTGGACAGATACTTGGCTGGGGCAATAGGACCGTGGCACCTACTCCTGCCTGGGGCAGGGGGTTGGACACTGCCACCTCACCAGTTCTCAGGGCCAGATTCTTCCTGGCTTTCCAGCGCCTGGGGGTGAAGTAAACTGCTTTCCTCCCCCTAGTGTGCAGCATAATGGCCACATAACATGGCAGCCCCGGGGTTTCTGAGGGGTGCAGGGCTGCTCTTGTCCGTGTGCTTGGCTGGCTAGGGGCAGCGATGGCAGTCCCAGCACAGACAAGGCCAGGGAAGCCTCCCCCGTGCAGCGTGGGGACAGAGCCGGCAGAGACTGCCCGAGCAGCCCTGGCAGGTCACAGTCGCGTCCATCAGCCGAAGGGTTTCCAACCGAGAAGGCATATGGCAGATACTGGGGGGACCAGGGCCAAACGGGGCTTTGTAGCGGGGGGGGCCGCCGCAGGTTTGGAGCTGGCAAACGATACATGGCTGGCACAGGGTCCCGTCTGCTTGGAGACCTTTCAAAACAAGACACGCCCGAGCCAAGTGAGGCGCGCGTACCACGCGTCTGTCCAGATGGGTGCACAGGCACTTGAGAAAGCTATTAAAGTATTAGTCTTCAGTAACATGTAGCCTCCAGGTACTGAGGGACTGAACATGAGGTAGTTGAGGGACATTAGCCGAGCTCCCCAGTTACCCAGAGGGACACTTCCACCTTGACCTGCTGCTAGGACACCGGCTGCGCCGTGCCGCGAAGCCATTGTGTTCCTGCATGGGCCTGGGCGGGGAGACCAGGGCCAGAGGCTCCCACTTGCCTTTCCCTTGGGAGCCTCCCTCCGGCCGCAGCCCCGTGACAGCCCCTGGGAGCCTCGCAGGGGCTGCTCCTCCTCACCCTGCTGCACTGGGGGGGCTCCCCCCTCCCGGCACAGGCGTCCCAGCCCCTGCCCCGGGCACAGACACGGGCAGCAGGAAGGGCCACGTGCACAGCCTCCTGCAGGAGTCAGGCGGGGAGTCCCGCGCCGCAGCGTGCACCAACCTGCAAGCCCCAAAGCCAGGCAAGAGAGAGGGGCTGGGAAAAACCATCCTCCTTTACGTTTCAACATGAGCAAAATTATGCATCTGATCTAATCCTAAGGAATGATCAAATGGTTTTGGCTTAAGTTTTCCAAACACACTAAAGGCAGGCATTTAGCACTGAAAACTTCAGCCGCACACTTAACATTTAGCAACGTTATAATAATAAGCAACTAGACAGGTCTTCACAGATTGCAGGACAATTTTAAATAAATAGGCAGCATTAGGCCTAATCCGAGTCTTTCCCTTAACCATCACTCCTCCCACCGAGAACAAATAGTAAGAAAACACGAACCCCTCCTCCCCCAAACACACACACACACACACACACTCACTCTCCATCCCTTACCATCTTTTGGTTATGCTTCAGCATCTTTAATTTTTCTAAGACTGCTTTAATCTCCTGCTTTTCTATGTCTACACCGCCACAAGACCAGACAAAATACCCGTAAGGAAGATCATTCAGCTAAAGAGCTGCCGAAGTGAAGCGAAGTCTCCAGGACAGGTACATGAGAGATGCATCTTAGCTATTCATTTCTGGACTCCATGG
>NW_017729001.1:35071283-35080295 GCF_001723915.1 Gavialis gangeticus | reverse complement strand
AAGAGCAGACCAAATCCAGAAATAATCTTGAGGTGTACATTTCAGATTTCCTCTCAGAAAGGGGAATAGGTTTTTTTGTTTGTTTGTTTGTTTGTTTTTTTACAGTGTATTAGTTTGCAGAGCCTCGTATGATGCTGTTGTGAGGCCAGCACCATGGAATAAATCAGGTGATCCCCCAGATACAAACTGCAGCTAAGGAAGCTAAAGCATAATTAAGCACAGTACCTTTAATCTCCCAACACCAGAGACAAAGCTTGGTACCTCTCTGTCCTACCCACCTTCGCAAAACTACCATCAAGCCCAACTTTGACAAAGCATTTTGCCTGGGTTCGTCCTGTGCATTTAACCCAACTCCTAACTTCATTATTTTAGTGCCATTCCCCTCCCCAGGACTGGCAACATTTCATACCTGTTCTGCAGCGGCATCGCTGGCTGTTCCAGTCCTGGGCAGCCTCCTCCTAAGTGAGAAAGCTAACATTTGTCAAAGCAGATGCTGGATTTACAAGGGGGTATGTGTGTGTCAGAACCAAGCATCGACTATTTTATGCTGCCCCCAATGTGTTAGGTGTGCTAACTGTAAAGGTGGAAAGATGCTCCTTGCCCCAAAGAGCTGACAGTGTAATGAGACAGCAATTCTCAACCTTTTTTGTACCAGAACCCATTCATAAAGCATTGATGGCCAGTCCTGACGCAGTGCTCCTCACTCCTGACCTGCTGCTCCCAGGCCCCAGCGGCAGTGTGTGGGGCAGGGGGGCCTAAGCAACCCCTTGCAGGCTGGAGCTCCGACAGCCTGCAAGGGAAAAGCCCTGGTTGCCCACATCTTTCTCCCTTGAAGGAGAATCCATTTTTGAAGTCCGTTTGCAACCCTTTCACATATTCTTGCAAGCCACTTTTGGGTCATGACTCAGGTTGAGAAACGCTGTAATGAGACATAGCCCATTGACAGGGGTTACGGAAGAGCGGAGAGCAGAGCGTTTAAAAAAAAAAAAATTATCAAAAACATAAATAAATCATGTTTTGAGTTACGTGCATATTGGTGTGGTTCTGTTAATAGGGTTTTCCGATTGCTGATGGCTTCTGTGAACAGCAGTTCACTCACTGCGATTGGTTGTTGGGGATTGCAAAAAGAAGAGTTTTGTGGCAGGACAGTCACTGTAAGCAGAGGGAGTGGCTGAGAAAGAGGCACACCCACCCCTGGGCCCATCACCCATCCAACTTTCACTGAGACCAAACCAAATCAGCTTCCATGGGTCTTCCTTACAAGTCCGTTTGAAAACATTTCACCGGCAGGCACACAGGATTTCCTTCAGAGGGGCAGGATGGAGTCAGCTCCTTTCTCCCCAGAAAGAAGGACAACTTTCAAATGTATATTTGATAAAACTGTATTTTTGTGGGTTTTTTGTTCGTTTGTTTGCTTGTTTTTACAGACATTTGTACACTTTGTTACAAAACTGTAAAGAACTACAACTTGTTTTTAATCATTTTTTGGTCGGCAAAGATTGTAAAATCTTTGTGTGCAATTATCATGTATTTACAGGGCCTCATGTTAGTGATTTTCAATGATTATTCCAATAATGTCACACACTCTCAACATAAGACATGGCTTAAGATAAATATATTAGTAAATAAATATTCTGAGAACATATTTCCATAAATGAAATGTGCTGCTATACATTTACAGAATATATACAAGTTGTTTCCTAGCCTTTGAAACATTAAAAAATGGTAATGAAGGAGAGAGAGCCCTTTTGACCGTATTACAAATCTTTACAGCAATTTTTATACAAAAACCTTTTTAAGTGCTACAAGATCATTTTAATTAAAAAACATTTTAAATAGTGCCTCATGAGCCCAACACTGGCAACAGTTCATTTAGGTAATAAAAGGCATTTTTGTTTAAAAGTAGTATCTATTGTGGCTAATTGGCCTGTGTGTCCTTTCAAGAGGCATCGGGAGCAGGGAAAAGCAGTAAATGCCAATGGAGGCGGCAAGCCCAGGATGGGGACTGAAGACCTTACCACATGGCTTGCGGGGAAGGAGTGGTCTGACTGGCTGCGGCTTCCTTGTCATCTGGGCGAGTGAGATGGTTCCCAGGTGCCTGGGACCATGAGTCATAACATGCAACTAGCCAGTTCATACCGTAACCATATTTCACCACAGCTCAGTGTGGTTACATCTCCTGTGGCTAAAGGCTCCCTGCTTTACAGCGCGCGCAAGCTATGCAGCTTTGCCACACCTACAGTCCATTTCTTTCATTGTTGCGGGGGCAGGCTGGGGGAGGGAGCTGGGTGTGAGCATATTCAAAGAGGGGAAAAGTGACAAAACTCCATAGCTCCATTTCCACAAAACACATTATCTACCACCTTCCATCTGAGGATATTGCTCAGCCTCTGCACATTTACACCTAGAACATGCATTCGCCATTTCCGCCCACCCTTTTTATAGCTGGCTCCTTCTGTGCTGTATGATGCACCATTTCTCTGAACAGCTGGACCCAGGCGGTTACTCACCGAGAGCCCTGCTTACGGTTCCTGCAAATGCTAACAATCCTTCCTGGTGTTATCGGTCAGAACTGAAAAGCAGATCTCCTTTTCACCTTTAAGCTGCTCCTTGGTTCATTTACCTTCCCTGGGATATTAAATGAAGTCAGCCGGTTTCCCTGACAAGCCCAAGGCAGTCTCGCACAGGGCAGCTCTTCAGTGAAAGAGCACGTCACACCAAACTGTCATGGTTCAGGTCGTGGAAGTGTGTCCCCCTCATGTTTCCTTCTATTAAATCCTTCTTGCCAGACCTACATTGTGGGCATAAACTAGTACGCCCCCCTTAAACGCATCCCTGCCCTGTGTACACACCAGACAAAAGGGTGCTAACCGTTCCAAGCACACGCAGCATGACAGGCAGTTTAAAAAACGTGCTATGACGGCCTCTTACCTAGAAGCCATTGTTTCCACAGGAAACAAGAGAAACACAGACAGACTTATGTGCGTAGACTACCGGGGTATGCAACGCTTTCCATACACAGTCAAACAGGCAAAGCTGGCTGGGTCAGAGAAAGCCCCAAGACGGACTGAGCTAAGGAAGCAACCTCAACCGCCTCTTCTCCAGCAAAGAAAGAAAACAAACGAAGCCGGTTTACCCAGTCCTCACTCCCCATGGCGTGTACACACATGCAGCCTCTACTAGCTGGCAAAATGCACTAATACCCTTAGAAAGCAAAACAGTGACCCCATCCAAGCTTTCCTAAACTGACCCAGGCAAGCCACAGGGACCTTGCGAGCCCCCTTTTGCTGCTTGCAGCAGTATTTCTGGCTATGGAGCTGCCACCCGGGGCTGCAGACTCCCAAAGAACCATCCTCAGAATAGCAGGACAGCAGGCACTGCCGAGGCAGCGGTCTGACATGCACCTGCAGCAGTGGGGAGCAAGGGACAAGGGGGTCCTGGCCAGGTCCGGGCCGGCAGCAGTCAAGGTGCCTCTGAGCTCTCGTTTCCTGTCAGGAGCACTGAGCACATAGGCTGGGGATTTCTCCTCACCAAGTCCTTAGAGAAGCGCGAAGCAGGGGAACTGACAACTCTATACCGTACCCCCGAAAACCTGTTTGCTACTGGAAGTGGCCACTAGACGGCAGGGGCAGTGTCTTGAGTGTTCAGTCAGCACTGGTATCCATATCTGGACCAGTTTGCTTCAAGGTGCTGGTTTGTTTGTAAGGCAGGTGTAGCCCTGAGCTTACCAAAGGCTAGACTCCTTCAGCAGGAGGCAGCAGCATCTACGCATGGCGTGGCTTGTTTAGCACAGCCGTGGCACCTGCTCAGCAAAAGCCGGCATGGCCATTTCTAGAGGAAAGTATAAATAACACTTTTTGTCCCTAGTACAGGAATGGCAACAGCGCTCGGACAGAGCGGCTCCAGCCCATACCCCGGGCGGGCTCTGTACCCTGACCCAGGCCAGAGCTGCACAAGGCCTCAGGCTGGAGAGAGGGTAACGAGGAGATGCAAGGAGGGGCTCAGTCAGGCAGGGCTGGTGCACAGGGGCTTCTCCACATTACCACTTTTGTGTGTTTGTCAAAGCTAAAAAAAAAAAAAAAAAGTCTGAAAGTCCAACAGAATCTGGTGTCTCCATGCCAGCTCCCGCGGTCAGTCTGTGGCAGCCAGGCCGGGCCTAGTCACCCATTTGGCTCCTCTCCAGAGGGTGCGATCCGGAGCCTGAGGGACAGAGGAATTTATTAAACAAAAAGAACATTTTGGGGGCAGAGGCCTAGAGGGGGCAGGGCAGGGGCTGCCCAGCTCACTGCAAGCGAGCCAGATGCTTCAGCGGTTCTTTCCTTTTTAGCGCTCACCACTTCCTGCGAGACCCCCCAGACAGCTCCTCCCTCGCAGGCTGGAGAGCAACCCCTTCCTTCCCCCATGCTCTGAGTCTGTCCGCCCCGGGGCTTTCCACACTCCTCTTCTACCCCTCGCAGCACTGGTCTGGCCTGGCCTGGCCTGGCCGCTGTTTTTCCTTAGCACTGACCGTGGCCACCAACACAGGCTGCAGCAGCAATGAAAGCCCCTAACAAGGACCTGCTGTGCTCTCACCACTGGTGTCCAGAGCTGTCCTGAGTAGGGCTAGGCAGCACCCATGAGACAGCACTGGGGACCAGGGGTGGGATATTTGAAGGAAAAGGCGAATGCACAGCATTTTTGTAAGAACTGTGGCTATTGGATGGCACTAGGCCAAAAACTCCCACATCCCCAGCCTGGGTGGTAACCTCCGTGGCCATGTGCGCTGTGGCAGCCAACACACATACTCCCGTGGGACAGAGGAGCTGAAAACTGCTGGGGAATGGCCAGGCCTGACTCTTACCTGCAGCCTTTGTGGCTGGTGCCAGCTCCTGGGGGCTCAGGGCAGGGGCAGAGAAGAGCCTCCTGGCTTCCTCCTCCCGCATGCAGCTGCTCCGCAGGAAGGATGCTGCCCGATAGCACCTCTCCCTCTCCTCCGGGACCTCTCCCAGACCCTGGTGGTGCAGACGAGCATCCATTTCAGGTGCCGCATCCCAGGAGCTGCAGCCCCCTGCTCGGGGGCCTTGGCAGTCCAGGGGCACGGCCAGGTCACAGTCTCTGTCCTCAGGAATGATTGGGATGCGCTGGCCTAGGTCGCACGCACCCTTGTAGCAGCTGGGCAAGGGGTCGTCCGGGAGTGTGTACTGCACGCTCACTGCATAGTCGTCTGTGTAGCAACCACCACCCCCACTGCCACCACCACCACAGGTGACCTGCTTCTCTTCATAGAAGCAGCAGGGCAAGCTCTCGTATTTCACCCCGTCTGTCCTATGCAAGTGGTCCGAGTTAATACTGTACAGGCCCTGGGTGCTACCCACCTGCTGCTCCAGCCCTGGGCCACAACCCCCCCATAGCGGGGAGCCAAGAAAGAGCGCGCTGCAGTCTGCTGCCCCGCTAGCGGGCTCCAAGGCAGAGTGCTGGAGCTCAAAGCAGCACGCGCAGGCCTGCTCCATCAGTGGCCCGGCTACCTCTTGAGTTTTCCAGGTCCTTTTAACATCCAAGGCAGCACCGGGAGCGGCCTCGAGGCCTCCCTCTGAGGTAGTGCCATTTGGAGCCCTGTGCTCCAGCGAGGAATCGCTGCTATAGTTCATCTCCATGCTGCAATTAGAGAGCTGGTCCCCTGAGGAAGAAGCTGGCACAGGCCGACAGTCCACACCCCCCAAACTGTGGCCAGGTGCTAGGAGCTCATCCTGATGGGGACCCTCCAGGAGAACAATTGTTCCTCGGCTCGCACCACCCACCTCACCTGCACGGCAGGGGCTCTTGCTACGGTAAATGTAGGGGTCGTAGTCGCTGCTCAGGGAGCTACGGAAGGTGGAGCAGCTCCCATAAACCCCCTGGTTGCTGACCTCCGTGCAGTCAATCATGGAATCGCTGGAGGAGCAGTGGCACTGGCCGGAGCTGCTGCTGCTGCTGTCACTGCCTGGGCAGTCAGCCAGGTAGCCACTGCACACAGAGCGGTGACCATGATAGCAGCTGAAGCTGGAGGTGCTGCCGCTCTCCAAGCGGGAGGACGGCACAACATGTACCACAGGAGGGAAAAGCATGCTGTTGCCGGCCTGGAAGGCACGGGAGGGGCCCTTTGAGGCAAGGCCAGCTGCAGGCTGTCCATCTTGCTCAGGGTAGCTAAGGCCTTGGAAGTAGTAGTGCTGATACATGGTCTCATACTGGGAAAAACATGCCGCTTTGGAGAAGCTGCGTCCGTTGAACTTGGGCCTTCGGAAAGCGTGAGCTGGAGAATAAGCCCTGTGCTCCAGGCCACAGTGATGGGCATTCAGAGCGTGGTCCAAGTGAATAGGCTGGTAACTTCGGATGTAGGCTGGGGACTGTGCTGGATACAGGCTCTGCTCGCCATGCCGGTCGACCGTCAGTACCGTGATAGGGTTCCCGTGAGGGTCCATGCTCGTCCGGGTCGGGTAGGCTGTTATCTGGTTGGTCCTGTGCACTCGGCCAGGGTAATGGACTGGCAGAATCACTCTCTGCTGCCGGCTGCGCACAGGGTTAGCAGACTCCAGACACACTGGGCCTGGGTTTCCCTTTTTTTGCTCTGGATGGGAGGAGATAAGGAACAGAGCATGTGGGAAAATGCAGTTACTCTGCTGAAGGTTTAGCGCTCTGACAGGGAAAGACGGTAAGTGAAAGGTGCCAGCCTGCTCTGGAGAAGCAACCCTGCCAGTACAATCACACTTGTCCAGCAGCCTTTGAAATACCTGGGTTTTATGGACACAGGAGGAAAAGAAATGACTTCTTCTCTGCACAGGCAGTGGTGCTCACTCCAAGTTAGGAGCAAACAATGATGCCTGCCCAGCTTTTGTAACATCGCAAACAACCTCCCTAATTTCTGTTACACAGAACACAGTTTTCAAGCTGGGGGCAGGGGAGTACATTTGTGCCATACTGCAGCACAGAGGAGAATCCTTTCCCATACACTCCCTGCTTGTCCTTCCATCCCGTTCACCTGCTTTTTCCCGGAGTTTATCCAGATGCAAACAGGGAGTCGGGTGCATTTTACCAGTGGTGCTTCCCTGCGCAGGCTGAGAGGTGCTGCCCTCTGCCGGGCATTTGTCCAGGGCAAGGCAGCTTGTAGGGATGTGACCCAGCTCTTTTGGAACATGGGTCATTCTCAAAGAACCTCTCTGGGCACTAATGCCTACTGGCATCCTTGACAGCAGCCCCAGGCTTGCAGGATGCAGGCTACAGGCAGGAGACAGACGTGCAGGGCAGCAGGCAGAAGCACAGCTTCCCTGTGGCCGAGAGTGGATAGGTCTGGGAAGAACCACACTGGCACACATGCATGTGCAGGGCAGCACTCACCTATGATGTTATGGCGACAGTGAGGGCAGGTGTGATGCTGCAGCAGCCAGGGGTCCACACACTTCTTGTGGAACCGGTGAGTGCATGGAATGACTCGCAGCTCCTGTTGGGCCAGAGAGAACGATGTTAAGTGACCCTTCCCTAGAGAGCAAACATCCACAGTCCACACCCTGTCCTTTCAATACCACAACTCAACAGGTCAGCTCTAAGCCTCTGGCTGAGCCCCTGGTGAGACAGGAGTTAAACCCCAGCCGATCAGGAGCTGCAGAAGAGCACAGCATCTCTGCACCGTGCAGCCCTGGCACCTACCGTCAGCACGCTCTGCCCATCTCCTCTCAAGATGCACTTCCTGGTGAAGCCTAAAAACTGTCCCCTCTGGATGACCCCAGTTTTTCCAGCTGGGTTTACGCTCTGCCTGGCCATGTGCACTTGCAGTGCTGAGTTACTGTACCTGGTATTTTGTTTTCTGTTGCCTGAAAATGGTCAGCTAATATTTTTCTCTATTCTCCCCAAAAAACATGTCACCTCATCACTTTTCACCTAGCCTCTTCAGCTTCCAGCTGAGATTTCAGATTGTGCTAATGCCAGTGCTGTGCTGGAGGTCTCCTGCCTTTCCTGTTGCACTTAGAAGAGGTAAGGAAAGGGATGAATTGGGGAGCAACTGCAAGGGCCTCCAAGAATGGGAACAGTGACAGAGGCCAAGGCATCAGTCATTCTCTGAAATTTCTGGTTTCTTCCAAGAGATGTCCTGCCCTTGGTCTGTGCTGTACTCTTTAAAGCCACCCACCTATCAAAGGAGGGAGCAGGGGACCAGGTGTGCAGCCCCACCAAGGTGGGCAGGTGTTATATGCTGCTTGATCCAGTTCTGGAGAAGGAGATCCAGCTTTTGTCTCCATAAAATCAGCAAGGCAATCCCTACCCAGGTACCCTATCACTACCTGGTAATGACTGCACATATGGACCCAGTTCTACCATTCAGCCAGGTCAGAGAAGCTATTTTTTCTTACCTCCCCATCAATGTATTTCTCCAAGCAGATGGCACAGTCAGAAGTTGAGCTGCTACTGAGTGTGTCCAGAGCCCCACAGCTTCCTTCACGGTGACCCTTGCTTTTGGATTTGAACTTCCTGGTTTCCATTTTTTCCAGTGCCTGCACTGCAAGTCTGTTCATTGAATTCTGCAACATAAAATACAGTTTTGTTAGTGAGGGACTGAAGCAGCTGGAGTAGCAGAAACACAGCACTGTCTCTATTCCTAATCACCAACATCTCTGACCACACCGCCTCTGGTTGCCAACACCTACACACTAAGCAGAGAGACTAGTTTGTATTTAGATGGGAGGCACTTCCAAATGGATGCGTGTTGCAGGAAGCAGCATGGGTGATGAACTAAGTACCTAATACACTCAGTACAGTAAACAAAAAAACACCTCTTGGTTACTTTGAGGTTAATTTCCAAAACTTGGGGGAAAAAAAAGGCAAAACTGAGTGAGAATGAAAAAATGGAGCAATTACTGGGAGTTGCTTTAGACTCTGCAGTCATGAAAGATGCAACTGATTACAGAACATCCTGGCTAGGGTGCCTAATGAAGGCAGAAATACAGAAGAAAAAGCAGCATATAGCCAATGGTTAAAAAAAAAAAAAAAAAAGGCAAGCGGGGGGGG
>NW_017729001.1:35039388-35066283 GCF_001723915.1 Gavialis gangeticus | reverse complement strand
TTAAAAAAAAAAAAAAAAAAGGCAGCTGGCAGTGGTGACTATGAATGAGCAACTGATGAAGGAGCGACTGAAAAGCAAATCTCTGGTCAGCAGGGTTAAAAAACTTTTAAATGCATCAGGGAAAAAAGAAAATCTTAGGAGTGGTAAAATTGTTAGCATGATTCAGAGAAGCAAAAACAAATCAAGAAATATTTTTGTTCTGCATTTGGAAAAAGGAAAACAACAAAGTACTTCCTATTCTAGCAGCAGCTAGGAAGAAGTTATCTAGCATCTATGAAAACAAAATGATTTTAAGTTTGCAAGACAAATAACTTGCACAAAGAATTAGAGAGAAAATGACTGACGCGCTCTGTGAACTGATACCAGTTTTCAAGAAATCATGGAAGACTGGGGAAATTCATGAAGACTAGATGGGAATTAATAAACCAATACTTAAAACCAGGACAAATAAAGTGCCATCCCTACATATCTGCAGGGAAATTAGAGGTGGGTGGGTCAAGGACAAAAATAAAAATCTTATTGTAGCCCCTTCCTACTGTGCAGCTCTCATGCCAGATCGCTTCGATTCATGGAGTCTGTCCCAGGGATGACTCCTACCAGATTGATTTCTGTGCAGATGTCTCCCCCTAGGAATCGAGGGAAGTTAGTTCTTAAAAAGAAAGCTGAAACTCCTCTCCTCCAATGCAAATGAAAATCCTGACGCTGTCCGTGCTAAATACCCAATAAGCCTGGAAATCACTTTGAAAACCCCTCCACACCATTCTCTGATCTGCTGCTGCTGAATGCCACTGATGCCTCCTTCTCCACAAAGATTAGCACTGTTACCCCTTCTGGCCAAAGGACCAGCTGAGGGCAACGCAGATGCCTTCGAGAAATCTGCAACCTTTTCAAAGTGTCCCGTCTTTCTGGAGGGAGCCCTTCAACAAAGGTCTTTATTCCACAACATTCCCTTCTTCCCGACAGTGCCAGGTCAGCTTTCTAAATGCAGGTAGAGCCAGCACCAGCCAGAGCTCGAGGAGCACACCATCACAGCTCCCGGACCCAGGCACCTCTTACCTGACTACGTCGCTGCTTCAGTTTGATCTTGACAAGAAGAATAAGGCAAACAAGCGAGACCACCACAAAAAAGGCCAGGAAAATCCCCATATCAAAATACTCTGTAGGTTGCTGGGAAGTGAAGACAAAGAGTTTAGTTCCCTCTCCAGAGAGATCACGCCCAGACCCACTGCCCCCTTTTCTCACTTCTTGGGAATCATCATTCCCATACAAGCCTTGTGGGTAAGCACAGGCTCCAAGTGCATCAGCCAAAACCCCGAGTTGCCCTCCCAGGCACCGGATTAACACGACAAGGTACCTATCATTCTGTGTTGCTGCTCGACACAGCACAGTCAGGGGGGCAGTTTACCTACAGGGATATGGCAACCAATGCGACATCAGCACAGCAAGGGCAAAAGCTACATTTATTAAAGGCCCATAGAGTGCAAAGGACAGCATGATCACCAGCCACCAGAAGCAAGGTTTACAGCAACCCTGCACTCTGGGCTGGCTCCACAAACAGCAGCTCTCACCACAGCCAATCACAGTTACCAACAGTTCCTGTGGGGTTTTGGGTTGCTTTTATTTTTAAGAGAGTAAAGTCATGGCACTCGACTCCTCTGCAAGCTGTCTACTGCTCACGTGAGTCATACTTCCTAACGTATAGCATGTGCATAGCACACAGCATTTTAGAAATATAGGAGACTGGAAATCTTGTGGCTGATTTCTGTATTTGTCTTTGTCAAGTGTTCAAGCGATCTAAGGGGAATCTAGTCTGGATTGGGAGGAACTTGAAATCTCAAGATATCTGTTAATCCATGCTGGGAAAGTGCAACAAAAGGATGGACAGTGCCTGCAGGGATTAAAAGCACACGGGAGTGCCCGAACAAACTTTAAGTAAAACTTTCTTTACATATTAAAGGATGAACACAATCCAAAACCCGAGAAGAATCCTTGTGCTATCAACACAGGTTCAGACTGCAAATCCCCTACACACACCAGAGCGTAGCTACTAGTTTGCAAAATCCCACAGAGGTCGATAGGACTTCTTGACTAACCCTTCACACACCAGGGCTCGTGGGGGCATCGCCACACTGCACTCCCCAAGCCAATGCAGCTAACAGGGGCTGCACAAAGCAAGAGCAACAGGACGCCCTCTCAACACCTGCTTGAAGCTCACCCTTGGGGGCCGGTGCTGAATCCTTGCTCGTGCCACTTTCTGCTTGTTAACGATGTTCATCAATTTAACAGCATCAGCACCTTTGACATACACCACTGGCCTTTTCAGAGGGTCTTCAGAGCCCTGGTTAAGCTGGAAGAAAACAGAGCACAGGCACTCAATAGATTTGCTGCAGATTAGGTGGCTCTTTCCAGGCAAAGGAGAGACAACTACAAAAAGGATGAAGATAGCAATGGTTCCAAAAGCACTTGTCCTTTTCTACAGCATCCTCTCATCACAACAGGAGAAAATAATCGTTACAATTACAAGTTATGCTTAAAATATTAAGTTAATTCAATTTGTCCATTACATGGTTAAAATTACAGACTGAGCAAATGCAAAAGTTAAATCAACTTGGACTCAACTGCACAGTGCGTTTGTGTAACATTTTAGCAGTCATGTATTAAAATTTACTTCTGAATAAACAACACTATATATTCCAAAAGCAACATTAACTTGACCACATCAAGCTGCCTATCATTTTACTTCCACAGCATTTACATTCAATTTCTGAGGCCTTCTAAACAAATTGTTCAGAGCTTTCTGGTTTAGGGAGTGTATAGGACATGCACATTTCAGAACATGCTTCTAGCCCGCGAGGTTCAGAATGGAAACCATTCTGTAGCCTGAACTGTAGTGACTGCTGCCGGGAGCCCCAAAGACGCCATCTGTCCTGTGCTCCAAACACAGGTGGCTTTGGGGCAGCAGGGCACCCTGGACAGAACAGCAGACTAGGACAACTCACTTCAGGAGATTGTCTTGGGGCCTGTGCCAGTCAAAGGGAACTACCCCCTTCAGATGGCACCACCACGTGTATGCCCCCCAGCCAGGTGGGTCTGCCTTCAGTCTAGTGCTCAGCAGCCCTAAGTACATGGGCCAAGGCTGCATGGCATGGCATAAGCCTGGGCTCCTGCCTTCATACCTGGTCAATGGCATCTGGGTTTTCCGACACGTCGAAGATGACGGCGGTAGCTCCCCGCTGCACTGCTCGCTTTGCCTGCAACAAACAGATCATGCCCATGAGCCACCTTTCAGGAGGCCTTGCTGTCCCAGCCTAATCCAACCCACCCACCTCCAGGGGCCCAACAGGTAACAGATGTGGTTCAACTGCCTTTTGCATTCACCCGAGGAGTTCAGAGGGCTAGTGGCATAGCTGCACCTCTCCTGCAGGCGGCAGCTAACTTCCCCGCACCCTCCACAGTGCTCCCTCCAGCCCCAGCAGGTACCTTTTCACCAAGTCTCACTCAGGCAAGATTTTAAATAGTGCTTGGAGCTATGAGAACTGAATGATACGGAGAGAAGAAGTCAGAGGCTGCTGCAGAGACCAGACAGCTGCAGAGCTTCACAGGGCACCTTTTCTGTCCTAGGCAACTGGGTGAAACGGAAGGAGAGGCCAAGATCTCCTGACCGCAGCCGTGCGGATGGGCAGGTTGCGTGGCACCAGGACGCCCGTGCTGCTCGGGCCCTCGGAGAGGACTGTGCCACGTCTGACCACAGGAGGTCAGCCTTGCAGCACGCCGCATCTGCTTGGAGAGGTCTCCGTCTGCTGCATTTACACACGGCTTGCCTCGTGGGATCACAACCCAAAACTTCAGGAGCCAGGGGACGTGGGTACCTACGAGAATGCCCTTGGACAGCAGCAGGGGAAGTGGATTTGCCTCGGCCCAGAGGCTGTTGCTGCTTTCGCTGCAGCTTCAGTCACAGTTTATGTCTTGTAACTTTACACAGCAAAGCCCCCCTCGCTGAATGGCCACAGACACCGCTACCCCTGCGTGCAGACACCCATCAAGGAACCGCCTTCCACCCCTTTCCCCAGAAAGCAACAGCTCTTACGGGGTCCCGGCCCTCTGCAGAGACCCCTGGGTCCCATGTTTCAAGGAGGCCAGCTTGGAAAGGGTGGTACGAAGATGCTCTTTAGGGAATGACACTCGTTTTACCAGGGGAAGGTTAGTCAAACTATGGCTGCAAGTATGACAAAACCGGTCATGCTCTTTCCTCCATCCTTCCTGTATTTTCATGTCAGATTTTACTGCACATCAGACAGCACCTGAGGGAAACTATCTCCCAAATAGGGTCTGTGGCTCAGCCTAGCAAATATTCGCCCCTTTGAAGTGAACACACCTGGCTAATCGCTAATAGCTGCTGGGGATGAAAGGCTGAGCTAATCCAGCAGCTCACACAGTGCTCCTCTGCAGCAGAGGGGACCCCAAGAAGAGCTTGCCCAGGGCTGCCTGGAAGGTCCCTCAAAAGTGCCCTGCGCTTGCCGAACAGTTTTGGGCACTTGGGCAGTACCAGAGAGAACAGGACCGTCTGGATCCTAGGAGTCCAGCTAAACACTGGAACTTGCACTTGAGATGCGGTCCCGGACAAGCCAAGAGTGGAAACTAGGACTGGAGAAGTGCCACTTCCCCTGCCCCCGGTGAACGTGCGGCATTGCTGCGGGGGTTCAGCTAGGCCCCAGCAAAAGCAGAAGAGTCTGTGTGACCCGACTTTCACTTGTCGCTTTCTCCCCTCCCTCCACCCTGGCCGTGCCCGCTCCCGGGCTGCGGCCACCCAGGCACAGCGCTAAGAAGCCTACAGGGCAGCTGCTCCCCACAGCCTCAGTCCCAGGCACGACACAAGCCAGCCCCCATCAGTCAGAAACCTGGCAAGGGGAAACCCTGACTCAAAAAATGCCCTGTTTTCAAACAGCAGCCTTTCATTGCAGAGGAAATGACATCTCCCTCTCCCACACACATGTAGGTATGCACCCACCCACACACGAGTGTGCCAAGGCTGGAGGGGCGGCGGTGACAACCGAGGGGCAGAGGCTGCTCCTCTGCTGGACTCGGATTCGGATCCCAAGTGTAAAACCAACCCGAGCGTGTGAATGGAGCTGTGCTGGAGCCTGGCCCCTTGCAGCCCGGCAGACACGAACACCAAAAGGCTCCGACCTAGTTCAGAGCGGCTCGGCACTGGTACAAGCAGGGGATTGAGAGGGGCTCTCCTGTGAGCAGGTACAGGTACAGAGCAGGCTTTCCAAAGCGAGGCAGAGGCATGGAAGCCCCCGACAAGGGAGACGCAAGCCGTGGCAAAGCAGGCGCGTACGGGGGTGCAGCGCCTCGCCCACACTGCGCAGGCATGCTTGCCGGCCCCGTCCAGCATTCCTCCCGGCTCCGCTCTCCGCAGCTTCGCTGCAGCTTGGCCTGACCTTCCAGGTTTCCCTGGCAAGAGATCAAAGAGTGGAAGCCACAAACACACCACAGAATGCAGTCTCTCCCTCTCCTCTGCCCCCCTTCTGTTCCTTTTCCTCCTCCTCCCCTCCTCAAACTCGTTTTTAAAACCACAGCACTTTGTTGAGAAGCGAGCGAGCGAGTGCGAGCAGGCTGGGGCCTGAGCACAGGCATCCTCTTCATCTCTCTCAGCTCTCTGCCCCCATGCCTGCGCCGAGGGAGCTCGCAGGAGAGCCCTCCCCAGCTGGTCCACACCTGCACTGCAGGATAGGGCGGAGCAGGCAGCTACCTGCCTTGCACACCACAATAACAGGGAGGATTCTCTAAAGACAGAGCCCAAAGCCTCCCTGCTTCCACACAGCCCTCGCTCCCTCCTCACAAAATAGCTCCTAGGCAATTAAAGTCATTAAGCCTTTGAAAGTATCCTCTCTGCCGCTTGTTCTGAGCCCTCCTGCTTACTAAAGATGCAATTTAAGTCCCACTTAAGATTATCTTAGACCATAAAAGAGACACACAGTATAAAAGAAGAAAAGATCAGTTAATGTTTAAAGAGCATTCGCTGCTTAAAAAAAAAGAAAAGCACAGGAGTCAACCCATAAACTGGGAGGGAAGGGTCCATGCAGGGAAGGCAGGAGGGCGGGAGAGCAGACTGCAGGTATGGCTTCACCTTTGCAGTACTCAGTGGCAAAGGCATCTTTGCAGGGGCTGCAAACAAACAGACACAGCGCTGCACGAGAGTATAGTTTTCTTCCAAGGATGTTAGCGTTAAGAACAAGAAGAAGAAAAAAAACTCCCCCCATTTCTTCTCTGAGAAGATGGGAAACAACATTATGGCTGCACTTCTCGTACAAGGCACTGGGCTACCCTCGTCGTGCCCGACAAAGGGCAGCCATATGTCGTCCCCTGTAGGATAACAAACACCTGTGGCGCAGCACGCCCGACAAGGATCCATCTGTTCTGACGTCCCCTATAGGAAGCGCAGCGACCCGTCACCGTGCCACCACTTACTCTTTACATACAGGGCTCTAAGCTCATGACTTGAGCACAGGGGAGGTTGTGCACCGAGCTAAGCTACCTCCGTGTGCAGTGACACCGGAATAATAGGTTTTGAAATGGAAATGCTGGGCTCCAGGCTGCAAAGAGCCAAGCACCTGAAGACCCGAATGCTCTCCACTCCTGGCTGGACTGGCCCTGAACGAGGGACAGGAACGCCTGCCGTTGTCGCTGGGGTGCGTGTCTAATCAGGAATTTAGAAATTCTTCTAAATTCTTCTGCTTCTCTCTGCAACTAATACCATATGAACAAGACATGGGGAGGCAGGTCATTTGGCCTCTTGCCTAAGTGGAACCTTCATTTCCTATTTCCTGGGATTGTAAAACACAGGGAGACTGGGTGTTTTATTTGGGCTTTTAATTTTTTAAGTTAACATCCTTGCAAGATAATCCACATTCACACGCCCAGGTCATGCGTGCAGCCCAACCCTCCACAACAAGGCTCTTGCCAGGAACTGGTCTCGTCACTAAGAAATCACCCAAGGCTGCTGGACAGGAGCCAGTCTTTGCAGACCCCAGGAGAGGCAGAGGGAAGAAAAGCCTCACTCACTATTCCCCACAACCAGAACCAGTGCAGTACGGGTAAACCTTAGGATCTGCAAAAATTAAACCATCTTAGGTGTCCTCTAGGCCTTCCAAACAAGATGGCAGACACTGGACTCAGCAGAGGGGCCTGGCCTCAAACCCCTGCACCGACTTGACCTCCTTCATCACCCCAAGCACTCCAACACCAGCCACTCTTGGGTCCTCTGCTCTGCTGCAGAAAAGAAAGTGCAGCCGGGGCCTGGCATTACTTTCACGGGAACCACCACAAAGCTGGAAGAGCACCCATGTGCATCCTACCCGTACCCGTACCTCTACCTCTCCTCATCACAGACTCCAGTCCACATTTGGGAGCCTCTACAAGGACCAGGCTGGAACTCTGTTGTGAAAGCAGTTGTGCTTCCCACACGTAGCTAGATGGAGAGAGGACTGGCACAGCGCATGACAGATTTTCTTATTACGTTCTCACGCAGTGCATTTTCCGCCACTACCTTGATTCAGTAGGGCACAGTCAGATGTCACGAGGAGTGCCAGAATCTAAGGAACACTTACACAGCTGGCCCTGCGTGTCCGCTATACCTGTGAGACTCAGCTGACTGTAGTTGCTGGTCCTTAATTTTCTGCCTCATTGACATCTCATAATTATACAAGTACATTCCCCGTGATGAAGTAGTAAAGACTGGGTCTGCTCCTTTCAAGAGCTGTTTGGTGCCACCGAACTCAGATAAGACCACTCCTCGCATATATTACACTCTGCCTACTATTGCAGCTTGCACCGTCACTTGTTGACTTCCACGTCATAATGCAACCCCACCCCCTCTGGACACACAGTCACAAACTGCTTAATGCCAATCTGATCACGAGCCACCCCGACAGATTCCTGTTATCATCTCTACTCAGTATCAAGCTTTTGCTGGTCCACAAGCATGACATCATCATCACGGCTACTATGGCCTTCCTGCAGAATCGGTTTCCAAAACCTCCCATTGTCCCAGCGTGCTTATTGCCCATGAATGCACATGAGCAGAAGCGGCCAAGGCAACCGATCGCCCTTCTGCTAACCACAGATGACACCACGGTGCTTGTAAAGTATGGGCGTTGGGAGCTTTTAAAAATACACAAGGCAAGCCATGAGTGTTGCCAGCACTGTCGCATCATGGAGGAAGGGAAATCATTATGTAAAAATCTATCCAGACAATTAGCAACAATGACAAATGACACCCAGACTTGCCAGAGGTTGAAGATGATTTTGCAGCAATGCATCACATTGCAGCTCCTGCCAGTGGCAAGTGCTGCAGGCTGCATTTGTTCCAACTCTTTTCAGTTGCTTATTAAACACTTTCAAATTCCACTTGGAATTTCTTTTAAAGTGTGAGCAAAATCCAGGCAGCTGCTTTGCACTGGAGCAGGATGTAAACCCTTCTGCCTTGCCTCCCAAACACTTCTCTTTCTTTTTAAGGATATTTGTTTTACTTTTAATTAATAAAAGTAAAATAAAAGTAAAATACTTCAGCATTTTAATATTAGGATCATTTAGAGGTGTCCTTTGCAAGTCTGCTATTAAATTACAGATTTTTTTTGCCTATGTTGAAAAGCAAAACAGACTAATGACACCAGTGGTTAAAGATGCCTTGAACAGGGTCACTTCAAGTTTAGCATGAAGTGTGGATAATGACCGATCTGAGATTTAACCAAAATGCTAAACTCAAATCTCAAAGCTGTCTACTCGCAAAGGAGACAGCCGGTCAGTGACAGGAGGAGGTAAATGGAGGCAATTGAAGCGGAGGAGCAAGACTGCTGTTACATCCACGCCATGCTTCCCCTTCAACATATTTAAACAGACTAAGCAGCAACTGCACTGTAGCGCATACACAACAGGCAGCAGGGCAGCCGACACTGGGGCTGACATCCCTGCTTGAACCTTTCTGACTGGAGCCCGAGGTCTCTCCCAGTTTGCGCTCACGCAAGGCTTTACCCTTCCTATGCAGTTTACTCAGTCGCAGGGCAGATATACACACACGCACCTTTTCTGGCTGACAGCTGCATGTGTGGCCTGTGAAACAATGAACAGGATCCCATCAACCACAAACAGCTAGCTCTAACCATGCCCTCCCTCATTTTCTGAAATACTGCAAAACTTCCTGCCACTCCAGCCCTGCACTTGAAAACACAGGCTGGTCCCTCCTTTCCCAGGCCTGTGACGTCCTGAACAGTTCTTCCCCATCTGCCTGGGGACTAAGGATGAAAAAAGTGAGAGACGCTCCCCCAAGGAGCTGGTAAGGAACTTGTCACTTGACCATAGCTGCTTCAAATCCAGGCCTGTTTGGCAGCCAATAGCATGCCATGTTCAAGGGGTTAATGGACCTCAACCCAGTTCCCAGAGTCACTGGAGGAGATCTAGTAACTTGGTTCAGCACGACAGCCATGAACCAAGACCAAGAAGAGTTCATGCTTACCTTGAAAGATGTGGGCAACTAGGAGGGCAGCAATCCAAGGCAGTTGGACATGAAGGCCATGCCTAGACCACAAACTTACTGAGCCTGGCAACAGTGTCCTCAAACATGCTGCGCAGCTCCAAGCGTGCTATAGTCCAGACAGAAGCCAGCATCGCTGCAGGAACATGGCTACACTATACCTGGTCCAGACGCACACCACCATGTGTCCTGGCATCACGTGCGAGGGAGCCACCGCCTGGCACAGTGACCGTCTGGCTTATATATTGCCTAGAGGTAACCGGTCTTTCAGAGGCAAGAGCTTCTCTAGTTCTGAACAGATGAAGAATGTCCAAAGAGATGAGGGGAAGGTGCCAAAAGTCGATGGAAACAGAGGAATTACAAGGTATCTAACTAAAACAGCCCATATTTTGCCAAAGCCATGGAAGCATGCAGGCAGAGGGAGCTGCACAAACGGAGAGAGGGATCTTCAGTCTCAGCTAAGAATGAACTGTGTTCTCCCCAGCTGAATCTTGGCAATGTTTTCACTACTACTGAGGATCTTTTGTCAGAGCCCCAGCAGGGGACTGAAGCAAAGATGTCCAGGAGCCATGGGTGATGGACCTATGTGCTCTGGACCCTCTGTTGCTGATCAAAATGGAGAGATGCAAGGGAATTATCCTGTCTGCGGAAGGAGGCATTTACCAGACAGTTCAACCAAGAGAAATGGGGAAGCTGGCAGGCTTCTGCCCTGCAATGTTCCTCTCATCTAGGGCAAGTACCAGGCATATGGGGCACCTTCAGTAGAGTGAGGTCTGCTTGCTCTCTCTGAGGCTCAGGCAGCTTCCAGCATTGTTTTGAGGATGCAAAAGGGGCAGAAACTGTGCTGCACACCCTGCAGATGGACCACACTGGAAGTTTTATACAGCAAGATGTGAAGCTTTCCAGTGAGAGGACAAGGTCTCAGGCTAACCACCAAGAGGCTCAACCCCCACACTGCTCTGGGGTGCATGGACCAATCAGAGGTCTCTAGCATCCATCAGACAGGATGCACAACAAAAAAGTGACAATGTGTGAAATGATGGATGTTTGCACTGCACCTCCTACAAGGATCCTAAAAGCTTGCCAGATATAAATAGAGTTAATGCTCAGAGACAGTCACCTTTTCTGCTCCACTTTCTAGTAGGTCTCACTTCTCCAAATACATCTATTAAATTACACAACACAGGGAAGACCAAGTAAAGAAAAGGTGCTCAGTGAAGTCTCCATCAAAACTCCTACTCACTTCATTAATCATTCATTAGATTTACTTCCTCAGCCGGACAGACTGAGAACCCCTTTGCAATATATAGCTACCTTTGAAACGCACCCTGATCTGCCGTGCTACAAATGGGAAAAGGACTAAGCCCAGAAACTCCCAAGTCAGACAGGCAAAGCAGATCATCTACAGCTCTGTTAGCTTCAGTCAGAGGCTTCCACTGACTGCCTTCCCGATCATGTGAAATCTAGGACTAGTTCTAATACAAAACAATCTGGGCATGAAGGACAGCAAGCAGCAGGGAGCAAACTGCAGCGCAGCACTTTGCACGGGATCCAATAAGACTTCATTAAAAAAAAAAAAGTACTCTGTGCACCCTTGAATCTGACAAAGATTCATCATCATCACCGTCACCATCATCTACTTTATGAAGAGACTCATCCTGACCCTTCCGTCCAACTCCATGGACAGTTCTGTTGCACATGGTGTGGAGGCTCCCCATTTATTATTTGCAAAAGCTCCCAGCGAGCCAAAAAAAACCTGCTACTGCAAAGCCCAACAAGACTGCATTTGAGGTATTCGTTTTTCGCTTCAGCTTCCATTCCAGCTCACAAGACAACAAGCTGAATGTGATGCTCTTGAATGCATTTCCATCTACAACACGGTCCATCCCACCAGGCAGACTGCAGCGTGCTAGCAGCAGCAGGTGGTGGCACAAGCCTGGATGGTTGTGGGAGGGTCTCACCCAACAGTTCAGTTATCTGAGCAGCGGTGAGGGGAGTGCAGCCTGTACTTAGCCCAGTTCCATCTTCTGAATCATGGAGCCACGCAGGGTGGGTGCAGGTGTGTGTTGTGGGGGCATGGAGAGGTGGGAAGGAATTCAATAAATAGTAAAGAAAGTGGGAATGAAGGGAAGCATCTTTCAAAGAATAGCAGCTTACAGGAAGTAAATGCACAGGTATCTACTTTATCACCACCACAGAGGCAGAGATCTTTTTTCTTCATGTGAAACCCACCTAAGAGAATAGCAAGCGGTAGATTCCAGTGATGCGAGTACTGGATGGACACCTGTCTACATAGACACTGTCCTTCTAAACTGGATGTTACCTCTAGAGACTGCTGCTAGAGACAAATGCCTGGTAAAGATAAGTACCCAACAGCCAGGAGCAGGTTTCACATATCAAGATACCTCACAGGAAGAGACGTTTCAGGCTCCAACAGAAGGTGCCTTATTTTAAAGGTGGAGGAGTTGCTGTTTTCCAGTTGCGTGAAATTTTCTTAGTCTGACGTCAGTTTTGAGACTCTGGGTTGGAAGTGGTGGACTTGCTTTGGAGCGCCTGACAGACGAAGCCATAACACTACACCCAGCACCTGCAAAAGCCATGTCAGAGGTATCCAGCCCAATGCGGAGAACCATTGACAGGGAGACTCCAACTCATCCCAAGAATACTGTAGACGTTTTGACATGAATTGAAAGACTTTATCCTACTGGAGAGAGTAACATTCAGTGCACAAAACCTGGTAGGTAAGGAATAGACCTTCCTCCTGAATAGGGCAGCTTCTTCAGGCCCCTGTATTCAGGTGCAGATTAGACATGTCACACTACTTGGGATGTTTGTGGACACATGCTATAATAGAGCCCTGCACTGGCTGCGCATCAGAAAGCTCCAAGTTCTTCCCTGGTACTTGGTACCAGCCACCTGTTCTCTTGGAGATCCCCAAGATGGTGATGAGGGTCTTCTAAAATTCCTTGGCCAGCTCAAGGGCATCTTCATTTCTAGGCACTGCTCAATGCCCTCAAAAAGCAAGGGTCAATGCAGCAGAGCAACTCGTGCAACCTTCCTTTCAGTAGGTCCAAGGGGCTCCCAAGATGTCATTCTTCTCCTTCAGATAATCTTGAAAGGTACTGAAGTACTTCAACTCCTCAACAGAAGACACAGAAGGGAAAGAACAGCTTCTTCTGGAAATGAAGAAATAGCCGGTGGCATGGCAGAGTCACTCTGGCCCATATCATCATCCTCTTTGCTCGAGGGTCTAGAGCCTCAGCATGGTAGAAATGCTTGCGACAGCCAAGCAGGATCAGCCATAGGGTGAAAGCTTTCCCGTGAACAAGGCAACCCAAGTTGAGGCTGGGGGTTCCAGCAGTCCAGGATTGCCTCTTGCATGGAGGACAGGGACGATGAGACAAAGATGGAGAAATCCAAGGAGCCCAAAAGTGTTGCAGGCCAGCATTGTTCATGATGAGAGGAGGAAGGTGGCACACTGCAATAGCAGGTATCATACTATAGATTATCAAACTAAACAATATCCATGAGCAGAAACACACAGAGACACTCAAAAGAAATAAGGAGTCTTGGCACAGGAGTCTTTCATGCTCCTACAGTCCCTTCCCAGCCCTGATGCGCACAGCTTCAGGAAGGTCTTTCCACATGTTCAGTGTCCCCCTTGCTCCTCACTCTGATTCGGTCATGACAAGCTCTAGCACACTGGGCTTACACCAGGGACCAGGCCCCCCCCCGGGAGAACTAGCAGCATCTTTCCATTCCTAGACGACTGGACATGCAATGGGTACTTCTACATGGAAAGAAATTGCCCAGATACATTAAGGTGATATTGTTGGACCAATCAATACTGCTTTTTGTTCGGAGCAAACCAGCCTTATTTCACTACCACGTTTGTCTGTAACACATTCTGCAAACTAAAAGTTTAAAGTAGGTAAGAATGTTTTGTCTCTCTCACTACTCACAATATATTAAGTTAGCAGCAGCTACTGTTGAGGAAAAGACTACAAAGGCTTGTCTAATTAACAGAAGAAATCCCCTTTCCAGTTCCAGATTCACAGCTACGCCTACAGAAGCCTGGTGTGTCAGCCACAGGCGCAGACATTCCAGCATAATGGCCTGCTGTGCTCTGTTTACCACCGAGAATCCGGCATGAAACCCACAGTGTTGTGTCAGAGACGCTGCTTCATCGCTGTGCACAAACCCCACGGCTTTTCTTTGTCCCTCGGAACCAAAGGGTACAGCGTACTAGAGATAGCTGAGCAGCAGTCATTATAGGTATCTGTCCTATGGTGAAATCTGCCTCAGTCACCGATATTTCTCTGTCCCTCAGTCCAGCAGGACTGGAAAGCTAGGCCAACAGCCAATTCTACGGAAGAGCCTGGGGAAGGGAAGGGACAGTATCTAAATGGCTAGTGGCAGAGGTTAAAAATTAACTAGCGATGCCTCTGATCTGTTAATGTACAATTTCCAAGTGATTTCAGTAACACTGATTTAAGCAAAACATAGGCAGAACTACAAGGCAAGCCATGCTCAGCAGCAACGATTTCACTTGCTGGCGTCACATGAGGATATTCATGTTCTGCAGTCGCAGACCAGCCTGCGATTCTTCCTTGGCCTGAGCCGTTCGCTTTGTCCCTCCGGCACAGGAGTTGCTGTCTTGTGTATGCATTATATTTACTGAACATGCAGCAGCAATGGCCATTCAGTCAGCACAGTACGGCGGAAAAGCAGAGTCCCGAGTCGTTTTCTATAACAGTCTGCAGGTACAAAACCATTTCTCAGACTCAGTTTCCAGCTCTGAAAAAAAAGAGACCGCCTAAGTATAGTCCAAGAAAGGATCATCTTTGTTTCTAGCTCTGTCCAGATACATAATCACATTAACCATTTATTACAGTACGAACTAACGTGATCCCACACTGCTGAGTATCTGAGTAGCTCCCAAACACATACAATCAGGAAGACTGTCTTCTCTTTACCTTCCCAGTTTATAAGAGAGTCAGCCTAACTACGTACTGTCACAGGCAAGACAAAAAGGCAAATGTACTGACATGCAGCAAGGCTGAAGATAAATAAATTGTTCTGGTTTTAAATTCTGCACCTGGCGAGGCCTATAGTCACTTCTCCCTTGTGGCCACAGGTTCCGGTCACTGGACCTAGGTCCCGTGAATGCTGCTGTCCAGGCTTCAGCACCAGACAACCTTGTTGCTCCAGCTGGACATGGCTGTTGCGAGAGACCATGGTTACAAGGGTTGACCATCTCAGGAAGGCCACAGAAGGGGTAGAGGCCCTGAGCTAGCCTCTGTGGTAGTGAAAAGCTAGAGCCAAAAGCAGGGGTCTGAGGCTGCGTGCCAAGGTAACATGTGCTGTTGTGCAGACGGGCTGCAGCACCGTGACCCATTCAGAGCTGTTTTAAGTGTGTGCTGTCGTGCAGTGATACGACCAACTGCAATACCGGCAGTCCTCGGACTTACGACACGATTGGTTCCTGAAAACCACATCTTAAGTCAAAACATAACTAGGAACCAAATTTTCTTGTAAGAAACAATGTTATAAATGGAGGATTATTCCTGAACCAAGGCCCGATACCCTATTTTCACCAAAAATACTGCAGAATTTTGTACTCAGTCAATTATAGATGAGTAAATGTAGCTACATTAATGTATTTATATTGTAAACAGCAATCATATTGATTTAGAAGGACTTCTGAGGCGACTTTGCTGGACTCTTTGAAGGGCTCTTGGTTGGAGTCTTCTCAGGAGTCTTGGCTGCAGGTTTTTCTGGAGTCCTGGCTGCTTTCTTAAAGAAAGTGTCCACAGAAGTTTGGACAGACGTTCTCCAGGGCAATGAGCGACACAGCGAACTTGTTTGCTAGCACGGCATTGCATCGGATCAGGCGTCGTAAGTCAAAACTGACGTTGTAAAGTGGAAACAGGGTGTCAATTTATAAACGTTGTAAGTCGAGGACTGCCTGTACTCAAATGCTCACAAGGTCGTCGGTATAATTTCCAACACGTGCTCTAGAGTCCCCTGCCCTGGAGTACCAGAGCAGCCAGCCAAAACGATCCTCATTTCCCATGCTGGAGTACAGGGCACCTTGGAAGCAGAAGATGTAGAAATGACAAACTAGAGCCGGGAGCGGGAAAGGAAGTGCACGCACGTACTCGGGTTTTGAAAAAAAGGGAGTGGAGGCGCAGGCAACAGGAAGATAACCTAAATCTGTTGACAGTCTTCCTTCCATCGCTGCTGCTTCCATGGCAGCTAATCCACACGTATGGTTAGGAAGGACCAACGGTTCCTTCCGTCTCCGTGACTAAGGACTCCAAGTAAAGCCGACATCTCTTCTCCTGAAGGACTTCAAAGTTTTCTAGATCTGTTCGTTGCTTAAGTCACCAACGAACTAGGTTTCCACCAACGAACTATGTTCCCTGGGTTTTGAAGGCAGTCCGTTTCTCTATAATCTTCTGACTGAAAGCTGGGCTCGCTGCCCTGGATTTGATCTTCAGTGCAGAAGGCAAGATGGAGAACAGTCACAACCCAGCCATGCTCTCAGACAGACCACTGCTTTAACGTACGATTAAGAAACTTTCTGGCTCCCAGTCAACAAGATGTAACAGAAACCCGGATTCGACTATGAGGACTCATGCACCCAACAAATCTCTACACATGCAAAAGGCAGCAGGGCTGCTGTATGCGAGGGCTCGCTTATCAGCACACTGGTCCCCAAACAACCCCTTGTTCCCTATAACCCACAAAAAGCTCCTTGGTTTGTTATTGGGGATTCACCTCTTGCCTTCATCTGTTTGAGGTGTCAGCAAAGGCCGATACAGAGAGATAAATTACTCAAGGCCTTTGTAGAGGAGCTACTACAGGAAGGGTCTGCTGGTCTAAACCTCCATGGCGCAACCCCATCCCAGCCTCCGCTGTGGCATGTCTCATGACCTCAGTGTCTGGCTCAGGTGCATCTACTACTGGAACATTATGTCCAGGGAGGATGTCCCCAATTTAAGGCAAATGCTGATGAATTGGAGGGAATTTGGAGAAAAAAAAACAAGAAGAATATTAAAGGATTGGGAAACCTACCTTATAGCAGGAGACTCGGGGAACACAATCTACCTAACTTAGCAAAGACTGAGCTAAGAGGCATGTGGTTACAGTGTGCAAACACCTACACAGAAGTCAACTCTGATCATCAGCTTGTTGGCCTAGCAGACCAGGGCATAGCATGATCCAAGACCTGGAAGCTGAGGTGGGGCAAACAGACTCAGAATAAATAAAGAACACATCTTTAAACTATGATGATAATTAATATTGGCGCAAAGCACCAAGGGACATGGCAGATTCTCCATCATTAGCCATTTTTAAAATCAAGATTAGATCTTTTCTTTTCTTACCCTTAAAAAATACTCTAGTTCAACTACGCCAGGGGAGTCCAATGGCCTGGATCATACGATGAAAGGTCAGAGAACTCTGACTAGAGGATTATGTTAGATGCTTCTGGACAAATCCTTGAACAAATAATATTATTTTGGACCAATATAGTCAATAAATCAAAGGAATCCTTCCTCCTTTCCTCAGACATGCAACAGTCCTAACTATTCACAAACACATATACGGGTACACTTATTCTAGCCTAGGCCAATGCAAAACCTGATTCCTGCCTTGTAGAGAAACCAGCTAGAAGCCAGCAACAAGCTCATCCAGCTGATGCTAATACTCTAGACTCAGCACAACCAGGTTGCAGGCAGTCATGGCACCACACCATTTTAGTGGCACAAATGAAAGACCAAAGGGCACGTGTACTCTTATCCTTCTGGACCTCTCCACGGCATAAGCCCATTGACTCAGAGATACTATTTTTATCCAAAGGAGGTAACAAGGGTCCAGGAAAATACATGAAAGTTATCTGAGCCCTTCCCAGAGGGGCTTACCCCAAGACCAGCAATAAAAAAAACAGCGCTGTCACCACTTTACCCCTCGCACAGGGAATCCCACCAAGATCTGTTCCCTCTCTAATAGCTTGTTGCATGTAGCTGATAAAGAGTAATTAAATGGGCCTGATAACATGGACTTCTTCCAAGAAACACGAAGGTGACACAGCTCATTTGCCACAAAGGCCCACACCCCTACCAGCAAGGTGACCCGGAGCAGGGACACTATCTTTCTGTAGATGAAGTAGCTAAAGCTGAACCCAAGCAAGACAGAGGCGATACTGAACGCAGCAAGGGCATCCTGGGGAGTTGGGAGTCCCAACGCGTCCCCACTCGGCCGGCGAGCAAAGTCCATAGCGGAGCAGTGCTCCTGGCCGCTTGCTCCCAACCCCATGTCCACGTCCACGTGGAAGATCCCATCCAGTCCTTGTAGAGGATGACTCTGCTCCAGTTACTTGCGCACACACACAGACGTCACATCTCAGCTGGACTACAGCACCAGGACGTACCTGGGTGCAGAGTGCGTCTTCAGCAACACGGGCAGCGGCAGATGCTTCAAGCGAGTCTTCTGCTCCACGATCTCCCTCCACACAACACGGCAGCAAGTTCCAGGTCTCCGTCCTGAACTTCACAACAGACAAAGGCTCTTAAAATCCCCAGGGAGTGCAGTGGCATACCCCTGGAGCCTCTGTTCAGACTCATGAAGTGTTCCCAACCAAGCCGTGCCCCCCTTTTGGGGGGTGGGCAGGAGCGTGGCAGCCTCTCCAGCGGGAAGCGTCTTTTGGGTGAGAAGCTCCACAGATGTGCTGGGGGGGGTGCCCAGCCCATTCCGGCTCGAGGAACTCTTTGATTTGGCTAGCAACTTTGCACAGACTGGGTCATGAAAGATGACATGGTCACCCTTTCAAACACAGTGGTCCTTGGTTTGGGATTAGATTAGTTTCAGGGTCTCAAACTGTGGTGGGCCATGTTGTTAGTTTGTTGCTTCTTTCCAAACAGGGTTCTTGTTACAAAGAGAAACTGGAAACTTCTTTCCACACAAGCAGAGACATGGCTGTATTGCAAAGGCCTCAGGGTAAGGATTAAAGAAAAACAAAATAGAAACCCTTCCATCTCTAATTAGGGTCTTCATTTGCCAAAGAGCCATTCCACAGCGGGAGGAATTACATTCAGGCCGTTGCTTGGATAACGTCTCCCAGCAGGTTGGCTCCTCAGAGCAGGCTCCTCTGAGCCAACAATTTCTGGTTACTTGGAGGCAAGCTGCCTGCATATTGTTTTAACTGGCCTGGCTTTTGCAGCCAGCTTTGCTGAGGAACAATCTTCTATTCAGAACGCAGAGATAAAAGCTTGGTTTGGTTTGAATTTCTCCTCAGTTTTTTTCTCCCTTTCTTTTTTTAAACATGGGAATTATAGGTTCTGGAGCTTGTGTTATTTCTCTTGTAGACATCAGTGTTTCCCCCAGCCACTTGATTCTCTGCCAACGAAGGCTGCTGTCTGGAGTCCAGCCATTCATCCGCCCCTACCTCATCATTAACACTGTGGTGCTGGCGGTCGCAGCCTGTTGCTGGCGACAGGAAATCCTAACTTGCAAGAGGTTAACCGCAGCCCATAAACAGCCAGGCTGGCTCATTAGTCCCTTACTGTCAGCCCAAAGGACCCTTGGGGAGTTTCAACACCATTTGCGGGCTCAAGAGTCTACATGTTTTGGACTTTAAGGAAAACAGATGCTCCCCCAGGAGCAGTCAGAAGGTCCCATCAGCACATCCTCCTGAAACCATCCAGGGCTGGACAACTAGAAAATCTCTGAAGTCTGTCTACTTGCCACGAACTATACTTCCTACTGCAAGCCAGCTCACCAGGACACCCACGTGCCCACGTTCCGATCGCCCGGAGCACGCCGGGGCAGTCTTCCACTCCTTTTCATCGTTCCAGTGTGAGCTCCACGCTGGTCACAAGCACAGCTCAGTTGTAACAGTGCAAGCTCGGCCCTCACAACGACGCTTCAGCCCTGAGCTACAGGGGCCATCCTACAGAACGGCGGGCAGCTCAGTCCATGCCGCCTGTGGACACAGGCCCCGTTTAGTGCTACTTTTGCTGGAAGTTTGTGTTTATGGACACCTGACTTACCTGGAATCACTCCCTTGATGAAGTTGTTTCCTCAGCACAAACATCTAACTTTCACATGTTGCAGATGCAGGCACTCTTAAATAGCAATGCCACCGTTGTGAAGACGTTTGGAGACAGAGTGCAAAGCGGGGCGGTGGTTTCAGGCAATTCGTCTCTTTGGGACCAGTGCGACAGTCCAACCCCGGAAGGCGCTGAGCAGGTTTCAACTCCCCTTCCACTTGCTGTTCAGTCCCATGGAAGATCATCCAAAATGCACTCTCCACCCCACTGCAACTTCTCCAAAGTCCTTCATCTCCTTCCCATCATTGCTGCTTAAACAGATCCGTGTCCCACCATTAGCTCAGCCCCTCCTCCAACATAGACCCTATGATTATACGCCCCCCACCTCTCCCTCCTTTTACTGCCTTGAATTCAGGCTGCTCCCTCTCCTGTCTGCAAAGCTGCAAACATCCCGTTCCATGCTTCCACGTCTGCTCCTTGCTCTCTCTACCTTGCCGTTACATCCACCTCACTGTACCGGCCAGAGGTCTTTTGTCCATCTTCCTGGGCTTCAGGCAGCCTCATTTCTGGCCCAGGTATTTCTCTCCTTCAAATCCCTTCTTCCATGTCATCTACTAACTTCTCTTCACCACCATGCATTTCAGTTGTTATCCCACGCACTAATTACATCTGCAAGCTCCTTGGGACAGAAACTCCTGTCATGAATTGTGACCGATTCACAGATCATGCACAGCTACTGGGGTCTAAACCGCAACAGAAGCTAAAAAGGGATAGTACAGGACGAGCTGCGAAATCCCTTTCGAGTCGGGGCTCGGCCAGGGCATCCGGTGACTTCAGCGAGGGCTCCGACGGAGGAGCGGCCTAGCAACAAGTGCTGTGCAACAGCAGTTGCTTGTGGTTAGATTAACGGGGAAGCAGCTGGGCTCCACATTTGTTTGTGGGAACTGCTAAAGATTCCTCACCCTAAAGCCAACATTGGTACAAAGGTGACACGAGCCGAGGAAAGCCCGGTGGAGAAGTCCAACGTACAGCCCCTGTGTAGAGGCTGCTGCTGCTCTTTCCACATCCGTCCCTTGCCTGTGACCAGGAGGATGCCAAGGCAACAGCAAAAGCCCAGTGACTGATTCCTAATACTACCTTTTGTTCTTTAAGCACCATCCTCCTCCACACACACAGCTTCCATGTCTACACTAACAACTCACGGGTCTCCTCTACATCAGCTTGGTATTCCCTGGTGTTTCTTCCTGTTTGGCAAGAAACAGGGCAGAGATCAAGCTACCTTTTCTCCTAAACCTCCCTCCTCTTCTGGGCCTGTCCCCACACTGCCATCCTCTGTCGGGGTAACCTGTCAACTGAAGACTTCCACCCCACCTCAAAATCTTCTGCTCGCTCCTGTTTACAGAGGCTGCTGCAATCACGTGTGGGATGGGATCATAAAGCCAGAGGTACGGATTTACTACAGACCAGAGGCACTGAGCATATAAAAGGTAAACACCTCGTCTTCACCTACAGCCATCCCCACAGTTCTCCTCGGACCAACGCGCTTGGCGTCTAAGCTTCAGGCCTTACATCGTAAGCCTGCCCACGTGCACGTACACTCAGCAGTGATGCTTAGCTGTTAGCTCTCACCTCTCCTCCTGCACCCCCACCATGCTCTCGCTTTTGGACAAGTTTGCCAGGCCAGTCCTTTTCCCCTTCGCATATCTGTTACACGGGCCTGCATTTGGCAAGCAGCTCAGGTAAAGGACTACATGGGGTTTGGGGGCAGGAGGCCAAGCTCTGAGCCTGATCATGCTGGCAATTCCCTCTGGCCCTGAACAAGTCACTTCACCTCTTTGCTTCCATTTCTAGTCATCCCAGAACACCCCCTGCCCACAGGGAGACTATGACGAGCTAGTGCCTAGAGCACTACTAAATGCTGTTATGGGAATCACTTCTTCCTACATACCAGCACCGCCTAAAGCCATGTGAAAATACTATTCAATCTCTACCTCTGAGAGACTGGCCTTCTGTGCATCTCCAGAAGGATCTCAGAGTAGCGACTTACTTCTGTGCTTTGTACCAGGCACTTTGTAGGCACTGAGGAAACAACAATTTGGGCACCGGAGGCCTCTGCTACACACGACATATTACGCAGTTAACTAGTGAATTGCACAATCAATTTAGACCAGCCACATGCGTTAAAGAAAGGCTGGTCACAGGTACAAACTACGTATCACACAATTAACTGACAAATCATACAATAAATTTAGACTAACCACAGGTGCAAAATAATTAAGTCACACAATTAAAGAGACTCTCCAGCTATAAAAAGAGCGAATCAGCTATAAAGTTAGTGCTTGAAAACATGTAACAACTGTACAGCTGGTTTTTACCTAGCTTTAATCTGAATGTGTAGCAGGGCCCAGAGACAGCCACAGAAATACTTGTACAATTACCAGTACTGCTTTGGAGCCGAGTCTTAAGGATAGCTGCTCCTGTCACACGCTCCGCAGTGGGCAGATCTATAGCCAGATGCTCTTCTCCTCCAGTTTAGCCTACCCCAAGCACAGGTACGTGCAAGGAAGAAAAGCTAGGTTTCACTCATGTTTTCATCTTAGTGCTGCACCGTTTTTCTTTTGCAGGCACATGCTTTTGTGACCACTCTTGTTGAAAAGTGACACCCTTGTACATCCTCCACTGTATATTTTTTGAATGGTTTATTGGAATAAAATTGGTTGTTTCCTTGGCATTCCCTATAAGGTGTTACAGGGCCCTTATTTTTCCTCGGGGATCTGGGGTATAGTTTAGGGACAACTGGAGCTGTTGTCCCTCTTTCCCTCCTGGACAGAAACGTGTCTTTGAAATTCTGGATTTTCCTCCATTGAGTTCAGTGAGGACAGATTTGTAGGAAATCAAAGGGGTACACTTAAAACCCTACCTGCAAACTAACCTTGGCATGCTGAGAGCACTGTAACTGTACGATGTCCTAGGATCATCATTCTCTGCCTAAAGAGGGATCTCCCCCCATGCTACAAGCCTGACAAAGCGTGGCCCTTACTCAAGATTACTGGCATTAACACTGGAAATGATGCTCTCACATGAGTTTCTCTGTGGCACACACCTGACTTCAGGTACCTCAAACTTTTGCAAACAGGAGCGGGTACTGCAGCAATCTCTCACCTGTTTGCAGACCTCATTTTCTGGGAAGTCAGTCTACAGGTAGTAGGCTTGGAAAGTGCAGCTGAGTTCCTGATCATCCTCTGTACAAGTTAATTCACACACTGGATTTTAAATCAGCTTCTTCAAGGCATAAATTTATTTCACGGTCTATTTGCTGTACAGTCACAGCCACTTGCACAGGCACAAGAGCCTAACAATCCTGATCCTTCCCAAACAGCCACCAGAGCTCCATTAAGGTCCCAAAATGTTCTCAGGTCACCCCTGCTCACAGAAGTGTTAGGGTACAGCTCGAGTAGACACCACAAGGAACAAGCGACACTAAGACCTGCAGCTGGATAAGAAAAGCAGCCAGCTCACAAAGTTAAGTAGTGAAGGGGCTTAAGTCACAGTCATGGCATTCTAGCTTACAAATGTCCAACACAAGAATGACCAAGCTTAAAACTAAACAAAAACCTTCTCAAAAAGCCAGCATGGTAGGAGTTACATCTACTATCAGATGAGATACTGGATCTTAGGGCAGACAGTAACCACAACTATAACTCCGTCCCTACATTTATGATCATAACAATATGGAAATGAAAGAGGTTTTTTTAATCGGCGTCAAACATGGATGCATTCCAATCACGTCTATGGGAATGCAGCGATGGAAAAGGCGTGGGGAAAAATGGCTGAGGTTTCTTTCACTTTTTAAAAGGACCCTACCAGGGGCCTGAGGAAAGCAGACAGTACCAGGGGCGCTCCTCCCCTGTGGAGCTTCCCACAGTTCTCCTCCGAGGAAGGGGAGCCCTTGCCGGGATGCCTCTGGGAAGACAAGGAAAGAAAATCGCTTCCTGCAGGCTCTGGGGCCTGAACAGGAAGGCAGGGCTGGTTGTTTTAAGCCAGCCTTCACTATGCATCCTGATGGGCCCTGCCCTGGGAAGGAGGGCACTGGCAGGCTAGATTTCACCAGTCTAACTTCTTGAAAAGTTGACAGCAAGTCAACGTCAACAACTCCCTAGCTAAAGGAAGAGCCCTGCAGAGGCCTGCAGCGTAGAGAGAGGCAGCAGCCCCTGGCCGCAGCCCGTGCGCACAGGCGCCCAACTGCAACTTCAGAAAACTTTGGAGAAAAAAAGACAAGGCACTGCTGGGCCGTGGCGCCATGTCGGTCGGTGAGAGGCCGGCCTGCGAAGGAGAACGAGCCTCATTGTGCCGCCTGCATTGAGACGGCAGGAATCCTAGGAGGGGAAAGGTTCCCTTTGAAGCACATGGCACGGAGAGCTTCCCAGTGACCATGGCAACAGGCGCAGTGGGTTCCCAGCCTGAGAACCGAGGAGCAACAGCCACGGCGCAAAACAAAAAAAGTCTGAAAGAAGAGGAGAGGGGGCGCCAGGCAGGGGGGAGGGAAGCTGGAGCAGAATTAGCCTGGCAGAAACTGAGCGGCTCCCTGGTAGGCAAATCCAGCCAATAATACTGGTCGGGTTCATGGGGTTTCCTTTTCATTCTCAACGCTTTCTTCTTCCTCTGTCATTCCCCCTCCAGCCCTATTCAGGACCTCATGAGATCAGTAAAGCCCAGGCCTTTGCTTCGCCTGCCTGCAGCAGTGCCTCAAACAGGGCTGCACTGTGATCAAAGGAGATGCTAAATCAAGGCTGCCACCCCCCCCTTCAACCAGGATCCCGGTTTTCACTGGGGCTCCGATGGGAGCTATTTAAGCTCTCCTGTGCCTTCACATCCACCGCACCACACAATGCTCAGCCTCGCTGGACAAACTCTTCGAGATGCAGAAGCCACAAGAATTAACTGCTCTGGTTAAAGGCGATGTGTCTATGGGAAAGAGACTGCAGTGCTGATCTACGCAGACTCCTTAGACCAACCAAGCAGATGGCTGCATTATACATGGGCAGCCTTGCTCTTAAGCCTTCTCTCCCCTTCCCTCCCCACTCTCTCGAACGTCAAACTTTCTCCCTGTGCTTAAGTTGACTGCCAGTTTTCTCCCTCCTTCTCCCCCACTCCCAAGACACGCCTGACCACCTTCCCCACTGCTGTTCCTACTGACAGCTCCCATTTGCCCTGATCCGGAGTCCTTCTCAGGCTCAGCAAACCTGAGTTGCACCAGTCTAACTCGAGATGTTACTTTAAACTGCATGAACAGGGACACTGTCACAGGTGGGCATTTTATACCAATTAAAAAAATTAGGTTCATCTCAGTCCAATTTTGCAATCTGCAGTTTACTGACACACTAGAGTAGCTGTCAGCCTGGCACACTGATGAAGATGCCCACATGCTAAAGGCATGTACACACAATCTATTCACCACGAGGTAAAGACGACTGGGATCTACCATGTGCCAACTGCGCCGTGTAGCAGCCTGCGCGCATGCTCTGCCCCCGCAGGGATGAAAGCTCCCGCCCGGCAGCTTCTCTCTCTTTCCCTGAGGACCAACTACTGCAGAGGTCAGCTTTCCCCACGGAGGAGGTAAGAGCATACACACGGGCAGTCACCAGGGAGCCACTGCTGTGCCAGAAAGCCCTTTTCTCTTTGCCTGGCAGTACTTAGCTGGTGCGCCAATGCCCTGCCTCACCCACCTAACCAAAGTGGTTTGGAAACCGACTTCAATCTCCATGTATGGACTAGCCCAAAATCTTCCTTCTGCCCAGAGCACCAGCTTCCTTCTTCAGTCCAGCAGGCTAGACTCTTACAGTTCATAATATGGCATCGCATGGACTTGAGACTGTGACAGATACCAGCAGATCCCAACCCCAGCAAGTGTTAGGAAATGCAAGGGATCTGAGAAAAAGACTACAGACTCCATCTGCAGACAGGCTCTCCACTTAAGCCAGACAGCATTAGACAGCAGAATCTGTGGTTCATGGCTCATTCAAGACAAATTCTTTGCATCTTAGGTTTTATACAGATTAGCCATTCTTCCCACAATGCGTCTTGAAAGAAGATACATCTACATAGGCAAGTAATGTGAAATATATTGCATAGCTCTTGGTAGCATTACAGTAATATTGCAGCCACGACTGTGGAAGAATTATGCAAGTAAGGATTTTTTGGGGGGCAATATATTTTAAATAAAAAGGTATTGCCCAAAAAACCCTTGCCTCTTACACAGATCTTCTCTTTCATGGTTTGTTGAACTGCCAAAAACGTTCACACGACTTCATTACTCAAACTATTTCAATTACCATCTTTTCTTACATACAACACACTCCAGAATATAAATTCACACCTTACTTGTGAAAGGCAAATGTTTTCTGGAGCTATGGTTGCGTAGATAGGGACAGAGTCTAATTTTCAGCTGACTCACCTTCCCTCTCCTCCTAAATTGAAGACGAAATCCTAGCTGATGCTATAGACTGGTCTCCACAGATGGAACTTGAAAAGGGCTAGGGAGTTTCCAGTGCTGCAAAATAGGAGAGAGACCAGGAACAGCCAGCAGACACTGGAGTGAAGAACAACGAGCCATTAAATTAACTGACTCCCTTAGTTGCCTGAATAGTAATACTACAGCTGCTGCACTATGGATCAAAGCAGGGTGCTTCTGCAGAAAGTCAGCTTCCCCACTTAATACATGCACCTCAATTTTGGGGGGCAGGTATCTGTTGCATGAAAGAAAACATGACATCTGGGTTTCAGAATTAAGTTTGTGATGCTCTTCCAATCTATGGAAACGTGACCCAGATGAGGAAAAAAATACATCACAAAAAGGAAATGTGCAGTCTTACCCATAAAAGCAAAACTAGTTGAGTTTTTCAGAAATTATGCATCGTTTTTTCCCCAGATTGAGACAAATACAATGACAGCATTGCCCAGTTAAGTTCCGTATGGCAGCCCCTCTGAAGGCAAAGACTTAAATCCAAAAAGGCTGCAAAAGGGCTGCTAAGACCCAAGCAAAGGAGATGGAACTAGATCACAGATAAGACAGCCTCAGGCAGACAGCTTCTAGGGAGTTAAGCTAGCAGAGGCAGGGCCATCCATTGGTAGAGAGAGCTGTCTAGCTAGATCCATCCCAGTTAGGACAGAGTACTCTTCCTGGAACTAAAGGAGAAGTAAAACCTCAAAGAGCCTAAAAAAAGCAGAGGGGGCTGGAGGAGCCAGGAGAGGTGACCAAGTGCAGATACGTTCAAAGCAAACAGCTGACAGCCCCACAGAAAGCAA
>NW_017729001.1:35027437-35034388 GCF_001723915.1 Gavialis gangeticus | reverse complement strand
AGCATGGGGTTATTTTAGTTTGGGGTACAAGCGAAGAGGTAAATCAGAAATAGCTAAGAATTAGTCAGAGCATGTTCCTGTGATCCTTATATATACAAGTACTCTTTACTAAGGCAAAGAGTCCCACAGAAGCAAGGACAGACACAGCACACACCAGCTCAGGGCCAGACATTCCCTTCTCCTCCAAAAGGTCGATCCATCTTCCAGGCTCCTTCTACTCTGGACACCTTTAAGAAATGCCTGGATGCTCACCTTGCTGGTGTGATCTGACCCCCGCTGACTTCCTGCCCTTGGGGCAGGGGCCATGACCTGATGATCTTGCCAGGTCCCTTCCAGCCCTAATGTCTATGAAATCCATGAAAAACTTCAAAACACCCAGACTTGGAGTTCAGAGTGCCCCTTGTCTGTACAACCCCTAAACACGTTATCTGGGCCTGGTTTTGAAAACATTTAATTTTCAGCAGATATCCTTCTTTCTTCCAGCTGACCTGCTTCTTTTACATCACTATCCTGCCCTTCTGCCACTTCTACATTGTTATTTGCATAATTATTTCCAATTTTACCAAGAGATGCTTAAGATACCTTTCCCCCACAGATCTCTCCCAACTGCATGCCTTCATTAATCCACATCCATTCCCTTGTGTGCAGAGCTTGTGAAAATTATCAGCGTGAACTCCATAGATACAATATTTATAGGTCTACATTTACATGAAGGTGACATAAGCTTCCTCCACACACAGCAATTTCTTCTTGACAGAGAAATCAGCTCTAAGAGCAGAAAAAAATACTTTCTACATCTTCATCTCTTTTGAGCTTGCCAACAAGAGGGGCCAATTAATGGCAATTATGGTGGTGCATTTGTGATGGCAACATTATTCAGCTAGAAACTGGACCAAGTCCAACACCAATCCACACAGACTAAAGAGCTACCAGGTGATAATCATCCGTTACTACCACCCAGGTCAGGAAACACACTGGTTACCTTCAGGACAAATGCTCTCTCCCAATCTTGGCCACCAGCTGTGTACAGACAGTTTGCCAGCTACATTTAACACCGAGTCTAGCATCTGTGCCTTGAGTCCTAGTTGCTCAGACAGCACTTCTTCATGTAAACTCACATGGACCATTTGATCTTGGTGTGGAGTGCTCCATACTCTTCTCTTCTTTAGCTACTGCTTCCCCCCCCCATGATGAGTTAGTCGTCATGAGTCTGCCTGCAGAGATGTAGAGACAGGTTCTTCCTGGTTTGTCCTCAGGACCCATCTCTCAATCTCATGCTTTTTGCTGCAGTGCTCTTGAATCCTTAAAACACAGCAAGTAACAGTAGGAGGTACTTTTCTTTCTCCCCTCCCTGGTAAAGGCCTCCGAGAAATTTTTTTTTTCCTTTTCATTTCCATTTGCTCCCAGTGAAGCACTGACAGGGCACCCAGCAACACTGACCACAGGTGCAGATGCCCTCGGCTTTTTTCATCCCCACTATAATCCCTGCTTCTCAACCCATTTCCCAGGACGCCGAGGGAAGAATCTGTTGAAGTGCAGCAAGTGATCTTCAACAAGTCTCGGTGCTCATTTCCGCCCTTCCCTTTGACTAACAAGGCTTCTGGGAGGGCCTCAATCTTCCCCTTCTAGCCTCTCTCAGACCTTGTTTCACTAAGATCAAAGGCAAAGCAATCAGTATTCTTGGTAGCTGCAGAAGTCAGCGCCCAACTCCAGGTCTCCCATAAACGAGAAGCTAGTTTGGAGAACTGCCCCTTGCTCATTGGCAGCCAACAGAAAGAGATGTAGTTTCTTTTTAGACAGGAGTTAGCTGCTATACGACCCCCACTGAACTTGCAGCAAATGTCAGTGAAGTAAAGTGCTTCTCTGCCTGCTCTAAAGATCCACCAGTTTGTCAGTGAGGAAACTCTCTCCGAATCAGAGGATTCCTCCAAAAAAAGGTGCAATTCTCCTAGAAGGCTACTTCCTGACTTGCCCCATCGTGGAAGCCAACTCTGAAGAAGAGCAGCTTGCTTTCTCCAGTACACAGCACTGTGCACAGCTGGAATAGAGAAGCCAGCTTAGCTTGCACATCACTGTGCCCGCCCAATTCCAGACTGCTCAATCAGCTTTTCAGCATGAAAACTGAAAAGCAAGTCTGCAAATGCAAGAGGTTTAGAATAAAAAAAAATAACTGACTTGGCCAGCCACTATCATTCTCCAGGTTACTTCCATACAATGCAGATGAAAGGCAGTTAAAGGGTTCAAAAAAAATCGGTATCCAAAAGTCAGAAAACACCCGACAGAAGGTTTATGATATTCATGGGACAACAGCTCCTCATGTCGATGCCCTGAAACAGTCTTCAATCACGTGATTATGCAATACTTTTCCCCTGCCTTGTACTTTTCCCCAGCATGCAGGAGGATGGCACTCACCAAATGCATCATTTCTTTTCCTCCTCACCACTCACATTGTGGAATGAGGTTCACACTTCAAACGGCAAGGATTAACAGCAAGAACTGCTGCTATATGCTGTGAACTCATCAGCTGGAAAGAACTGAGGTGCTGAGAACCTGTGTGTGTTTGTCAACCACAGGATGACTATGAGCCACCAATGGCATTGCAAGATGCATCAAGAAGAGGCGTCATAAGCATAAATTGGATGTATTAATACCACTGTACACAAGCACGGGTAAGGCTTCATCTGAGAATCATGCTGTTCCAGTTACTGATCAACTGGAATGAGATGCAGAGAAAAATTAGCGGGATAACCACCACCTGGACAGTGGTGACTGAGGGTCTGCAGAGAAGGATGAGCTCCATTTTACCCAGTTATTGGCAACACCTCTGGGAGCAGGCATGGGGGGGCAAGGGAGGCCAGGACAGCACACACAGGAGGAACAGCCTCCTTCATCCAAATTCTCCATGGCTTTCTACAGATATCCTAGACCCAACGTGTTCTGTCAAACCTGAAGCAAGTGGAATTTCTCACAGGAGGCCTTAGAAAGGGTCTCTGCCCATCTTTTGCTCATCTCATAAAAGGGGAATAATACTTTCTGGAGGCAGCTTGACAAGCTGTTTACCAAAACCCGAGAGGTGGCGTTTGTGTTCTTACCTTCCCTAGAACCGTGAGGCAAGGCTTAGGCTCCAATGCTGGCTGTTCCAGCTTCACCACTCCTACCCAGCCGTATTCGTACAAGTCCTCCTCATCATTGCTGTTGCACAGTCCCAGCGGGTGCATCTGAAACACAACCAGAAGAGAAAGGAAGAAATTGGTAAAACCGTTGGCAAAGCAGGTGCATGAACAACTGTTTATTTCTTACACACAGGTAAAGAGAACTTAAGTGATATCAAACCCACATTCCTTGTGAAACACACCATACCACACTTCCACAAAAAAGCACTTGCTCTTGTGCCAGTGGCACGTCAGAGTACGAGAGGCGCTGCAGTACATGGATGTCCCGTCCCTCAAGAACATTATACACCCATACAGGGAGCAGGCTCTTCCTTGAAAAACCACAAGGTAAAGAGACTAAGCAGCTTTAAAGCCATCTTGCGTTAAGGGTCCTGAGCCCGAGAAAGGAGCAGATTCCACAGAAACGACAGAGATGAAGCAGGCACTCCCGCCGAGCGTCATGACGCACCCGCACAACGGTCTCTGTTCAGATGCGGCGCCCTGCCCGACAACACCTGGACAGCCTGAGACACCACAGGCTGCAGACCTGGACAGTGGGATTTAATCTCTGGCCCCCAGAGACTTGGCCCAGAAGTGGGCATCTAAGTGATATGGTGCTAGTGCAAATCTAAGCTCTGGCTTGGTGACCCCAGGCTCTCTGCCTCGCAGTTTACCTCTGAACGACTGGCGAGGGATCCTACTCCCCTCTAGTCCCTGGCATGGGGCAACAGTCGGGTAAGGATTCAGTCTATGACACGTGACACTTCCACCTACAAAACGAGCACTAATCATGGACCAATCTTCACACTTTTGCCCCCAACTGTGATCTGCCATTGCTCAGGTCTGCCAGTAGCTGACAGAGAGAAAGGCAGTAGTACCAAACCCTTAGACCCAGAAGCAGCAACCGCTTCAGGAGAAAGACAACGTCAGGCAAAGCAACAGACTACTTTCATCAGAGCTGGTATTCCAGCTTAGAGCCATCGGCATGCAGGGAACCGCCCAGCCCGGGCCCCTCTCTTCAAGGGAGGCGAGCAGGAACGGGCGGCGATGCATGCCATTCCCAGAGGGCAGCATGATGGTCACATCAGGGGCGTCCCAGACGAGACTTAAACATGGCAAATCGCAGCCAGCCCTCAGGCAGGATCAGAGCCCCTTGTACAAGGGGGTGCGCACAGACAGCTCCCTGCACGATGCAATGCGTAGGTACCAAGTTCCTGGAGACCAGACAAGCCCGGCACCCGAGCCAAGGGAACACCGCAGAACTCTCCTCTCTGAACAAAGCTTTTCACCGCGGGAACAAAACCCCTTCCTCCCACAGTCCTCAATGAACACACCCTCCCAAACAGCCTGCCCTGCCTCACACAGCAGTGTGCTCCAGGAGAGAAGCTTTCAGATGCTACAGAGATGGGCAGCAGCACTAAACCCTAAGATGAGCGACTACTAAGAGTGAAGTAGAAGTTGCTCCATTTTACGACTCGGACAATGCAAGCAATGGACTTCCATCACGTACCAGCATCTCACAGGGCGTTCAGAGCAGATCCAGAAACAGCAGCCAGGTCTCCCACATCCCACTCCAGTACCTTCCTCACATGAATACAAGACCAAGAGAGTTGCCCCGTTTTCAACATCACTTCAAAATTCACTGCTTTGCCAGCTTCTGTTTCCCTCAGAATATTAAGAAGTGTCAAATAGGATACTCAGAACCTCAATCTGATGCGCCACTGTTCACCATTATCTAGTTATCTCCATTAGCAAGTTCTCAGCCTACACAGACATGTTCCCAGCCATCTCCAAAGTTGTTGGGTTTTTTCCTCTGTCAAAAAATGAGTTAATTTTATCTGTCTTCCATTTTTCCTTCCATCTTTATTTAGGTCTCACAGGACGGTTACTGCCAAAGCCACTTTGACAATCATTTCTCCACTATTTGAGTACCTTTCTGGACAGATCACTGCAATGATGTTGTACAGTCCGTGCTACAGTAAACCGATGCCCATTACATGGTAGGATCCAAGCCAGACTCACTGACCTATAAACTTCTGTATTTTCCAACGGTTTCCTTTCCTACGTTATCAGAAGTCATTTAAAAAGAATTGTACACGTGTGCTTGATTGTGCCGGTATTTCCGAAATCTACGTGCAATAGTTCTGCCTCTTTGGTCACACAATCAGATCTTTCACATTATTACTGAACTTGCTTTTCCTTTAAGTCTTTACTCCTGTCCCCTTCCCCTAAGCTCTAATTAAATGTTATTCCCACTTTGGCAATGTTATGTCAATCTGCTCTGATCTTGCCCCTGCAAGTCTTCCAAGACACAAAGGGGTTAATATAGCTCTACGTTTCAAATCCTTTTCTTGTGAAGTAGCAAAATAATACAATACAACTGTCCCTCCAGGTCAACAGTGAGCACACCAAACAGCACAGGCCAAGAGCTCATCCTCAGGGGTCCCCTGAGGAAATGCAGTCTTGATGGTTCCCCGATTTTGGTTACATGTTGAGAGCTTATCCATTAGCTTGGTCCAAGTGCTTGCAACATGCGTGTTCTTCTGGAACTGCTCGTGGAGTCCAATAAGCTCAACGTGGGCCCACAAGAAGTTCACATCCTACATCTGCCAGCACAGACAGGATTAAGTGGTGGAGGGGGCAGGGCTTGCTGTAGAGCCAGGTACACCTGGGCAGGTCCAAGGAGGTGATCCTCCCCCTCTATGCAGCACTGGTTAAGCTGCAGCTGGAGTACTGCGTCCAGTTCTGGGCACCGCACTTCAGGAGGGATGTGGACAACATGGAGAGGGTCCAGAGGAGGCCACTCGCATGGTCAGGGGCAGCAGGGCAGGCCCTACGAGGAGAGGCAATGGGACCTGAACCTGCTCAGCCTCCGCAAGAGAAGGCTGAGGGGGGATCTAGTGGCCTGTTACAGACTAGTCAGAGGGGACCAGCAGGCATTGGGGGAGTCCTTGTTCCCCCGAGCATTGCCAGGAGTGACCAGGAATAATGGTCACAACCTGGCAGAGGGGAGATTTAGGCTAGATATCAGGAGGCGCGACTTCACGGTCAGGGCGGCTAGGATCTGGAACCAACTTCCAAGAGAAGTGGTGCTGGCTCCTACCCTGGGGGTCTTTAAGAGGAGGTTAGATGTACACCTTGCTGGGGTCATTTGACCCCAGTAATCTTTCCTGCCACGGCAGGGGGTTGGACAAGATGATCTACTTAGGTCCCTTCTGACCCTAGAAACTATGAAATGCCTCTGCCTGGTGATGCCGGAAAGCTCCTGGTGAGCAAGACGTGTAAAGGGGCCCATGAGATGCCAAGGATAGTCCACACCTTGCTAGAGTGCAACTGGACAAGTTAGACCAGTCTGGCAGCCTCTCGTGTCACAGCTTTGAGACCAAAACGCTGCTCCGAACTGAACACCACCCTCAAGTTGCTGCGTCTGACCATAAGCTGAACTTCGTGGGAATAGGAAGAATTTTGCTTCTGGAGATAGACGCATTCAAGGAGCATCTCTACAATAAGCTAACATTTGCAAGAGAAGGCAAAGGAAGAGAAGCAAATAAATCCCACTTAGGATCCCAAGCATCAGCTAGATTGTTACAACACCACGCACCAGTCCTAGACGGTGGGGATGACAGTCTCACTCCCAGCACAAACCATTACATAGTTTCATAGTTTCTAGGGTCGGAAGGGACCTGAGCAGATCATCTAGTCCAACCCCCTGCCATGGCAGGAAAGAGCACTGGGGTCAAATGACCTCAATAAGGTGGTCATCCAACCTCCTCTTAAAAACCCCCAGGGTGGGAGCCTG
>NW_017729001.1:35021798-35022437 GCF_001723915.1 Gavialis gangeticus | reverse complement strand
TGGTTCCAGACCCTAGCCGCCCTGACCGTGAAGTGGCGCCTCCTGATGTCCAACTTAAACCTTCCCTCCGCCAGCTTGTGACCGCTGTTCCTGGTCACTCCTTGCGGCGCTCGGGGGAACAGGGACTCCCCCAGCGCCTGCTGATCCCCCCTAACCAGTTTATAACAGGCCATCATTGCATGCGTTGGCATTGTGCATTTTTAAGACCACCACCACATTACATTCACTCTGAATAGGGCAGAGTTGTGGACATCTGTGCTTTAAACTAGGTTTAAAACTGTGCTTTAAACTAAGTTCACTGGGGGATGGAGACCAAAGCCCTGAGGTAAGTGGGGAAGCAGGAGACCTGGAAGAAGCACAAGGAGGGGGCAACCGGGAGGCTTCCCCTACAGCCCTCCTGCTCGCCCACTTGTTTCATCCACGTCTCTTGATTCATTTATTCCACAAGCACTCTGTGAAGAAGAGGGGGTGCAAGCCCTGCACTACTGCCGTCTAGATGGAAGAGAACAGCAATAATCAACTTTAACACGGCAGTTCTTCCATCGCTAAATTTTACTTGGCTTCAAACTACTGCTTGTTTTTGCAAAATCTTTTTAGGTACTGGGTAAACAGCAAAATACGATCCCATTTTTTAGTTTG
>NW_017729001.1:35015479-35021593 GCF_001723915.1 Gavialis gangeticus | reverse complement strand
GCCACAAATTAGCCCCATGCCCTCCTTGATCCTTGTCCCTTGCTCAGTGCCCTCAATCTGCTGCTCTGCTTCCTGCCCTGCACTCCCTGCTTGATCTGAAACTCTGCTCTGTCCTGTCCTATTCACCGTGGTGCTGCCCGTCCCCTCCCCAACCTGCCACCTGCGTGCCACACACAGAGGCTGCTCGTGCCATTTGTGGCATCCATGCTGCAGGTTGGCTATCCTGGTTTAGTTTCTGGCTTACCACTGCACACTGTCAGACGTGTTTGCCGAGCTTCCCACAATGAGGACCGTCATGTGGATGAGAGGTTCAAGTTACTCCATCAGGTGGCTTAGAAATAAATTTCTGCAGGGGAAACCAAGCTCTGAGCTCGGCATCTGACCAACAATCTTCTCAATATAGACAGAAAAACAAGGCAAGGGAGTTCGGGGAGAAAACAGAGGAAGTACCCCAACATACAGCCATTGTACATATTCAAAACTTCACCAACCCCAAAAGGGGTCAATTTACAATGAGCTTTATCTCTGCAGTATGAATAAAAATGGAGTTTGCAAACTGCTCTAAATCCACCAAGTTTGGCTATAATAGCTGCTTTGTCTGATGAGTGGAAAAGAATCTATGGGAACTGCTAAGCCAATAGAAAGTTGTAGACAATGTTAAATACCTAGAGAAACAGAGAACCATTCCCCTGGCGTACATTATATCAATTGAGCTTTGAAACCATAGCCCATCTCTAAGAAGTTTCCAGTACAAAATCCTTGAAATGTACTGGGGCACTTTCCACATGTCTGAAAGGGCAAAACTGAAACCGTGGCTGGGAGGTGCTTTTATCCAAGGTTACAATATCTGTGTATACTGCTGAAGGTTTAAAATAACCTCAAAAGAGCCGCGCAATTTTAAGTGGGTTACTGTTACAGAGCAGACAAACAGTAAACCAAAAGGGAGGGAGGGAGGGACATTTTGCTCTGTAACTTTATCTCCTCAAAAAAGTCCTGGTGATTAAAAGGGAAAACTTCCACCCTTTTGTCCTTTTCCTCTGTCTGCCAGAATAGGATGTCACAGTGTTACAGACCTCCACACGGAGCAGCCCTGGACCTTCTTAGGCGCTGTTACTAGATTAAAGGCTTGTATTTTCTTTCCATCCATACAAAACATTGCCTCCACCCAAACTGTCTCCACCCATTTTTCTTCGGCCAGAAAAAGCCTCTTGGAGCGGGGCCGAGGAGAACAGGGCGTTCTTTCCATTTGTGCCTCCAGTCGCTTTGTTTTCGACTCTCCCTGTTCCAGAACAGGCACTTCAGGGGGACACAGGCCTCGTCAGGCCCTAGGTTCACATCCAGGAGACGGCCAACGCAGACTCCCCACCACAGCAGCAGAGAGGACCTCCTCTGCCCCACTGACTCGCACCTGCTCCCCCAGGGCTTGGGGTCGGGGAGCATCCAGACCGCACCGAGCCGAGCCGAGCCGAGCCGAGCCAGGCACCGATGGCCAGCTCCGAGGACAGCAACACTGGAAGTGACATTGTGAAGAATCAAACGTGAGGCTGGAAGGGGCCTCCCGGGTTGTCTAGCCCAATCCCCTGGCACGCAGCAAGATGCACTGTTCCCAGACAGTCCAGGCACACATCCACCCTTCCTCTTCTTGGAGACCTGCAATGCCACTTCCCTGGGCGGCTGCTACCACTGTCCCACGGCTCTTACAGTTGAGATTTTTTCCTTAGTTTCAAACAGAGCTGCTCCTCCTCCTCACGGCAGCCTTCCAAACTTTTGGAAGTGCCACATGAGTCCACAGCCAAGGAGGAGGAAAACACGTGGACCTCACGAAGGGCCACCTACAACTCTGCTCAGCTTCCCCCGAGAGCCGTGGGGTGCACGGGGACGTGCAGCTCACCTGACAGGAGTGTGCTATGCAGTGCTGAGCTAGATCTTCACTCCATGGTGGAGTCTAAGACAGGCCTTCCCACCTGACCCCTCCCAACTACACCCCAGCTTGCAAGCCATGCAATTTAGGGACAGCTGCTGCACACAGATTACTGCACACAACGATGCCGGGCGGCAGTGACAAATCCCACACTTCCAGGAGGCCTCTCCACGTTCCTGTAAGCGGAAAGGCAGTGATGTTTCCCTGTGCTAGTGGAAACACCTTACCCTCAACTCCTTCAGGATTTAAGGCTTAAATAAATACAAATGTTATGCAAACCCCGTCCAAAAGGGATGCAAGCATAAAGTGAGGAGCTGGGCTCAGTTCTCCCAAGCTGTCCTAACAGCATCATGCAGTTAACCAAGCTGGTCAGTGGAAAGGCTCCGGCTTGGAGCCCCAGGCAGCCGAATCAAGCCAGTTCCAGGCCAGCAGAGATGAGCACGGGAGCAGCTATTATTCAAAGAGGACTGCTAGCGACAGCCAGAAGGCCTGGGGAGAGAGAGCACGCAGGCCCTTCCCTTATCCCTCCTGACCAAAACCAGGAGCCTTGGAAAATCAAGGAAGTGAAGAGAGAAAGCCCCTTGCCCTGGTCAGCAGGAGGCAGCCCGGGTGACACTGAAGATGGGGTGCTCTTTCTTTAAGAAGAAAGCCTCATCCAAAGCAGCTCCCGCGAGGCCAGGTAAGCGACGACTCCAAGAACAGGCACCTCGTGGAGCAGGACTGGGAAAATTCTGTGCACTCAGATGCCTGAAAGCATTCATGTGCCAAAACCCTTGCTCATACTGGCTGAAAGTTGGATGCCCTGAAGTACGGGCCAAGCAACTACAGAAGAAACCCTGAGGCAGAGAAGTGGCTCCACCAGTAAAACTAGGACTACCGAGTAAAGACAACTCATCTTGAGGCAGGATGGGAAATGGATGCATAGAGTATGGGATCTGGGAAATGCCAGGCCTATTCCAGCCACCTTAGCACTTAGGAAGCATTATGTCATGTTTAAAGCTGTTTGTCTAGAGAAAGCACCCATTACTGCTGGGAACCACAGCCAAGGGCATTAGCAGCTGCCGATGTGCATATGCACTGTGGCACACGAGGCTGCCTACGAGGTTTCAAAGGAATCCCTGAAGATGTCGCAATACAAGCAGAGCAGCTTCGCAAAGAAACTGGACAAGCAGAGCTTACTGCAAACCCCCAGCCTTGCTGGGCAGCATCACCTCGGTGCCAGACTCAGGCCGCCTTCACTGGGGCACGGATCAGACCCCTGCGCTCCATCTCAAGACAACGCCCAGATCATACCGTCCACAGCACGCTGACCTAGGGCCAAGCGACAGTTGGGCAACTGAAAAACTAGAAAGCTGAAAGAAAGGAAGATTCTCCCTAATGTAGCATCTCTCCCTGCTGACCAGCAAAGCTGTGGGCACAAGTGAAAGTTTTGCCTTGCAAGCCAAGAAAGCAGAAGCAGGACAGGCAGGAGAAGGAACCAGATTCATTGAAACATTCTTACACAACCACATACTGGCAAAATAATGCCGTAGATAGGAAACTTTAACACAAACAAGACCCAGTGTGAGGAGCAAGCACACAATTAAAAAAAAATGCCACAGGCTCTGTGCTGGTGGATGTGGAGGCTAGGTTTGCAGGCTACCAATTCACAAGGATGCTGTTGCATCACACTGGAATCTCACCAGGGCAATTAACCAAACCATCAATATAAAATTCTGGGATGTTCACCAACATCCACGTGTTTCAGAGAAGGACGACCGATCAAAACACCCACACTATGTTCACTGTGAAAGCAAACTACTGGAATGAAAAAACCCAGCCACGGGCATGGGTGACAAAGACAGGAGAAGCTACGAAGCTCACCGAGAAGACCGCTCATCCATGCCCATCACACTGCTCACCCACTGCGCTGCACTGCACTGCACTGCACAGGTCTCAGTAACGGGATCTAGGGGGAAAATAACCCAAGTTTGCCCCTAGCTGGCAGCAGTTTTAACAACCATTACAGTCATAAATGGTGACAGCACTTACTACATCTGCTTGCTCTACCAGCTTCCTGACAACATTTCCCTGTCCAAAGTGTGACTACGCTCCTTCCTCTTCTTGGGTTTTCATGAATTGTTGAACACCTTCTCTCTGCATGACTTCATCTGCTCAGTGTTTCAGCTGCTGTTTACGTGGGGCGACTCATGGGTCCAACCTGAATCAGCTCCCTCATCCACGCCACGCCACGCCATGCCACGGCGTATGAGAGCTATAATATAAAACATCTTTTAGCAAGGGAGCCAGCCTTGCTTTAAAGACTTCAAGTGACCAGCCATCCAGCAGGCCTGTAGGCAAGATGTTCAGATCTCACTCACTGCTGAAAACACAAACCTTATTTCTCGTGTGAGTTGTTCAAGCTTCATCTTCCAAATATAATTTTTTTACATTGGATTACAGAGCCACCATCTATCAGGTATCTTTCACTCACCTACCTTTTTGATCGAGTTATCCGATCTTCAAGTCTCCCACTAGAAGGCATATTTTCCAGACCTCAAAAACAACAAAGCAACTCCCACCCCCGCCAACCCCTCCCACTGCCATGCAGTACTACATGCACCTGAGACAAGTCCAATATGCGGTGCCAGTACATTCCCCTTTTCTCACCAAAGTCCTACTCTTAAAAAAAGTCGAGTTTGACAAGACCTACTGCTCATCAAGCAATGCAGACTGACTTCAATCATGTTGCCATCCTTTAATTCTTTCCATAACAGCTTCCATGTAGCCTTTCCACAGTTTGTTTGTAGGAGACAATGTCAAACCTAAAAGTCAGCCACATCATCCAGCCTGTCCTTTTAAGTAGTAATGCATTTTAACTTTCCTTCAGCCCTACAGATTTAGACAGGTTTAACATCTTTCCTAGTGAAAAATATTTTTGTCACTTTGAGATGCGACTATGTCACTGTGCTTCTTTCCAAAGAGAACAAAAATATTTCTTGAATATTTTTGCATTGTGATTGAACAAAATCCTATGTAGGTCCAGTGGATGATAAAAAAAAAAAGTGTCAGTCTCAATCGAAAGAATCTCTGTTATGGTCTTTATCAATGGAGAAACTTAGGCCAGTAATGTTACAGTTAGGTTCCCTTACAGCTTCCCCAGTCCCTGTTTTTAAAATCTATAGTATTTCATCTCCCTTCTCAATTAGGATGATTATAAAGTAAGGCTGCTGCCTTTCAGGACAGAGTTGCTTTGGTGCCAATCTCCAAATGTATTTCCACAACTGCTGCATCGCATCATTGCCTTTATTCAAGGAGACTTGGCTAATTAAGTAGATTTTGGAATCTCTGATGAAGGGTCCTAAGTTCACAAGCATAAAAGTCTCAGTTTGTCACGTAACGTGCTTCTCACTGCCACACACCCACCTTCGCAGCATTTTAATACACCAGTCGCACATCTCATTCTCAGCGTCATCTCTACTGTGCCTGGGCAGCCACCACTCCAGGCACACACCACCTGCTAAATTTACTCTACTCAGTACCAGTGCCCTTGAAGTAGACAAAGCTACAAACATCCTAGCTGGGGTCATTTGATCTGTTTTCTCTCCTGCCCAGGGCAGGGGATCGGACTAGAAGACCTGCAAGGTCCCTTCCGACCCTACTTCTACAAATCCATGCCCCTGCCAAGTCTAGGTCCCCACAAGCATCCTCCCTATTCCAAACACAAGCGCACAGAGCTCATCTGCTTTGCAGCACCCCCTTCTCTTGGCTGAGGTGCAGCAGTAGTCATCACCAAAGCCTTGCTCAAACCACCTTGTCCTTCATTTCTCCACTCCCTTGTCCTTGGCTGCCCAATGCAATCCTGTCTTCTCCCTAATCACCCAGCGTGCCCTCATCCAGCTTCATGCAGCTGGGAATTTCTGTATGCATGTTCACAAACTCATGACCCTTTCTTCCAGCTTCCTCAGTTCATACTTCTTTCTGAGCTCTGCCTCTAGGCCTGGTTATCCTATGCCAGATATTTATACAACTGTTGCACGCACGTGTCTAAATAGAAAGAAACCAAATCTTTAACATTTGTCTGAAAATTAGGTGTATTAAGTCATGATACTAAACTGGTGACATCATATCCACTTAAATGGGGCTAGCATCACCAAGTCTATGTTACGACTTGGATACCGAATGTGTGCGGAGTTGGGGCGGGGGGGGGGGGC
>NW_017729001.1:35011365-35015288 GCF_001723915.1 Gavialis gangeticus | reverse complement strand
GGGGGGGGGGGCAGACACTTTTCTGTTTAAAGCACAATCCTTTTCACTTGCTTCTCTCTCTCTGCCCCCACCATATAAGTATTTTAAGTGACAGACATATTTCAAAGTTCCCACCAGCAAACATGACTTTCTATAAATGGCTCCACCCCCTGTATGTCTTTGCTCTTTCATACGCAACATGAGAGGAAGTTTGAGCGTCTGAGGCAAGACTTGACTACTTTAAAGTGGGTTCAACGTGTTCACAAATATTAGTTTACATATTTTTTTCACTCATTTTGAAAGATGCAGATTAATTTTAAAGTATAGACTAGAGAATTCAAACTCAGAATCATAGAGAAGACAGACCAGAAAGGACCTCAGGAGGTCACATCTAGTCCAACCCCCTGGCCTGAGGCAGGATCATCTGTATTCAAACCATCCCACACAAATCCACTGCCTGACCTATCAGCAAACCTACACGGTCACCCCTGACAAGAGAGCACAACACCTCCAGCCTGTGCATGCACGACCATCTCCTGGCTCCGTCTACCTACTGCTCACCCCACTGGACAATGCTATTCACTGAAAAGAAAGCGGTACAAAGACTTGCACAGCTCTCACACCCACAGGAATGGCATTGCCACACTGTAAAAGCACCATGCGCGTGCTAAGCAAGGCTGTTGAAATAAATCCAGCCAAAGGGGTAAAAAGGTGAGTACAGGTCTGGTGAAGGTGAACATGGCTCTAATTCACAGCATCCCCCTGCACAGGGTTAGCTCTGCTCTCTCCCTCCAGTAGAGGCCACAGACCAAGGGAGCAAGAGGGAAAGTTTTCCTCCAAGTGTTTTACTAAGAGTCATGCCAAGTGCTTACTGTGAAAGGCAGTGGGGACATCAGTCCTACATGGAGGTAGGGGAAAGCCATGCTACTCATGCCAGACTTTTATTTTAAAAATCTGACCAAAAACTGCTCACAAGAGAAAGATACGAAATTAAATCTGCACTTCAAAACCAAACAACATTTCAAATTGGGAAAGCAAGAAAGCAGAGTCAGAGCCAGCCTGACCACTACAAATTTTTACATTAGCAGAATAGATGTGTAGCTTCAGACTACTATCCAGCCTGGCCTGGCATGCCCAGCCAATTCTGTAATGCAAGAGAGTTACTCAGATGAGAAAGGGGCTTGAGACTCCAGTGATCGACACTTCATCACTCAACGTTTAGAACACGGGCAGGCAATTATTTCAGGCAGAGGGCCGCTTACTGACCTTTGGCAAGCCATCGAGGGCTGCATGACAGGCAGCCAGGGGCAGATAAATATTACTTTTCTAAATTTTTTAGGGGCCCTGTTGGCCAGCTAGAAAGGCCTGGCGGGTTGCCCACATTTCGCCCGCCCTTGGTTTCGAAGTGAAATGTTAGATCCCACTTGATGCACCAAACAAACCCAGCACTGTGGAGAGAACAGACGGATGCCGTAAAAGACCTGACTCAAGAAGTCTACGGGCCAACGAGAGACAAAGCACTGCTCCACCTGGCACTGGCTACTGGGGATGACTTAAATCAGCAACCTTCAAGAGCAAACTGGATGCTTATCTTGCTGGGATCCTATGACCCCAGCTGACTTCCTGCCCTTTGGGCGGGGGGCTGGAATCGATCTTCCGAGGTCCCTTCCAGCCCAAATGTCTATGAAATCTATGACCTAGTGATCGATGGGAAGCTCGGTGACAGTGACCACGAGTTGATCACCTTCACCATCCGCCGTAAAGCTGGCAAGTAAGTCAGCAACACGGAAGTCCTTGACTTCAGGAAAGCTGACCCTGACAAGCTCAGGAGGCTTGTCAGTGAGGCCCTAAGGGACCATGACCCCAGGGAGTGGGGAGTACAAGAAGAGTGGTTGCTCCTCAAGGGAACGATCCTCAATGCACAAGCTAAGTCTATTCCATCACGGAGGAAAGGCAGCAAGAGGGCACAGCAGGCCCCCAGCTCTCCAGGGACCTAGCAGACCTCCTGAGGCTAAAAAGAAAGGCGTACAAAGGATGGGATTCACTTCCAAGGAGGATTATTCTGCACTGGTGTGGTCCTGCACAGAGCAAACCAGGAAAGCCAAGGCTGCAACTGAACTCCAACTAGCTTCAAGCATCAAAGACAACAAAAAGTCCTTTTTCAGACATGTGGGGAGCCAGAGGAAAAGCAAGGGCAGGCAACATTGGACCCCTGCTGAACCAGACGGGGCAACTGACAACTGATGCCCAGGAAAAAAAACAACCTATTAAATGGGTACTTTGCATCGGTCTTTCATCAGTTCCATGGGATGCCCAAGCCCACTATGGGACAGGGAGGTCCAGGTGGGGGAGATCCCCTGCCCTCCATTAATGCTGACCTCATGAAGGAACATCTTGAGAAGCTGGATACCTTCAAGTCAGCCGGCCCTGACAACCTACACCCCAGGGTACTCAAGGAGCTGGCAAGCATCGTAGCCCAGCCTCTGGCACGGGTCTTTGAAAACTCCTGGTGCTCCGGTGTAGTGCCCGAAGACTGGAAGAAGGCCAATGTGGTGCCTATCTTCAAGAAAGGGAGGAAAGTTGATCCAGCTAACTATAGGAGCTGGGGGAAAGCAGCACAGTGGGAGGGGACCTGGCAAGTCCATGCAAAGTGGAGCCTGGGGCAGGGTATATATATATCCCAGCGGCAGGCTCAGGGACACAGAAAACGTAGCCCGAGGCTACTGAGCACACTGCACGCCGTGCACGCAGCCCGCTGGACACGCTTCACCAGTCAAGGGGACTGAATCTGCGGGTTCCACGTGGGGCAAAGCAGGACCCAGCTGGAGCTCTAGCAGCTGCCTGCGCTCCCGTTTCCAAGGGTTAGCGAACCCCAGCTCAGCCACTCTGACCCCCCTGACAGACCCCATGCCACCCTGGACCTGCTGCTTTCTCCTGCTGCAGAGTTTAATCTCCTGAGCTTTCACACTCTTGTTTCAGAGGCAATCCAGCTCTGAAGGACACTGATCTATCATAGATCTGGCCTGGACAGGAAGGCCTACCGCTGTGATCCTACTCATTTGTTTTTGAACAGTAAAGTCTCTCTCAGATTCAATCCAGCCCTTAAACACCCGGTTACTGCCCTCGGAGCATCACACAAAGTCATAACTGCTGGTAGAGGCTGGGCAAGGGCAGTGGCTGTAGCTGACCCCACGTAACTCAGCAAAAAAATATCCCTGTGAAACCAGCTAAGGAAATGCACAAGCAGCAGAGGCTTAAGTGATGCACTGCAGGGATCTGAGCACTTGCACAAAATATGACATCAAGGACTTTCTTCCTTGCCTGCGGACCAAATTAATGTGTAGGAAGCATTATCCCATCCTTTATCTCTTCAATGCAGAACCTAGGGAATGGACACATCTTCCCTTTCTCCACTTAAAGTCAAATCCTCCTGTGAAAAACACATGCTCAGCATAACACAGCTTTTTCACAGCCACAGGAAGCATTTATTGTACAAGCCTACGTATATTCTAGCAGGCCCCTGCTACATATTTGGAAAGGCCAGCCTAAGTCACAATTTCATCTCCATTCTGAAGAATAGCATTCTTCTGCAATAGGCGGGTTCCTGGAGATTCAAAAAGGAAGCAGGACTGGCAGCACCAGGATCCTAGTTCTCCAGCCTCCTCAGTGACCAGTTCCCACACTGGTTTGCTTCAGCATGCACTACTTGGGGTTAGCATCAAAGGAAGGTGCACTGCCCCAACTCCACACTGCCAACCAGGGGTCATCTCCCCCACGGGGAGGACAAGCCCCTGTTACGCCAGGCGCCAGCTGCTGTTCCATTCTGGCCCCTGCCAAACTTTACCTTCCTCAAGCCATGGCAGGAACAACTGTACTTGGACTGCTCTGGGGTAGGACATATTCTTTTAAGGGATTTGATATTAAGCTCTAGGTTACAAGAGGAC
>NW_017729001.1:34991318-35011016 GCF_001723915.1 Gavialis gangeticus | reverse complement strand
TGGGGGGGGGGGGGGGGGGATGTGAAGGCTTACATACACAGGAAGAGCTGGCATTCAGCCTTGGCTATGGTTTAATATTCGTTTAATGGCAGCCTCCATGGCCCTCCCAAGCATCTCTGTCCCCTTCTGCTCCAGTCAGACTGCCTGCCAGTACATTGTCACCTCTCAGCTGTCCACCCTGAAGGCAGTGTGTGGACCTAGAGAACCCGCATGTAACTTATGGATTGTGGTTAAATTTTGTGCTGCCATTGCCATGAAAATGAGGGCATCACGATACACCTCTGCACACGTGTCACTTCCAACATGTCTTCAGCCATTTCTCAGGTCGGAGTCAGCTTCCTTCCACTTGACTGACTGGGATGGAAATAGCTTGGTACAAAGAGGCGGCTCCTAAGCAGACCTGGCTGAGCAGGGAAGCGAGAAGTCCCCAAGCAGGAGAGAAGGGGAGAGGGGATGGGGCGGGGGTACAAGTAGTACTGGCCAGAAGGGGAGAGCTGAACAGACTCCTGCAGCGGGGGCACTGGCCGCAGGGAAACCCTGGATCCCGTCCTCAGCCCCACCTCTGACAAGCAGCGCGTCAGCGTGTTGGGAAGGCAAAGAGAAGCACACACGGCAGTGGCCGTTTTGCCTCTTCTTATGTCCTATTGAGTAAAGAGCCATAGTGTGCTCAGAAGCTGCAGAAAGCCTACGGAGTCTCCCGAGGAGGTGACCTGTAAGCAGAGTCCTCACGTTCAGCAGCAGGTGCCAGAAAGGCACATTTACACCTAGGAGAAGTTGAGGGATGTGCAGAAAGGCCATGCTGGGGCATGGGCTCCAGGTCACAGAAGGGGGTGCTAGGCCATGCATCTGGGCCCCAAGTATGGACCCAAGCCAGGGGCCACCTGAACTCCCTTCAGACTGCACAGCGACTTGCAGCGTGTCAGGCTCAATAAACTGGAGCCCAAACCTTTAATTTTGGAGCAATCCAGAAAAACTCCATATCACCCAAACAAGGCACTTATTTGATGCAAAGGGGGTGGGGGGGGGGGGATTTTCAACCCTTTTAAAATTAGGACAGTTGGTACAGGGCAAAAGCTATTTCATTTACAAATCTGCTTCATTTTAGAAGTCAAAAAGCCAAGTGTTTTGACTTTTTCCAAGGATCCCCCTTTTTCTCAGCTCAAGGTGTTTGGGTTGAGTTTGGCAAATTTGCACATTGTTTCAGGTGCCCCAAAGCTCAATTTTTGGGAGACTAATTTACTGTTCATCATTAAAAGAAAAAAATTCTGCTTCCCTCCGGTATTCACCACCAAGGCTTGGAAGGGGCCCATGCAACCAGCTCGCACAACAGCCCTCGTCCTGCCTGTCACTGCATCGGGGGGTAGGAAAGGGGCAGTCCAGGGTGCCCTCCAAGTGCCTTGTACTCTGCAGGGACAAGTCTTGAGCTCGGGCTCTGGAGCTGGAAGGCACTGGACGTTTCCCTTGCACCCACCACCTCCCCCAGCAGCATCTGCATGCAGCAATCAGGGACGAGGCATTTCACACTCCTTGGCACCCATGCCAGGGGCGCGCTCTCCCTCCCACCTCTGCAGCCCTCCCTATCATTTCAATATCAAAGCTCACTGCAGGCCTTGCCAACCTGCACACACAGCCACTTGTTTGTTCGTTCTGTCATTAAGCCAGGACTGTTCTACAGAGAGCAACAAGCTGCTGGGAGATGAGACCAGGACGGAGGTACGTGCAACGAGGGGAGTTGTCCCAAAAGGCCGCTCCCAGCCCCAGGGAAAGCTGCAAAAAGATTAAGAGGATCCCAGCACTGCAGCAACATGCCTGCAAACCACCCTTCCCCTGCCCCCCCGCTTGCTGTAGACAGTTGGATGGTGGAGTCCTGCCAATGCCAAGGCTGGTGCCAGCTCTACATGCCAGCTCTGTGACAAGAAATTAATTGAAACTCCTCCCTTCACATTGAAACGCCTCCCTTCCCCCACACAAAGGATCAGAGGACCCCTTCCCTCCAACAGCCCCTGCCCCAGCAGCACAGCCCAGCGCTCCCCCCAGCCAGAGGCAAGGGCAGACGCTCTGCTTGGAGTCACCTACAAGAGGACACTTGAAAGACATCAGCAAATCTGCTCATTGAGGATCTGAGGACCAGCACAGGCACACAGCACCCCTGCACAGCATCCATCCTGCTGCCTGGATGTGCCCACCAGTGCCATCCTGCAGTGCCTTTGCTCCAGAGGGCAGGCAGCTGTCCCCAGAGCTGTGCTGCACGTCCCGTGATGCTGCCCATCAGGGAGAGAGAGACCGACAGGCTGGGCTCCATGAAGGGAGACACCCAGCAACTCAAGAGGCTCATGGGCCTCCTCCGTAGGCTGGCCCTGGCCCAACATGCAGCAAGGGCTGCTGATGGGACACTTATGGTAGCTGCTGCGCTCCCCTGGCAGAGCTCTCGTGGACCCTTGGCCTTTTCCAGAGGAAAAAGCCCAGGACATGCCACAGCTGAAAGCACAGGGGCAACAGAAGAGAAAACTCTTCGCAAGAGAGTGCAGCATGATAGCACCCATATACCCACCCGACTAGGGGAAGCTTCTTGCGCAGAGTGATACAGCTCAATAGAAAAGCGAGCTGCTTCATGGTGCTCCACCAGCAGCCCCTTTCCTCCCTCAGTTACTGGTGGATTCAGGATCACTCGGGTGTAGTTCAGAGCTGGCAGAGGCAGCTGCTGGGAGGTGCTAGGAGTAAACTGCAGCCACCAGCTTAGGGGCCAGAAGAGTTCTTCCAAACCCCAGCTGCCTGGTATCAACACGAAACAAGGCAATGCAAGACAAACGCTTATTACAGCCTTAGGACTACATCCCGTCTGTCTGCTGGTCTCCATGTCTAGATCAGAATATTTTCACGTGGATTTGGGTCAATTGCCCAACTGCCACGGTTGAAAGGAGAAGAGAGCCCGCAAAACAGAAAGCTAAGAAACCTTGGCTCCTGTGCCACGGCGTCTCTCCTCCTCATTAAATGAGAAGAAACAAGCAAATGTTGCACAGAAGTGTGCATGTGTATGTGGGTGTATGTGGGGGTGGGGGGGAAATAAGAAGAATTGTGTTTAAGTAGAATAGGCAGAGCTGACACTCCCTCCATATAAAAAAGGCATTAGGTTCTACTGGCTTGGTTCCCACCTTCTACCAAAGGATGCTTCTGAAGAGAAAATAGCAATTTACTTTGAAAGCTTCCTTAGATGAGGCTTAGATAGTATCCCCGCTCCCCTCCATGTCCTTAGAGATGGCTATGAATAGTTTCCCAGATGCTTAGTATGCCAACTGGTGCAGGACTTCAGCATCTTGCTACAAGCAATTAAGGCCTTAAGACCTTGGCACTCTGGCTAGAATGAGCTGAACGGGATACAATTCTTATTTGTAATTTTCATGCCTGGAGGATCTTCAGAGCACCACCAGCTTCCAAAGAAGTGACAAGGATTAGAACAAGAACAAGAGTGTTCAGAGAACAACTTTCTGGCAATTGTAAAAATAGGAATTCCCTTTCCACAGACCGATTTCTGGAGCTACAAATACCCTTTTCCTCCTGAGAACAGCCGTCTCATGCATGGGTAGTAACAGCTTAAAGTATTCTGGTCCATCTCATGGACCATCACAGCCACAGCAGCAGACCCCCAATTAAATCTTGCCATCCAAGTATCCAGCAAGTCCAGTGACCTACACATGCCATGTGGTCGTGGCATTTCCTTCAAGGATTCCAGACAAGCATTCTGTAGAGCATTTGGACATGATGAGGATGACAGATTGATGTCCTCTGCATCAGGTGCATGGTTTCATGGCCTCTGAAGAGATTTCAGCAGGCACACTTGGAAAATCTAATTCAGGGAATAAACCAACTATATGGCACCAGCACTCCTTGCCGCTAGACAGAACTAACTATGGATTATCACAACCAAAGAACAGATGAAACTACACTTTGGATCTTTGCACAGGGTCAACATGGCAATATTGGGAAGTGGCCACAATTTTACCATCATGGTAAAGGTATTAGCAGCATTATACATTTGGTCATAAAGCTCTTCTGGATTTTGACCTGATGAATACAAGTTGTTCCAAGGAGGCAGGTAGCACTGAACACATCTGTTTTCCCTGGCCAAGGCACTGACTGGCATGTCATTTAGATGGTTAACATGCATCCTTGCTGTGACCGCTGCCGGCCACATCTTAAGGCTGGCCGCAGAGAGAAAGTTGTGCACAGGCATTGCGAGCTTGCAGGCAAGTACTCTTTTTGACTTCATTATGTTGAGGATCTAGTTGGTTTGGATCAGGGGTGGGCAAAATGCAGCCCAGGGGCCAGATGTGGCCAGCCAGGCCATTCCATCTGGCCCGTGGGGTCCCTAAAAAAAAATTTAGAAAATTAATATTCATCTGCCCCTGGCTGCCTATCATGCGGCCCTCGATGGCTTGCCAAAACTCAGTAAGCAGCCCTCCACCCAAAAAAATTGCCCACCCCTGGTTTGGAGGAAGTTTTGTCAGGGATTCCTTGAAAGTTTTGGTTCCAGATCATTGCGTCTGCCAAGATAATACATCTTAGGCCAGCCTTTCAGCTAATTTCTTTAAAAGTTTCACCAAACAGCTTCTTGCCTATAAATATGGGTACACAAAATCTGTTTGGGATGACATACTGCACTTCATGGATAAAAAAAGCTTTTCTGTAGCCACCAAGCAGCTTCTAGTCATAGATCAATTGAGGGTCTGATTAGGACAGAACAAGAGACACATCAATTTGAGCAAGATCGGCACCCCTTTTGCTATCAGTTATTTGCTTTCCTTACGTAATGTACGAAAAAAAAACCTTGGTCTTGAATGGCTGTGGTTTTGCAGGGAGGACATGGGGGGGGGGCAGAGAAATGGGAATTTTAATAAGAGAAAAAAATTCCTGTGTGCAACACGTCCTTCACTTATGGTCTCTTTAAAAAAGAGAAGACTCTTTCTGCCCAGTCCTGAAGGCAATGCTGCTACACACCTCCCTAGGCTTTCAAAGCTCAAAGAAATGTCTTTGTTTTGATTTAACATGCATTTCAGTGAGACGTTGTCATTTGGATCTCGTGTTGTCATTAGTGCTGATGACAGATGTGGGGAAATAAATAAATCAATTACCTAATTTTTAAAAAAAATAGTGCTTTACCGGAAGAGGAAGCATACCAGTCTGTATAGCTTGTGCGCTTCAGTGGGGCTTTTTGGCACTTTTATCTAATAGCTGATTCAATCAGGTATTGGGCCCAGGCAGGTCACCTGGCTCTGGCTGATCCAATCAGCTATTAGATAAAAGTGCCAAAGAGCCCTACTGAAGAGCGTGAGCTATATGGATGCTGGGGAGCCGGGTCGAACTGACATGCTTCCTCTTCTGGGTATATGCTACGCTTGGCATAGGGGCACACCAAGAGGAAAGTAAAGCTCTTTCTTGGTTTTTATTCCCATATCTGTAAGCACCCTAGGAGTTTGGCACAACCATGGGCCTAACAATGCTTGCAAAAGGCCTAACAGTGTCTTACCAGTACGAACGCGTTCCTTGCAAGCCATTGCCTTCCTGCTCAGAAAAAGAGTCCACGCAGAGTCTGGTGGAGCCTTTTTTTTTTTTCTTTAAACTTTGGTGCATACGAATCATTCTCCTCACTAGTCCCGCTGCAGCCCAGTTCAAGTCACAGGACCCTAGATCTGGCAGGCACCTCAAAGGCCACCTGGCCCAAGCCCCTACACGAATGCAAAGTGCTGCTGCTAAACCTTCCCTGTCCAACGCTTATCCAATCTCTTCTTGAAACTGAGCTCCCAGTCCTGGTAGTGAGGGTCACTTGGATGGGAATCAACAAGCCGTAATTCACTCTCTGTAGAGCCTGTCAGTGCTGGGAGCGGATGTGGTGGCCTGGGGAACCCCTCTGGGATGTAGCTGCGTGTTGGAAGGGCAGCTCTTTTAAACATCTGCCCTTACTCTGACATGGCAAGGTGCTGCTGCAGAGGCAGACCTGGGTAAATAAATACTATTCCTCCAATCCACCATAAAACCTAAAACATCGACAGTTAAATGGCAAAAAAACCAAAAACACATTATTGGGAAACGGTTAGCATCCAACTAGCTCAACCTCAGAGTTGGAAGATCAAGTGACCTCAGCCAGAGTCCCAGAGCTGGGCATTCACCCTTAGTGATGAGCAAGAACAGAAAGGTCTTATTTTCTTACTCCTTAACACGTGCCAAGCCAGGAATCGGGTTCAAAGAGTCCTGACAGCTTACTGGAATAAAAGCAGCACAAATAAGAGATGTCTCACAAGATAGCAAAATTGCATCGAGTTGTTGCAAAAATCCAAGCCACCTTGAGAAAAATAAAGAATTGAAGTCAATGGCTGCAGTTTCAGGTGTGGTGGGGACACAGCCAAGCCTTTTTGGGGAGACAAGCTTTGGGAGGAGATTTGGAGAACTAAAATGGGAGGAAACTAAAAGAAAAAGCAGATGTCCCAGCCTGCTCCACTTGCACAAGATGCTTCACAGCTGATCCCAGCGAGGCATCGTCCCCGCCATGGCACCACTCTGCCTTCTCCTGGCTTGCACCGCTGGGCCTGGCAGCTACGACTGCAAGTTTGCTGTGAGAGCTTGTAAACGCTGCATTGCAACACAGCAAAGCTGTCAGTGAAGAAGCAGCTAGTCTTACCATTTGGCAAAGGAAAGCAACTTGGGCATGAGTTAACAGTGGGGAAAAAGTGACAGATCTGACAACTGTACAATCTCCAACGTTTCTGCCCTATTCTAGAGTACTGTTACTTTAAAAATCGTTAAAAAAGGGGGTCGACAGAGTTAAGTGTCTCTCTTTCCACAGTCGTGACCGACTTCGGGCACTGCTCCTCTTCCAGCTAAGACTTGTATTACTTTGGAGCAGCAGACAGAAGAGGTTGCTCTCTCCATGTTTGCCATCATTTTAGATGGCAATAGCTTAACCAGAGCTACAATTCACCATTTGAACCGTGCCTATCCTACAGCTTCTACCTCCAGCAAGTTTGGCTGCTACAGTTGTTAGCACACGCATGGCCATCAGTCATGATTACATCGCATACGCTACCAAAAAACCCTCTCCTGGTCAGCTGGCCGTATTGGCGAGCTGCAGCCGATACAGTTCACCACCGAGGAGCACACTGAACTGAAAGACTAATATAAACAATCCTTCTGAGCACCCGAATCCCGTCTATGCTCCACCTCTCACCAGCGCCAACAACAGTCTCTTGAATAGGTGGAAATCCTTTGGTGGTTCGCCAAGTGCCGCCATGGGAGTTTACCAAGCGTGGCCCCTTCTTACAGCAGGGATCGTCCCTGTGAGGGGAGGGCAGTGGGGGCAGGAAGAGCTAAACAGCAGCAGTGAAAGTGCTTTTCCCCAGGCTGGGATTTCAGCAAGGTGACTGTCTAGTGCCCCAGTTACAGGCTGCCCTCAGCATACAATTCCTCCCTGCTGGCAAATGAAACAAAAGCCGACCTAGCCCATAACTTTACAAGTTGCCTGAAGAGCCATGAAATGGGAGCGGTAAAGGTTTCATCGACATCATCTCTGCTGTGCTACAAGGGACATCCAGAGCGCTATCCAGTCTTGATTTCCCAGTAAATAGTATACTGCATTTCATCGTGCTCTGGGTCTTAAAATATTTGGCATCCACTGCGTGGCTTGTCCGATGCCTAAATTACTGTTGTCAGCACCTTATTTCTTGCAATTTTTAACTATTTCATTTTTACATTCTCAGTCACCGAGACGGCCACTTTTTACAGGGTCTACAACACCACCACCACCACCACGTCGTTTTTGGTTCATATTAATTCTTCAGGACAAGCAGAAAACAGACTTCCCAATTACTATCAAGTTCCAGTCCCAAATCTGCAGCTGGGACTGCAGCTACCATTAACAGTCAGTCTGTGGACTCATCTGGCCCTGCTGCAACAGCAGGAACACCTCCCCCATCCACTTACAATGAACCCCCTCTCGCCAGCAAAGAGTTGCCAGAGCCCAGGGGACACACATCTGTGCGACAGCACTGCTGGCAACAACCCCAGCCCTGCCCCCAGGAAGAAAGGGCACAAAGGACACTGGAGCACAAAGCAGCAAATAAAACAGGGGCAATAATAGTAGGTCCTATTAAAGATAGGAAAACCAGCGTTGTATGCATGGAAAAAGAGTCTTTTCAGATCTGTGAGGTAGGTCAGCAAAAGTGTTTTTAAGAGGTTGCCAGTGTCCCTCCAGCCCAGTGAAACAGATGAACTTTCCATCCTGGCAGCAGCCAGAACACAGCAGCTCTTCTAGGGGCAAAAGCCAGAAGCGTTTCCTCAACTTCCTGCACTCCTCGGGGACGAGAGCTTAGCAAGGTTAAGAGCAACATTTACCATCCACTGCAAGTACAACAGCAGTTTAAGGGCACTGCATTTTTAGACTAGGATATCCTGCCAGGAACCAAACCACCGTGAAATGTAACATTATGGGACCGGGATATTCCAGCAGCTCGCTTTTCTTGGCTATCAGTACTTGCTGTGTGGTTCGACCCAGTGGCCAGCAGGGAACCCACAAGAGGGTCCCGCACAACTTTCCCTTAAGAGCAAAGGCATCGAGCTCTCCTGAAGTGCTCCCCTGGCTCTCGTTCCCCAAGAAGGGGCAAGGCCTGAGGACAGCCTGGATTTTGAAGCTGTGCATCAAGCGAGAGCAGAAGAGCCGCGCATGCCTGTAATGCAGAGACACCCCGCAAGGAGCGACACGGACAGGGTGGATCTACCCTCCCTCCTTAAACACGATGGAGACCTGCCAATTCTGTTAAAAATTCATACTTCTCTCAACCGAGCAAGCCCAGCAGGCATCTCCAACACCACCACCTGCACCACACAGACACTAAGCAATCCCACAGAAGGAAGCAGGAGTTATCCTACACCCAAATACCCCTTTTAGGAACTCCGCATTCAACAGGAGAGAGAGCAAGTCAGCACACCAAAGCCTCTGCCCTTTTCATTCCTGCAAAGGGTCTCATAAAGCACAGACCCGACTAAGATGTACGTATCCAAAATTACTTTTTCTTGGGCAGGTTTTTCCCCTCCAGAATTTAAGTGCTAGGCCTTTAATTACACTAGCAGAGTCCGAACACACTGTTCACAATATTAAGAGAACAAAGCAGAAACAAAGTCAGAGGGATTTTTCTTCCCCCACTATTTTTTTTTTTAATGGGTGGAAAGATGCTGGCAAGAGATGTAGGCATAATGCCACCACCCAAGGGGGAAGGGGAGGGAAAATTAGGTGTAAAATGATATATTCATAGACTATTTTGGCAGGAGACTGCTGCCAGTAGCTATACAGTAAAATCCAAGAATTCTGGCACTCCATGAAAGGAGAATGGCCCAAAATACACTAATGGCCTGGCTAGGATTACCTTGTACTTCATGAACTACCAAGTTTGTCCCATGCCATGCAGCAGACACTTGCAGTGCACATTTCACGTCAGTACTGCACAACGGCCTGGGCTCAAGGTAGAGGCACGAACGAGCTTTGCACATGCTTTGCGAGAGGGCCTTTCCACTGGAACCTGGAGGCAAGAGTTTGAGCAGGGTCTGGGGGAGCTTCCCACAAGACAGCAGGGCCTGCTCAACCCACTCCAGGGAACATCTGGGGCTGGGAAGAGGCCAGATGTTCCCCACACCACTCGCTCAACAGAAAGACCACCTGGCTGAGGCAAGGCGCTAACCCCCCCAGCTCTCCAGAGGAGCTTCTTGCACAAGTACATGGTGGAGGAGGGCAGGGGCAGGGCTGCAAAGAGTATGGCACCCAATTCCAGGGGAGGGCGTGCACACACCGTGCCAGGCCAGGCACTTCCTGTGTGGGAGTAGGATGAACCTTTCCTTCAGCACAGATCCGACCGGCAGCAGGAGACGGAGCCTTTAGAACGACGCCCGTTTCCCCAGGGCCCGAAGCGGCCGTTTGCAGCCTGCGATTTGAAGGAAGATGCTCCAGTTCACAGTGCTGCGGGCAGCAAGTGACTGGGCCAGTCTCCATGGTCTGGTGGGACAACCATCATCCCTCCGATTCCTGAACGAAGAGCACTAAGCTCCACCAAGCTCTCGCAAAAGCTTCTCCTCCAGACATCTGTTGCTTGCAACTCAGTCGCTAGCCCACAGCAACAACGCACACCTGGGCATAAAGGACACTGTGCAAAGAACACCACTGGCTGCCAAAGAGGTCTGACCTCCAATCCCCACGACCAAGTGCCAAAGATACAGGGTCCTTACCTTCTAGACAAACTATGACCTGGGCACAGAGTAAGGTCACCCCACAATGGGGACGTGGCTGATAAGACAATGGACCTACCTAAAGTAAGGGTAAAGATTCCCCATGTCAGAAACAGCTCCCAGAGCTTGGCTCAAGATAATGGTGGGAGTGACACCTCTCACTAATCAAAATAAAGGGCCAGCATGGGACTCCTTGTGTTTCGCTCCAGGTGCAAGGTGAACCGTCAGCCTCACCATCTCTCACATCAACGCATGCATGGAACTACGGCTTGCACAACTGGACTACTGCACACACTTCTCTGCAGGGACAGGGCGAGAGAACATACCCTCATGACAGACACTGGCCATCATAGCTAGGTTAGATGGGCTTTTCCAGTAAGCTGACAGGGCAGGGGTTCCCAAACTGTGGTATGCATACCCCTGAGGTACACACAAAACATTTGAGGGATATGCAGGAGAAATTGTGCGATAATGAAAATTAAATCTGCTATAATAATAATTGGCATTTAAGGGGTTAACATATAAAATGTGTGCTGGCAGCAGCAGGGGGGCAGCTGGTAAGTCAGGGAGGGGGTATGCAATCAGAAAGAATTTGGGAACCTCTGCCACAGAGGATGTCTGCATGTGCACGCATGTACACGTCTGTATATTATATAAGAACCCAAAACTAACTCTTCACTAAACGCACTTCTCCCTTAGGAGGAGACGACAACAGGTGACAGGTGCTAGGCCCTTTGCTTTGTTTAGTACGCTACTGGAAGACACTAGCACCAAGGTAGCGAGCCTGGCAACGAGGACAAGGCAAAGGGATTTAGAGCTGTGCAAGAACGGCATGCAAGACCCGAATCAGGCCAACTGCATGGACTCCCTAGCTCCGCATCACACAGGAGTAGGACAGGCTTTTGTACATTTGTTGTTGTCATTGTCAAAGCCAATGGGAGTCAAGTGACAGATTTAGTGATCACTTCTGACAGAGGACAGAGAAGACCCAGGACAGGATGACTTGCTCTGAATTCCTGTCCACAAGGCAGCCTGCCTCTGGCAAACCCCTCTCGTTGTGTTGCACCTTTTCTTTTTTGGGGCAGACTAAGGACCAGAGTTGCTTTGGACAAGGACATTCCAGCTCTGAGAAGTGGCAGAAAGGTCCTGGAGCAGCTTCTTGTGTATCCTAATGGCCTGGCTTTGGCCACTGCTGTATGGTTTGGTGAAATCTCACCATTCAGCAAGGCCCAGCCCGCTTCCTCTAACCGTCAGTGGCTGCCACTGCACCACCACTCACACCCAGCACAGCCTCCAACGTCTCCTACTCATCTCATCCCAGCTCCCCCAAGCGGAGATTTGGGAACGGCCCTCTCCCCATGCTTTGGCGAGAACTCGCTATTTATCCCCTGTTTTCTTGTCCTTTGTGGTAACTGTACCTCAGTTTCCTTAACAGCCTCTCGTGAGGGATTTTGTCAAAGACTTTCTGGGCAAGCTTCAATAGGAAGGTGGTATTTCAAACAGCCAGGCACTCCAGGGATCCCGCTCTTCTTCCCTCTTCACATCAGCTCCTTGGCTAACAGTCCAGCCTAGCTACCCTGTCCCAGGAAGGGGCCAGCGCCCACGCTAGGGGAGGTACAGGTACACAGCAGGACGGGCACAGCGGTCACCTCCAGGTAGCCAAGACCTCTACACTTTGAGAGAGAAAAGCAGGGGACCAGAGACAGTGGATCATTACAGACTGTAGGGCAACATCCTCACTGCAAACCAAAACGAGCTCGTTCTCAGCACAACGGAGCAAGCGCCAGGGAGAGGGAGCCGAGGTTCTTCCAGTTAATCTGAAATCTTTTATTAGACCAAATTAAATAGTTGGGCTTTTTTTTTCTTAGCAAGCTTTCAGGTTTAAAAGCCTTTTGTCAGGCTGAGGAAGCATCTGCAGTTGAGCAGCTTTATACACGCCGTCCAGGCTTACACTTTCCACGTGCTCAGTTCTGTGCAACAACAATTTAGCCATGTACAAGCGAGCCAGAGCCACAGATGAGGGGGCATCCCAGAGGAAGTGAGCTAAAAATCGACACCCTGTCCCATCCCCCTCAGCACGCCAACCGCTCATCTATAATCCAACACAAGAGAGACAGCAGGCAAACAGCAAGAGGTCATCTTCAAAGGGCTGGTTGCCAAGGGAAGCAAGTGCAGAGGCAACAGGCATGTCCCCATCAAAGTCCAGCAGCTGCTGAAGAACCACAAAGGTACAGCTTCCCCTGGGGCGCGGAGGGAAATGCAGAGACGAAAGACGATGCTGGGGAGCAGCTGGCTACTGGAACATAGATTGCGGTTTTATGCTTCCCAGCGGGGGGGGGGCACAAAAAACAAAAACACCACACTAAACTATCATCTCTCCCCACCCCCCACCTAACTTCACTTTTGCCTAACGCGCTCTTGAAACAATGCTGAGATACACCCGGTGCCACACTGAGCCGCTCCAGCCACAGCCGCAGCCCATCCCTAGGCTTTGAAGGTCCGCTGCTCGAATGAAGAACCAAAGTTAAACCTCAGGCCTGGTGGGAGCAGGCAGAGAGGGGAGGAATGATGGATTATTAGGTGTTTATAGCAGCAAAACTCCCAAGCAAAATTGCATCCCCTCCATAACCAGAGCCTGAGAAGATTAGCTGTACAACAGACAGATCTATGCGATTTTACTGGTATGCTTTGGACAGATCCAGCAGAGCTGTCGTTATCATCCCGATCCCTGGAATGCCGCTTGCATCGTGTGTAGCCAGGAGCCAAAGTCTCCATAAAACCAGAGTAAAAATCACATCTGCTCTTGGTTTCAAACCATCTGATGACTGGTTTCACCAAGTGCTGCCATCTCCCAGCCAACAGGACAATATTCAAAGTTACTCAAGAGGTCAGCTCCGCAAGCACAGCTCACAACATAACCACTTGCCGCTGCATGCCTCCAACAGCATCGCCCAGCTCAGGCCTCTTCTGCCACACTGGAGCGCGCGGCCTTATTCGTGCTTAAGAACTTCTTAGAAATACTGACCCGGGAAGGAGCAGCAGCTCTGTATCTTCTTCCTCCCATGCAGGAGGTCAGGACACTTCCCCCCGTTCTGCAAGGGGCCGTCACCGAGCCAGCACAGATGGGACTTTGTTAGCAACTCCTGTCAACCGACAGTGAGCTTCTCACTGAGGCTGCAATTCTCAGAAGCCTTTTAGTATCCTCACAGGAAGAGCAAGCTTTTAAACGTGGCCAGTCTTGGGGTACCTCGAGCCCCAAGACCTTGAAGACCGCTCTCATGCCACACAGGCATGGAACAGAAACAACTTTCCTCCATTTCTAAGAGTGCAAAGTGAGCTACATGCAGAGGAAGACAAAAGCAACAAGAAAAAAAGGAAGAAACGCACGGGAACGTCACTGAAGGAAGATAAGCAACCAGTGGACAAAGCAAAGAAGGCCGACAGACTCAGCAAGGTGTTTGCCTCAGTCTACACCAAAGCAAAGCTATTTATGAAGGAAGTTGAATACAACTCAAGGGCTTGGAACACAGGCAAGAGTACAGACACAAAACAATGAGGTAAAGGATACAAGTGGCTTGTATTCAAGTCAACAGACTCCACTGAAGTTTACTCTCGAATACTACAACCAGCTGAGGGAGTCCAAAAGCATTAGCGACGATCTTTGAGAATACACAAAGGAGAAGAATTTAAGAAGAGGGAAATCCCAGTAGTTACGGACCAGCAGCCTAACGTGGATTCCCAGAAGCATACTAGACTATATGGAGAAATCAAATGCAAAAATACAAAATGAACTACAATGAATGAATGAAATACAACTGGTGAGGTGGCAGTACTGTAGAAGGGAACCTGAGGACTGCAGTGTATTGCAGTGAAAGCCAGCATGATACTGTAGCAAAAAAGGAAAATTTAATGGATATTAAGCAGGAATGGGACAGAGACGCTGAAGATAATTATTCCCAGGTACTTGGCAAGAGTGGGGCCTCAGCTGGTGTATACTGTCCAGTTCTGGGCACCATACTTTAAGAAAGATGCAGACAAACTGCTCTCCTCTGGACTCTATCCAACTTGAACAATAAGAAGTTTGGAAAAATGCGAATTTGATATAGTTTTGTAAGTGACAGTAACATCTGGGGATAAGGACGATCAGAAATAGGAGCAAATTGTACTCCGTTTCAAACTCGACATCCTGCTGATGACGTATCGGCAAAAAGTTTAGATAATTAAGTCTACAAAATTATAATAGTGTTAAAGCTTGCAACATCAAGTACTCTAGACTTAAGTACCAGAAACAACCTTAAGTCAGGATCCTTGTGAGAGACGCATGTGGTAGGAGTATTTAATGATATAAAAAACAGCACTTTTCCACAGGATCACCTTTCACTGCACAGGATGCAGTGTGCCCTGCAAACAGCCCGAGGTGTACTGTTGTCCATTGAAGCCCTGCCTTATCTGCTGCAGAAACACTGAGCGGCGGGGGTCAGGATAGTTAAGTGAGGGTCCACAGTAGACAGTGTGGTCCCCAAAATAAACTCGCATTTCCCAGCAGCAGGAGCCAGTGAGCAGGCTTGGGTGCTCCACCTGAGACAGCTAACAAGTTTGTACCAAGTGCTTTGCCAAAGCTGCAAATGAGGTTGGCGGAAGGTGCACTTTGAACAGATTAAAGGCTAAAACAAAGTGTTAATTATTCTGGGGGGAGGGGGAATCTAACTCCGTGCCTCAGGCAGGACACCCAAATTAGTTAACGTTCATCAGTGCTGGGCCCAATCTGTGCCTCGGGTGTCCAGTGCAACTTGGGGATAGGAGCTCTCCCTCCCTGGGGCTAGAGGGCATGCTGACAAGACGGGTTAATGCATGCCACGTCGCCAACACATTGGGAGCACTGCAGAACAGCCCACGAGGGAACAGCCTGCTATCTGGTGCAGGCCTCTGGGTGCTTCAGGTTCACAAGTGGGCCTCCTCAGTTTAAATAGCCCCATCCAGTACTTGTAAAGTCGAACTGTGGGCGGATGTAAAGCTTTCCTAACAAACAACAGTTCAAACATCCCATAAGACATGTCAGCAGCTTCCTAGCAGGGCTTAAATCATAAGGGAGCATTTTCTTTTCCTCAGAAAAATCTCCCGGCCTAAACACCAAGGACTGAGTAGCGATACTGATGTTACATGATCCGATTCCAACTTTCTTCCTACGCAAGACAGGTGATAATGACCCTCCTCCTTTCGCATGTATGTCTCGATTTCCCAGTCATCAAGCTTCTTCTCTTTTGCTAATTGTTTGTCCGCTACCCCTAGGAATTTTCCCCCCTCCAATTTCACAGTTCTACCTACTGCATCTGCGCAAGAAGGCACCCCCCCCATCCACCCCGTGCTTGCTTTCTTCCTCTGACCAGAAGAATGCTTTGCATTCAAAAGCTTGCTTAACTTTATTCCAGCTATGCAGCTATCACCCCTAAAAAATCCTTGCCTCTAGCATAATTTCTGGACCAACACAGCTACAACATCATTTAACACTCCCAGTCTAAAGGTAACTTAGGAGTTTTTACAGTTACTGTCATCATGCAATAAAGTGTCATTGACCTCCAATCCACCTCTCTTTCAAGGCAGGAGTTATAGGTCAGGCCCAGTTGCCTTGCATAACAGACTCTTTTTTGCGCTCATGTGACATCCGCCACGGCTGTACTGGACCAACAGTCCAGCCAAGATCCCTGCCATCATTCCCACAACATGCACGATGCAGGCAGTGAGCGTTTGAGATGCATCCATTCCCCTCTAAACACGGGCTTCGCAAACACCTGCTGATCATCTTTGCAAGAAAAAGATTTCAGGTGTCCGTGTAGAAGCAGAAGGGGCCTGTGCAGCACATACCCACGCCATCTTTCACCAGAGCCCTCATCATTAGTTTTGGTACGCAAATTAAATGTCCACATCATACAAAGTTTACCCAATATTGAGGATCAGCATCAGCTACTTCATAGGACACCTAAAAATGGAGGTGAATGGGCAACACAAAAAGGCAGAATTGCTCAAAATTGACGCACGCAAGGCATAACTTGAACTCGGATACTGTGGCATCTAACAACTACGTTCCTAGCAGAAAGATCAGTGTGGACCACAAAAGGCCTCAGGTTAAACAGAACAACAGCAAAACAAAAACAGTGTTACCCATGTAACCAGACTCTGGGTCCGCTTTCAGAAACGCAAGATGCAGGAGCAATGGGAAAGGTAACAACCAGCCAGAAGGAGACTTATGTCCAACTGCAGGTACCATGTACTTGGAGCAGACACTTCCGTGCAGCTGCTCAGTGGCGAGGGCTTTCCCTGCCGTAAAGGGAGAGCTGCCGAAACATGTTAAGCTTCTGCAAGCTTTGCCCACGAGCATCAAGCTGCCCTGGGGCTGCTTCCACTTGTGATGAGCCAGAACAGCCCCAGGGGTCTGTTGGATCACGAGGAACAAAGCAACGACCATGTAATGTAACTCCCTTTTCCAGGTATGCCACAAGGCGAGCCCTACTACAACTCACCCTTTCCCGTGCAGGACACACACACACACACACACACACACACACACACACACACACACACACACACACACACACACACACACACACTTCCTATACCACTTGTGGCATACGTGCCACAGGGAGACCATCTGAGCTCTAGAGCACCAAGCTCTGGTCCAGACAGTGAAGACAAGACAGCACGTAAAACGTGCTGCTGTGCAAGGAAGTGGCCTGTGGCCCTCGCCGGGAATGGCTCGTGCAGCTCTTGCCGTCTCAAGAGAAAGATCTAGAAAACGAGGAGAAGTCCCACGCACAACATAAGCAATGCAGAGGACTGGATGACTGGCAAATGAACACAGACTGCAGATACTGCAGCTGTATTAAACAGAAGACAGACAAATAAGCAGGGCAGCAGCAATAATCTGAAGCCTGAGTGGCACAGAGCAGCACCAGGTTTACCTCTTATTTACCTTTCCATATGAGAAACACAAGGGATTATTTGAAATATAAAAGGATAAGCCATTTTCAACAGGCCAAGAAACTTCTCATAGCCCCCCGATTGATCAGCACAACTCAAACCCATTGAGATAGACGGAGGCCAAGTGCTCAACAGGACTCGGAGGAAGGCATCCACGTGGACACCCCCCGCCATGCACCTTCATTTCAGCAGGGTATGAGCTCATGCCGTGGGGCACAAACTGAATAGCGGGAGCATTTGCCCACCACTGAGCTGCCCTTAGTGCAGCTTCTTGAATTTTCCCTTCGCATATTTGGTTCTGGCCCATGCCAAACAGGATACTGAATGAGACCAACAGCACTCCTTGGAAACAGGAAGCCAGGTATGGGGTCCACTTGTAATGCCACAAATAAAACAGACACCAGCATCTCTTCCCACGTGACAGTCAGTCCACAAAGGTAGTTAACTGAACCACCGTACTCTGGCAAGCATATCCACTTTTCTCGCTGGAAGTCTACAGGCACTAGAAAGCCTCATATCTCAGCGACTAAACCCCTGTGAAAAGCAGACCGCCCCCTCACTCACAGACACCCAGAGCCACCATGGGAGAGAGGAAAGCACCGTCACAGGGCATGGACAGCTCCTCACTGAGACCCGTCTGCTGTTGATGTGCTAGGATCCGGTGGCCAGTGTGTCCTGTTCTGCAGTCCCATCAGCCCCAAGCAACTTGGACAGCTTCCTGCACTGCAGTGCCTGCAGCAGCTGCCTCTTACCGCAGCACTAAGCCAGATATCCTTCTGGCTCATTCAGGGGCCTTGCACTCCACAGAGTGAATTCCTGCATTTATCTTAGCGGGCTAATGTCCACCTCAATACTCAGGAGCCGACTGCTGATCATGCCAACACACCAAATCACTCCAAAACAGTGGAGCCTCATCACTCTCTCATTAGAGACCTGCAGCCAATGCTGTCCAAATGGACTGCCTTGCCTGCCCCAAGACAGAAGTTCACCCTGCCCTCTTACAGCCAGCGCAAGGCTTTACAACAGGGGTGGCCACTGCGGTATGTGCACTACAACCGGCATGGGTAGCCTGTGTGCAGCCTGCACCAAACTCACAAGGGACAGGCAGCACAATGGCGGAGAGGGCAGGAAGCAGAATGGGCAGGGGAAGGTGTAGCACTCAAGGAGGGGATGGGGCTAATTTGGGCCACACCTGCCAAGCCTTTGGCTTCCAGTTGCTTAGAACAAGGCAAGCACCTTCTGGTGTCCTTTCAGATCCAGACCAGATGCAGTCTGTGATTCACCTGGTTTCCTCTGCCACGTGCCAGAAAAAGGAAATGTAGTGCACACAGAAACCCTGTTTCCCCTCCACAATGATCTCCATAGACAGCCGCACTGTGCCCCTGCCAGGCAACAGCAGGAGGGAAGCATGCTGCTGGCTCTGCTCTGCTCCATGGTCCCACAGCAAGCACCCCATTTTCCTTCTGCTGCAGCAGCTCAGAGCTCTGGGGGAGATGGACAATACTCCATGCTTACCTCAAAGCCTACCAGAAACAGCCCAGCACTGCAGATACTACTGACAAAAAGCTATTTGCTACATCAAAAAAGTGACCTTTGGGTACCTTCTGCAGCCCAAATGAAAATCCAAGTGCTGTGCCACTTCCCCTTCCCTCCTGTCACCCACGGGCAAGTGCTAAAGCTTATGGGAGGCCGATTCCAGCAGGCTGGGACACCCAGCTCTCCAGAGCACCGAGGCACTTTGCAGAAGGAAGTGTTTGGAAGGAAACATGCAGATTCCAAGAAACTCTGGAGTGCTTCCCCTCCTGCCTTGCAGCCCCTCTCCAGGCTTCACCTGTCAGCAATCCAGTCTGTTTACTTCATGGCAATTTACAGAAAGGGGGGAAAATGCCTGCAGCAGGAGCAAAATGCATGTCACAGCCCATCTTGGAGCTTTGTAAGATGTGCAAATTCCCTGACTGCCTGCAGGTTTGGTAACCAGAAACCACGTGAGTATATTCCAATTGTACTAGGATCAGGATTGGAGCCCATTCCACTGATGTCAAAGATCAACTTAGATAGGCTTGTGGGAGAGGAAAGGAAAGAAGATATTCAAGGGAAGAGGGGGAGGAAAAAGGTGTGTGTGCACATGCGCACCCCACCCCCCCACTGGGAGAGGATGTCCAAAAACACATACAATGTTAGAAATCCCTTCAAAGCTTCTGTGTACTCTGATAAAGTGGACCTCAAACATGGGCCAAGACCTCCTATTGTGGTACAACTTTGCTGCAGCAAGCTAAAAATTTGAATTCAATAGTGCATTGTTTTTACTGAATTTAACAGTGAAAAAAAGGCATCAGTGCAGCCGTCCATGCAGTGTTTGACAGTTTCTGTTGTCTCTACTGTTTCAGTTTTCAGAGTGCCACAATTTTTTGTACTAACAACTGCACTGTAGAGATGTCAATGAGATGGGGGGGGGGGGGG
>NW_017729001.1:34973304-34991105 GCF_001723915.1 Gavialis gangeticus | reverse complement strand
GGGGGGGGGGGGGAATAGAAGCCAGAGGTTCTGCCAGCTGGAAAGAACAGCTGTGGTGGTTTTTGGCACCCTGAGAAACAGTTTGGGACTGTGGGATAATCCCATTAGATCTTCCTTTTAAAACAATCAGTATGAAACTATGCCAATGTGCAAATTGTCATCTCTAGGATTTAGAACTAGCCGCCCACTGGATGTCATAGATGAACGAGAACAGCGCACCTTTTCCAGAGCAACTGGAGTCTTCACACTTGGGTAGACAACACTGCATGGTGCTCTATCCATTCGGGAAGGTTGTATGAAGCGAGAGGGCCAGAAATGGTTTTCAACTCTTCAGTAAGAAAAGAGCATAACTCTGAAAGGCTCTGCAGCTGTAGAGAGGCTGGATGCAGCCAACTGAAGTGCCCCATACCCCGCACCAGAACAGTTACTTCTCCTTCCCATGGACAGGCGAGGAGAACCAATGGCAACTGTGCCGCTGCTTGGAAGGGGCAAAGCCACAAGTGCCACAGCATGGGCTCTGCTAGGAACAGGGGTGGGCACTACCCCAAAAGGAAGGGGCCAGCTCATTCTCCCTCAACAGCTTGTGCACCATCCACGCCCCGCACTCCCAGGTGTTCACTCTTTGGCGGGCAGGGGTGAGGGGGACACAGTGAGAAGAGGGTGGAGGTACATGCTCCTCGCTTCCCCATCCAGTCCATCCCACCCCCCACAGGAATGGCGATCTCCCTCTCTCTCCTCAGCAGCTTTGCAGCCCAAGTCGAAGCAGCAGCAGGTCTGTACCTTTTCAAATGCTTGGGCTCAGCCCTGGCACATCTGCAGAAGCCCTCCAAACATCCAGGTGCCCCCTCCCCTGCCTCCGTGGCACACATTTCACCTCTCTAAACAAACAAGGGACATCTTTGTGTCTTTGTTTGAATTAAAAAAACCCGTCTCACAGGCTAGGATTACATCAGCAAGAGCCTTCTTGTCTTCTCTATCAATCCTGTCTTGCACCGGCTTTGAAGAGCCTCTGTGTGCTGCTGCCGTGTGCTTTGATCTTTCCATTTCATGCCCCAGGGCCAGAGCTGATAATATCTGCTTTGCCTGCACAGTTTGGGCAATGCAGCAGCATTCATTCCTGCCCAAGTAAAGCCTTGCTAAACACTGGAACGGCATGCGAATCCCCATGCCAGGAGGCTCAAGCACACATGTGCTGTGTGCACTCTGTCATGCCAGCATTTGGCCGGTCACATTTACCCTCCTGTCGGGCAGAAGAGAGAGTGGCAACACACAGGTTACCCAAGCCACAAGAGCACAGGCACACAGCACCCTCTGCACTCCACATCCCATTCAGTTGAGAAGGGCTTTAAAAAGAGTCCATGGTTACCAAGATTTGGGGGGGGTGGGGAGGTTGGTTTTTTTGTTTTGTTTTGTTTTTTTGTTTGTTTTTTGTTTTGTTTTTTTTTTTACAAAGCCCAAGGGAAGGAACATCATTTATATGAAGTGTGGATGGGTCAGGCCTCACACCACACCAAGAGCTTCTCAAAACTTGCAGCAAGACCGGCTCCAGAGTCCACAGCTGCCCATGAGACAGTGAGCCAAGCAACTCCTCTTTCCAGCCAGAGGCCTAAAACAGGTGGCAGCTCCCCACACCGGGTATCTCCAAAACCTATCACGTCCAGGCCTTCTATGCCCTCTTCTGCCTGTCCCCTTTCCCTTTCTCAGACACACCAATGCAAAATGAGTGTGCCCTGTGCAGGTTATGAACAGGGGGCATTTCTCACGGGAGCTCACAACTATGGCACTACACGCTCTCCCTTGTGCTGAATGTGTGACCTGGAAAAGGAGGGAGGATCACACATCACCAGGTGGCCATTTCAAGGACAACACTCCACGCATGCAAGAGGCTGGGGGGAGAGAGGCCATGTCCCCCTCTGTATGCCTTGTGTCACTTCAGCACCCGAGAGCTGGACCATCATAAATTCAGAGAAGTCAAGAGGCTGGAGCATAGGTAACTGGTAGGGGGTGCACGTGTCCCCCCCACAACGAGGCTGGTGCTCCCCAACGGCTGACACTGACACTATCAGTAGGGCTGGTGCCCCCTGACAGGGCCGCCGCCATGGGCAGCTGTTGCAGGTGCCCCCCCAGATCCAGGAGGCACCAGTCAGTCACTCACAGGCTGGAGCGCGCCGTTTGGAAAACTCCAGGTGACAGCAGGGACCCTGGACGCCCAGGCACTGCCGGCTGCCCCAGCTGTCTCCACAGGCACGAGGGGAGACTTGGGAGTGCTTGAGGGCAGAACTCGCGATGCTGCAGGTGCAGACGGACCTGCAATGCCTTGCTCACCACACCCCTACTGCTGCTGACAAGACTTCATTGTGCCCAGTGCCACATCCCAGATGAAAAGGCCTCCTCCCCTGAACCGCACTTAACCCTGGATGCTGCGCATGGCAAGAGAGGCCCTCAGGAACAGCCCCAGATCTGGCAGCCAGGTGCTGGGGCAGAGCATCACCAAAGGGGCCTCTGCTCTGGAAACAACCTTCCAAGCACCAGGCCTGGGGACTCCGCTCCTGCCCTCAGGCTCTCCAGCTGTGCCCCTGCTGCGAGGACCCTGGGACCGTGATGCTGCTTTGGGTCCAGCCTTCTCTCCACCTGTCAGTGCTGAAGCTTCTCCCATTGCAGAGGAGCAAACACCTGCACAGGCGCCCATGCAGAACACAGCGAGCCACACGGACCCTCCTGGGCGACGGCCCGAGAACCTAAGAAGTGCCACATACTGCGTCAGACCCTAGGTCCACCCTGCCCGGTTTCCTGCATCACACGGACACAGACCCTTCACCAGGGGAATTACCCATACAGAGTTTTCTAGAACAATAAACACTTCTAAAATTGTAGCACTCAAATGCCCCAGCCCTCGCCACTCAGCAAGACGGCTCCTGGGGGGCTTTCGCTCCAGCACCAGCCCCCAAGTCCTAGGCACCTTTTCCACCTGGCTTATAAATGTGAACAATGAAGATTAAGGACAACCTCCCCAGGGGGGATCAGAACTCGCGGCTGGTTGTTCAGTTAGGACTCTCAATATTAAGACCAGAAGGAGCTCGATGGACTGGCTGTCTTTCTAGGAAGTACGGAAGAGCAGGAGGAAGAGAAAGGACGAACGCGTACTCTGATGTTACGTCCGAGGGGGAAGGAAGACAGAGGAGAACAAGTGACAGCAAGTCCATCCTGGTTGCACCTCCAGCCCCAGTCAGAGCAGAGCGAGGGCCGCGCTTCCCTGCTAGGAGTCTCGGTCCCAAAGGGCTTCGGTTCATGCCACAGCTGGGGTAGGCAGGTGGGCGCAGCACTCTTCTGCGACCAGATCTCAGTCTGGTGCCCCAAGGTCCAGGCGGACTTGAGCTGGGGATGAGGAGAGGGCCCTTGCTCTGGAAACTGCCCTGCATGGCTGCGCCCAGAATGACAAGCACCTTCCACCTGCATTGCTTCGTTCAGCCTCGTCTCTTCCGCCAGGGAGTGGGATCACAGACTGAGCACGGGGAGAAGGGGCCATTTCTGAACGTCAGGGGCCGTCTGTACTGCACCCCAAGACATGCCTACTGGGTTTATAAATTCTGGCCAGCCCCTGGTGTGGGGCTGGCCAGGAATGAGCAGGTCTTTTAGAGGCTCCAAACCAGAGGGCACCTCCTGCTCTGGCCAGGCCCCAGGCAGGCTCTCCCACCCCTACCGCAGCTGCAGGCACAGCCCGTTCCCTCCCGCAGCCCAGTCCAGGTTTTACCCATCGCCGCTCCTCCCAGCACTTCAAAGGAAAAGTATTTTTGTACAGCCCAGCAAGGAGTGTAAACTGGCCAGCTGCTTCCAAAGCCAGAGGATTTAACCCTCGAGCCACCAGCACGCTCCACCCACAGCAGGGGAAGCGACAAGGAGGACAGTCCGCGGGAACCTGGAGGCACAGCGACTGTGCCACGGCGGGTTTCACACGAGGCACCGGCAGCAGAGGCTCCCTTCAGCTGGAGTTTTAGAAAATGTGAACCACTGAAAAAAGTGTCTGAGAATTCGCTCAAATGATCAAGGGGCAAGTCCTCAGTTCCTCCAATAATGCAAACAGCCGGCTATAAATATCTCTCTCAGGCTGGAGGTTCAAAGGCTCCCAGCAATCCAGCACTTCAATGGAAACTCCAGCTAACAATACGACCCCTCTGCCTCCCCCTCACTCCTGCACGCAGGAGCAGGACGGCAGCTCCCACTGCACCCAGCCTCCTGCCCTGGAGAACGGCACCGAACCGGCCCCACAGCCTCCTGCCCCAGCCACTGGGAAGCTGCATCAAGCTGCAGTTGCCAGCCTTACAGCCCTTTGCCCCACACAGACTGGGCGCGCATACATCCCAGCCAGGCCACCCGGCCGTGCACGCGGTCCCAAGGCTGAAGTGGAGGCTGTGCCAGCTCAAACCGCTTAAACGTGCCAGGCCCCAAAAGCGCCTGCATCCCCTCCCCGCGGGGAGCAGAGGCCAGCTTCGCCCGCTTCCCCTCCCAGCCTCCGAGCTCCTTCCCAAGCCTCTCACACACTCCAGGAGTGCTGGGGCTCTCCATTTTCAGGGGAGACCAGCACTGCAACCAAACGGGGAGCGCTCTGCCAAGAGCTGGGGAAGCTCTGGACCGTGCAGCTGAGTCCTGACCACACTGCACAGGGCAGCTGAATCCCTCTCCCCACAGATACAGAGCACTTCCCAGGAGCCCCCACCCACCCAAACGGAGGGTGTGGAGGTACATGGTGCAGAGAGCTGGCACTGCTAGCTCCCGCTTTCGCTGCAAACGAATGTCACGGAGCTGGCTGCGCGCAATCAGTTCTGGAGAACACGCCAGGGTTGCCTGGTTCTGCAAGGGCAGCGGTAACAACACTGCTGCGAACCAACAGCTGTAGTGCAATCCCGGTCCTCCTTCCTGTTCTGGCACATTGGAGTGGCGGCACTGGGCACAGTTCTTGGAGGCCACTGTACCTGCCAGGGTGTCATGGCGTTGGCACACCGAAGGACAGCACCGCGGTCCCGTGGCATGATCTATTCTAGCAGGAAGCACATCAGAAATCCCAGAGGATGTTGCACCCACGGGCACTTCCCCGGTAGCTGCCAGTTCCAGAGATGAAGCTACTTCCACATCAAGGTGGAGGGGGCCGTGAGCCGAGGGCCTGGCTCATGACATTTCCGCCAACATCCACCTAATGCACCACCCGCCCCAGCAATCCAGTCTGTCCAAGCCAGTCTCTGCAAGAGAAGCATGCGACTCCACGCCAGTACAGCCAATCTGAGCACAAGGCCTGGCCTCCTGAGCACAGGTACAGCAAGACTAGAACATATCTGGATAGATGCAGCGAAACAGTTAACAGAAAAACTCCTAGATCAGTTCAATACGACAAAAATACAACTCTGTGTAAGTGCAGCCACATGCAATTCCAGCACAATTACAGCTTCCAGCCTGTCACCACTCGGTCTGTCTGCACAGGGCTGTTAACACAGCCCAATGTGTTTACGCATTCAAAAAGCCCAAGCTCCCGGTAGCTTTTTGCTCTTAGAGCATTTACACACACATGTACACAAGAGCTATATCCTGACTGGGAAGTTATAGCTCACAACAGACGGGAATCTAACCTCCCGGCAGCAGGATGCAAGCAGTTTCTGTTGTCCTCTGCCCAACAGTCTGTTTGGAAAAAAAGTATCACACGGTCACGTGAGCTCGCCTAGTAGCTTCTGGCACCAGGGTCTATTGGCCAACCAGAGCTAAAATTATGCGTGTGGTTCAAGCCCAGCCGTAGCCAACTGGATTGCATTTGATACAGTGGAAAAAGAGGTGCATTTTAGCCGAGGAGGGTTTGCAAGCCATTTAATTTACAACCAGTGAGCACATGTCTGGACCGTAAAAGCCTTTGCTGAGGGGAAAGATGCCACTGCCATGAACCCCCACAATCCCACCGGGCTTGGGGAGGGAACGGTGGCAGAGCCCGTGCTGCAGTCAGGGTGGCTGGTTACATGGAGACCAGCTGAACCTAGTCTACAGCTTGTTATCAGAGGCAGCTGGCCTTGAGGATGCTGCCCAAGCCAAGGGGCAGAGGCAGAGGCAGACGCATCAGTGCTGAAGCCAGAGGAGCCACTGTCAGCCCAAGTGGCCTGTCCTCCAACCTCCACACCATGCCCTCAGCCCCAGTGGGAAGGCAGCCCCACTCGAGTTGCCCAGAGCCTGTTCACCTGTAGCAGCTTAATATCACTGGACTGAGCTAGGCCCTCTAAGCCCTGGCTGTACTGCATCACCTTTGCTGCTGCTGACAGGCTGCTGTGTACAATTTCTGCCAAGATGCATTTAGGGATCAGGGGTCCCTCATCCACCAGGACCCCGAGATACAGGAGGGAGAGGATGACAAGTAGGGACGAGGATTTAGGATGAAACATCCTGCAGGCTCAATGGCACGCATGCACACCAGCCTCAGAGCGACAACAGAGGAGCTTGCTGCGGGAAGTCCAACAGACAGGGTTATCTGGGAATCTCCCACAACGCCCTACGTAGCACAGACCACGACCCGAGGGTAGTCACCAGAACCCTCAGTTAACCGGTCAGTCAGACAAGCGTCTCATGTCTCCTGTTCCTTGCTCTTTAGTACACTCAGGAGGCACACATGCAACACCTTCCCCTCCCAGAAGTGTTCTGCAGCTTATTCTTTGCGCACACACGCACACACACACACACACACGGCTTCTATCATCACCCAACTCACAGCACCTTAGGGACTTAAATACCAGCTGACAGGGGCCAGCAAAGTAATGTCATGCCTCCAGCTAAAGTGGGCCACAAATTGCAAGGTCCCTCATGATGATTACGAGTGGCAGAACACACGACCTTGATATTAAGAGTCTTCTTCATAGTTTCCACAGACGTTAGGGCTGGAAGGGACCTCAAAGATCATCCAGTCCAGCCCCCTGCCCCACGGGCAGGAAGTCAGCTAGGCTCAAAGGGCCCCAGCAAGATAAGCATCCAAGTGTTTCTTGAATGAGTCCAGGGTAGGTGCCCACGCCACATCTGGAGGGAGTCTATTCCAGGTCAGACAGTAAAAGGGGCTCAGACAGTAAAGAAATTTTTTCTTATGTCCAGCCTAAAACAGTCTTGGAGGAGTTTATACCTCTTTCTTATGCCTAGATACCGTCTCTCACACCCCTCTATGCTTGTGTCTTCCATGGGCTGGTGACAAGTAACAAATAATGCTTCCCTCATCACATTCAAACTTAAGGCAGAAGCAAGAGAGTTTTAAAAGTGAAGGCCCCATCATGGTTTCCACATGCAGATGACATTTGATTGGCCTCAATGTTTCCAGGAAAAAGGCAACACACACCAGGTACAAGGCTCCAGAACTGACAGCTCCAGTTTCCACTACTGCATTGTTACTTCTCCTTTTGCTCCAAAGGAGCACTCACCCTGGGTGTACCCAGCCAGCCACCGTTGAGCTGCACAAGCCCTGACGGCTCATTGTGCCTGGGACACCTCCACAGCAGGTGCCGAGTGTTCATTCCTACCTCCAGGTATAAACTTTGTGGGACAGAAATTATTTGGTGGTGTACCTCAACTACCATGCACCTCTGCAGCAACATTCACCATTACAGCTTATTCCCCACGATGCAGGTGTGCGAACATGCACACAGCTGGCACTCTGGTTTTCCCCAGGTTAACCTTGCTGAATCTTTTGCTTTTCTTCGCAGGTACGATCTGGAGGTCATGGACATTCCTATCAGTTCTGCTGCTAGACTTCAGTTTAGTACAAGCTTAGCCAACTAATCCTGTAATCTGCAGTTTCTGACAAATACAGAGACAAGGACCAATACAAATCTCAAAGGTGTATACAGTAAGAGACAAAGACATTCCCCTTTGTTTAAAAATGCCTATAAGTTGACTTTGGACAACAGCTAAGCCAATGCAGTTCACTGCTACTTTAAGAACATGTGTGTCTACAACACAAAAGTTGGGGCCTGGAAGAAGTTACTTTCATTGAGTCTTGTTTCAAAGTCAGTTTAGAGAAATATGACTTAAGACAAAGTCAGATATTTAGTTCAACAAGCAAAAATGACTGGCGAGTGTACTGGAAATAAATAAATAAATAAATAGCATCCTTCAGACAAGATTGAGGATTTGCAATTAGAACTATGCAGAAATGGATACGTTTTTGGAAAGTTTCCAGCCAGCGCAGAGAACAAGAGCAACAGACAGCATTAGGAAAAAGTTAGCTTTTCCACTCAACACCAGATTTAAGACGGGAAAGATACAAGCTGCAATTTAGCATATGCAACCTATTGGATGCCAGAGTCCAAGACTGCAACTTTAACAATGTATTTAATATGCAAGAGATCCACAGTGTCTATCAAACCTACCAAGTCAAGCATTCAAATGTTACACAATGCCAGAATCAAGGCAGCCCCTGCAACCTTTATTCTGCTCGCTTGGGCATGTGCATTATGCTACAAGCCTTAAGGCACGTGATTGCACAGCATTTTCTACAAGACCCCCACCTCACTGGGTCCATGGGACAGAGGGAACAGGAAATAAGCTGGGTTTCAGTGCTTAGGCAGGTGTCTGCCTGAAGAAGCTGCTGCATCTGTACCAGAAGTACACAGGGCAGAGAAAGTAGAGTACACAGATGGTAAATCCCTGCCCTAAACAGTTCTTCTCTCCTGCCCTGCCACAGGCCTCCTGCAAGAGACAGGATGGGCAATGTAAACCAACATTTACCGAGTGGCTGCGAAGTTTGTGCTCCCCATCTTCTGGATCTCGAACCCAGTACACAAATGAGCCCAAAACGTGGAAGGTCAGATCATTTATGACTAGGAGCTGTGCTTGCCTGCATCTTTCACCCCACCACTTCCTAGGGCTCACACGCACCACACATGCAGATAAGCATGCATGCCAGCTCCCGTGTCCTATCAAACCTTTACAAAGGACAGGTGCCATGAGCCACAAAGAAAGGTTTGGCGAGTAGCAACCCCAAAGCACAAGGGGATGGGCTGGGAGTGCCAAGCACTCGCTCAGCCCTGGGGTCAGTCCCTCCACAACAGTCAGAACTGCACATGGTCCATTACCTCCAGTCCTCCGCCATGTCACCACTGGCGGTCGGTCACATACAGGACTTCTGCACCTTGAGTGGGCCCATGGAGGGGGAGTGCAATGGAGCAGAAACAAGGAGAACCAAGTCATGAGAGACTCTGCCACAGTAGGAACAAGACCAAACTGTCCTCTTTCAGAACGGAAGCAGATATTCCTTCTTCTGATAGCAAACAAAACTCAACTATGCAGAGAGAAATTCAGAACCCGACAGAAATCTGTCTCCCACATTTCTCAGCTTCTTACTCTGCTTCCAAGAGAAGCCATCACTGCCATCTTGCCTGCCCCTCACCCCCTCCCCAGCCCCATACAGAATTGTTCAACATCACACTGTCCGATCCCGCATTGCTTGGGAAACTATGCCCTACACAAGTACCTCCCCGCATCAAGGAATTCTTACTGGCAGTCAGCTTAGTTTCTCTTTACTCCCTCCCATTACATCCCTCCAACACAGTGTCCAAAAATTCCTCTCTGCAACTGTCTGCAAATGCCTGCAGACATTTCAGTCATGTGCCAGCATCTCTCAGCCAACCTATGCATCTGTAACGCTTTGATCTCTCCCGATCAAGCATTCTCACTTCAGCAAATCCTACGTAAACCTGGCAGACAATGTTCAGGGCTGCATTTCTCAGAGGAGAGCAAAGCAGGCATCCCTTTACAAAGAAGCACAAATCCTGTGAATGGGGCTCTCGTTTCAGGCTCGCTTTTGCCCATCCCATCAGGCTCCTTTTCTCTCTGCTCATGACAGGACCCACAAACTGGTGCCTATCCCTGCCTGACAGGCATCAGGGATGGAAGATCCCACTTGTATGAGGCTGGCAGGCCTGCCCGACAGTCCTGTGGCATCAGGCTGCCTCTCTGGCATGGTCCCATTCAGCACATTTCCAGAAGGTGCTGGTGGTGCTCTCCCTGCCTCCTATCTGCTCCCGTTTCCACAGGGGCAGAAAGGAAGGAACCACCGCTCCCAGAAGGGCTTGGTTGCCACTTGTCCATAAGCCTGTGCTGGACTTCAGAGTAGCTGAATCCCAGATCATGAGAGGCGGATTACGAGAGCTCTTAGACACACGCAGAACCACAGTCCTAAAAAACCCCACACCGAATCCATTACTTTGCCACAGCAGCACCCCTGGCAAACCTGTACAGGAAGTGGAGCTTCATGCCTGCATGCAAATCCACACCTCTGTCCAACAGAAAATGCACCGACTAACAGTCCAGGGCCGGCTGGAGGCATCCGCTGCCTGTCCAGGACATCCGTTTACCAGGGCACCCCGTGGAATAACCATAAACAACAGCCACAAGCTGACGGAGTAGGTGTACGTTGGACATCACGAAGAACTTCTTCACGGTAAGGGTTGCCAAAATCTGGAAAAGGCTTCAAGGCAGGTGGTGCTCTCCTCTAGCTTGGGGGTCTTCAAGAGGAGACTGGACAAGCACCTGGCCAGGGTCACATGACCCCAGCGCTCTTGCCTGTCGCGGGCCAGGGGGGTTGGACTCGATAATCCCTTAAGGTCCCTTCCAACCCTCGCATCTACGAATCTAAGTTCAGCAAAATTCAAACATCTCAAAACTGGGAAGTGACGAATTAAAGATGCAGACTCAGTCTTCGCTCCATCCCTAGGAGCTGGCAATAGGTAAAAGGAACAAGTTGCAGGAGCTGCCATGGGTTGTTGTATGTAGCCATGTCAGTCTAAGGACATAGGCAGACAAGGGTCGTTGGGCAAGTACAGTATCTTCTATTAGACCAACTAAATAGTTGGAAAAAACAGGTGCTCCCATGGCATTTGCTGTATTGAATGGAGCGGGGGTTAGATGCAGCACCCCGGCAGAGCCACGGAGGTGGCACAAGGACATCCAAGGCCTCCTTCCTTTCAGTGAAGGAACCACAGAGTACCCTTGCTTCTCTGATCAGAAGGCGGCTACATCAAGTCTCCTACCCCTCTGCTTCCTCCCCCAAGGAAACCGCAGCCATTTCCAGCTTCGGGAGATACTAGGTCTGGAAAAGGAGTCCAGGTCTCCAGAGAGCAGCGGAAAGCGCCGATCTTGCACCAGTCAAGATTTCAGAGAAGTCGACTCATCCACGGCTCCACCCTGTTAATAGAGCTTCAATCCAGGAGCCTGGGCTCAGAGGCCACCCCAGCAGCCAGGCATAAGCACACCTGAACGCAAACAACTGCGAGCACTTGCCTAAGCGCAAGTTATTGAAGAGCCATCGTCCTTCACACTGAGGGCAGAGGCCACCTGACCCACAACAGCAAGAAAGCACACGTTCTGGTCGAGACCTCATCTTCTGCCCTCTGGACCACCTGTTCCCCTGGCTGTCACCACTCAACAAGTAAAACTCTGGAGTTGCGTCCTTTTAAAACACGAGTAAAAACCAAACCAAACCAAACCCTTCCTGGCTTTTCAAGAGCATGCCCAGAAGTGTTAGGGGCTGGGCTTGCCCTTTACACGGTGTGAATTAGGATTCCCTTGATGACACTGAAAGGGATCATCAGAAAGGGAAAACTGGCCAGACACAAAAAAATGACTATACTGAAGTGCTGCAGAATGCACAGAGCAAACACCAGGGAAAATAATCACACATACATTCATATTCTTTATTCATTACATATTTTATATAATAGGATGACATTCGGAGGAAACCCAAGCGTTTCACGGAGGGAAATGAAGTTGAGACACCCAAAGCAAATCTTAACTCAACCCTGTTCCGAGGCCAGGAACATGGCGAAATATGAACAAAAAGTGTCTTAAAATCTAATCTTAAAACCCATCCTGGGACAAGTCAAAAGTCAGCTTTCCAGGCGATGGGACACCAGTCTGATGGAGTCTAGAGCCCAAGGACCAGGCACCTACCTACAACTAGGTCAGCTGAGGTGGCCAAGCCCCAGCTGAAAGCAGAGCTCAGAGTTGTGCCTTTGGATCCACACCCACTATGCAGACATCAGACAAATATTTGGAATCGTCCCAGTTACCGAGTGGCGTAATTTACTGCATGCCCCAATTATGTGCTGCACCAGGCTTCGATGTCCAGGCTTCAGTGCAGTTTATTCACCCACTCCCTGCCTCCTCCCCACCAACAATACTACAGCCCCATCAACTATAAAGGGCGACTGTCCACTGAGTGTCACAACGGTCCATGCAACAGATGCCCACTTTGGACCTGAGCCTGCCTGCCTCTGAGCAAGCAAGTTGCATATCAACAGCTAATCACTTGGCTTAACTACAACCCAGTTTATTCAAATATAGCCACCGCATATTTGAATAAACTGGGTTGAGATGTCAGTTGATTTTCAAGCATCTGCCATTTCACTCTTTAAAACAACCGTAATAATCACCCGAGACAAAGCAGAAGGCTGACACTGATTCTACATTTCTTTACCAATCCAGTTTAAAACTCCAACTAACGTTGTCACCTTCAAGTTGTCAGGAAGCTATTTATTTGTGCGGAGACAAAGTACTGGCTTTGGGGAAGACAGGCTACGTGTCTCACACCCAGGAAGGAGATGGGACCCCAGAAGGGAACTCAACCAGGACGAGGGAACCGTAGCCAGCACCTCTGCAGAGGGGAGCTTTCCCAGCTCAGCACATCTACAGCTTCAGCTTCCTGCCCCACAGCCTCCACTTCCTAGAGCCCACCATCTACCGCAGCCGCTCCACTTTCCTCAAGCTTCTGCCCAATGCTTTCTCTCTCAGAAGAGCCCCAAGGGGAGATGACCACACAGTCACTCCTTCCACTGCCAGACATGCCGGGACTCCCAAGACCTACAACCTGTCCAACTGGATTTAGTCTGGCACCCCTAAGTCTGGGTCAGGATATTGTCTTTTAGGCTAGGTTTGGCATTAGTCTTCAGACTGTGCAACTGCAGTGTCCGTTTCTATCTGGAGCCCATTTACAGAGATCAGGTTTCAAGATGCAACATAACAGAGGTAATCAAACTCTACTAGAAAGGATGCTTCAGCTCCCCAGGCAGTGCAACTCAATCTAGCGTGGATTTTGTTTGAGGGATTCATTTACTAGCAACATGCCCATCAGCAGCCATAAGTCACTTGCAGCCATTTATGAGGGGAGCAAATGTTTTCCTAGCATCACAAACCCCAGAGACAAATTCAGTCAAACATACTGATCAGAAAAATCAGCAGACTGGAAAATTCCTACATGGCTTTTCAACAGTAAGAGTAACTTTGTCTTGGAGTTTTAGGCGCACAGTGACAGTGAATGGCAAAAAGAGAGTTAGAAAACCTCTCTTTTTTGGCATATAAACACTGCATTTTTCTGGCCAGATTCTTCCTGTCTCCAGATACAGAAGATACTGAACTTCCCACACATGTTTAGGTAAGAAGTGTCCTGTTCACAGCCCCCTGAAAAGAACGTCACTGCTGCCAGGAACAGCCTTGCAGACTGCCAGGACAGCGAAGAGCACGGTTCAGGGGCTGCTCTGCAACACGCCGAGCTCTGCCCACACTGGGATGGGGAGAGGAACAGTTCCCACATTTCTCCCACAGCTACCAGTCAGAGAGGGAATCCCTCCCTCAGTCCTCCAGGAAGGCAGCGCAGCACTGGTGTCACAACAGAATGACACCGTTGAGCATAAGCCACCTTACCTGAGGCTTCTTGTAAGTGAAAAAAGGGGCAGTTCACTGGGAAGCACAAGTACACCAGGCTATCAAAGACTTGCGACAGAACAAATTCTCTCTGCAAAATAGCCAGCGCCCCTGGCGTGTGCATGTGGTTTCACGGTCTTGAAACTAGGGAAGCATCCTTAACAGTGAATGATCCAGGAACAGCCCGGCAGGAGGTTCTTGAGAGCCCCCCACTCTGGCAGGAAAGATCCTTGTCATGACCATCAACAATTAAAACTTAAGACAAGTCCACAAGTGGCCCTCAGACCCCCTCTCAGTTTTCAAACACCCACCCAGCCTCATCTCAGACGTGGAAAGAGGTTTTCTATGCTACAAGGGCTCAAGGCTGAGAGCACGGTGAGCCCCACAGGGCAGCTGCTCCAGCAAGACCTGGGATAAATTTACTAGCCTTGATTAAATATAGATCCAACAGTTCACGAGGCCTAACACTTGTTCTTCAGAGGCAACTCTCAGAAGTTGCCACAAAGCAACCTGCAGGAGAGGAGTGAAAATATGGCCTCCATAAGGCTTCTCGGCTCCCAGATGAGCTGAAGTTGGCCTGAGCCCCAAATGAAAATGATGAGTGGTCCTCACAAGTCTTCCTCCACTCATGCTCAGCAGATGCCTTGCAAGCCTTTAAGGTAGGAAGCACTGCTCAGGCTCCACAGGCTGCTTGCCTAGTACCACAATGCATTCCAGTCGGCTGCAAGCCTTTGGTATGTGGCAACGTGACTGCGCACATGGGCTGACGCTTAAATCGATCCCCTCTTTCAGCAGCTGCTTTATTTACTGATTTTACAGAGGTTAGTCATGTGCAATGATTTGCTAGGGAAGTTGACAGATAATGGAGATGTGCAACTGCAGGAAGAGACGTGCGATGTAGAGAGCATCACCAAGCATATTGGCTAAAGGATGTGTGAACAAATTACCAACAAGCAAGGCAAGGTGGGAGCGTACTGTGGAGTAGCTGACATGTTATAACTGCCTGTGAAGACACTCCTATGCCATGTTAAATGCAAGGTAGCTCATGCACAGATGAAACCCAGGTAGAACCACTCTGCATTTACCCCAAGGTAAGAGCATGCACACAGGCAGTTGCTACAGGCATGCTGTGAAGTTCACATCCTACCTCTCTTCAGAGACTCATTCCTGTGCCAATCCTTCCAAAACAGTCAGCACAGTTAAGCACAAGAACTGGTTTTACTAAGAGAAAAATGGATTATATTGCTTGCTTTGTGAAGTTTGTCAGGCCTATGCTTAGATTTTCAGATGGAATCAGGCACTCGATAGATCTGAGAGGATTCATAACTTGGCTTCAGGCACAAGTTAACTGCAAATCTGAACTGACAGACCTGAAGCGTTATCAAATGGGCCAGCAGCAGGGTTTGAACAAGTGACCTTCAGTTCATATCATATCTCTCCACCACTTGAGCCAATACATTTTGTGAAACAGTCACGCAATGCTGGCAGGCAGGATTCTTGAGTTCTAGGAGAGGAGAGTGATCTCATGAGCAGAGCAGTAGATACCAAAAGCATGGCCAAATGAATGGATTTGGCAAAGTCACCGAGTGAAATGGCTGAGACTCAAGTGTGCTATGTTAGAGATGCAGACTATTCCCAGTTCTGTCTGAAGTGGGGTTGTGCAATGTCCCAGTTATCCGACCTGAGAAATAAAGGGAACAGCTGCCTGCCCCTAAGCAAACTGAGCTCAGTAATGATTGTACAGTGCACAGAAGATATCCACTGCAAGTCTGGGGAAGAGAAGAATTTAACACAGCCTCCTGCTGCAGATCCTGTGCTCCCTCCCCACTACTGAAGGTATTCTGTGGCACAGCATCCTCCTCCTCCTCCAGCACCGGACTACATAAAGCTCTTGCAGCAGTTGGAAAGCTGGCTCTGCGGAGCCAAAACACATATCACTTCCTGTGGAGCTTAAGCCCACACTGGCCATGGATGCTATTAGAACAGCGACGTTGAGAAGCAGTGGTCCAGTTCTTCCCTCTGCCCCTTTTGGCCCATATCTCTGCTCAGACATGTTTGCCCTGAAATTTCAGAAGGCAGATAGTTGGGAGAGGTTGGCATCTCTGGATCACTTGCTCACAGGTCTCAGAACTCCAGCTGAGACCCTGAGCTGGCACACTGGTTGCCAAATGTATTTATTAAGTTTAGAGATGCTTGAAAAGTTAGCTTTAAGGGGTTTTGTAGTTTAAATTGGAATTACTCAGGCTCCTTCATAATCCCTACAGAGTTTTGGAGCTGGTGCAGGTATTGTCTGATGCTAGCAACCACCTTTGATTATAATTGTGCTTTCTACTCCTTCAGTTCAGATGCAAACTGTTTTAAGAGTGTTGCAGCAGAAGAGTTTGGAAGCATCTTACTAAGTCCTCAAAACCAGAGCCAATAAAACTTTACCCACCCAAGGTGACACAAGAAGCTGCAGCAGAAGGGGCAACACAGCCAGGCAGCCTGACTGCCAGCCCTAGAGCTTATTCAGAAAAATCTTCAGTCATCTTTTAAACTTTCATTTCTATTGTACGTATAGCTTACAACTCCCGTTTTTATGACTGAATTCCTCTGCAGGTGTGAAGCGTCACAACCACTTGGCTTCCCCTGCTTGCCAGCTACTGAATACACCAGGTGCACTCCACAGTACATCCCTGTGTGAGGCCAAGACCTCAGTGGTATCAGGTGTTCACAAAACACCATGACAGAGAAATAATTAGTGCAGTAGCATTGATGGTATCCTTGTAAGGTCACCCTCTGCTAAGTACTTCCTGTTGGCTATGTCTAGAAAAAAGAATCAAAATGAGACCAAAAAACCCCAAACAAGCAAGCATTAGATAACCCAGCCACAAGCCAGCCACTGCTCCACACAGTAGGCTAGACTAGTTGAAGGGCAAAGGAACTGGAGACTCGGGTTCACAAAAATGTGGCTCTTAGCTCAAGTTAGTGCCCTAATGAGAACAACACTGCCTGCCACTTACACACAACATGGCAGGCCACGTGGACAGCTGCTCCATTTGCACTCATTGTACCTGGATTTGAGAAAGCCTTTAAATGAGAGACCTGGTGTGAGGACACGGTCTAGAACCTCAGTCCAGACAAGGCAGCAGCAGCTTCCATCTAAGCCAGCTGGCCACTCGCCACCCAGCGGGGAGTGAAGGCCTGGACATGGCCAGCGAGAGCGTGCAAACTGCAGCTCCAGTACATCCAGAAGCTTTCGCTGGTACAGTCGAGTAGGGCCTGTCATTTAGCACACAGGCTGTACTGAGGCAGGCCCCATCCGAGAAGAGTGCTTTGCCAGTATAAGTCACACAGCTGGGCAGCACAGCTGCACAAGGAGTCCACAGGAGGATCCTCTCCGGCCCCTCCTGCACAGCACAAGGCACAGAGCACCCCCTACAACAACACAGCGACGCCTGGGACCAGTAAGGCATAAAAAGAGTGCATGACAGGAAGATGCAAGAGACAAAAAAGCATCACCTAGGCCGTGGGCACCTGCAGAGGTAGGGAACGAGTTAGGTACAATACTCCCAGATGACAGTAACCTTCCTCACAGCCACACCTGCAATAACCTAGCCCTCCTTGGTGCTGGCAATGCCATCTGCAAGTCCAGTGCTGACCACCTGGTTTGTGCATCAAGGTAACCGATGAGTATGTTAAGATGAATAAGTTGAGCTGGATTTTTGAGGAACACCCCCAGCTCTCCAAGGTAACTGCTTCCCTTTCATGGTTTCATAGTTTCTAGGGTCGAAAGGGACCTGAGCAGATCATCTAGTCCGACCCCCTGCCATGGCAGGAAAGAGTACTGGGGTCAAACGACCCCAGCAAGGTGTTCACCTAACCTCCTCTTAAAAACCCCCAGGGTAGGAGCCAGCACCACTTCTCTTGGAAGTTGGTTCCAGACCCTAGCCGCCCTGACTGTGAAGTCGCACCTCCTGATGTCCAACCTAAACCTACCCTCTGCCAGCTTGTGACCGTTATTCCTGGTCACTCCTGGCAGTGCTCGGGGGAACAGTGACTCCCCCAGTGCCTGCTGATTCCCCCTGACTAGTTTATAACAGGCCACAAGATCC
>NW_017729001.1:34963237-34968304 GCF_001723915.1 Gavialis gangeticus | reverse complement strand
CCTGCTCAAGATGCATCTGTGGATGCATGACAAGGTGCGGTTGGCCTTCCTAACCGCCTCCCCACACTACCGGCCCATGTTCATCTTGGAGTCAATGACGACTCCAAGATCCTTTTCCGCCTCCGTGCTGACAAGAGAAGAGTTCCCCAACCTGTAGGTATGGTGCTGGTTGTTCCTCCCCAGGTGCATCACCTTGCACTTGTCTGTGTTGAAACCCAATTAAGGCTTTCAAGACAGCCTTAGTGTGTAGCCAGCTCCACATCCACATTACAGTTCCAGAAGTAGCACGCATCTTTGCTGCCTCAGCCAACAGCTCCCCATGAGGCACTGGCATTCAAAACTATGCCTAAATCTGACAGGTTAGATCAACTGCCTTGCCTTTATCTTGGAAGTCACACTAACCCAGGGGTTGCCAACGTGTTTGGGCAGAGTGCCAAAAACATCCAGAACCTCAACTTGTAAGATGTTGGTGTGCAAGGAATGGATGGCAGCAGAGCCACAGGAGCCCCAATCCTTGTTGTGGCAGCACAGCCTGACCCCTTCCCCAAGGGGCAAATGCCAAGCAAAAATACCTTCGTGAGCCACACTCTGGCATGCATGCCAGGGGGTTGCCTACCCCTGCACTAGCCCAAGATCTTCCTCTGCTAGAATACCTGACGTGATCTACCTTTGCTAAACTGTTCTGCCTTTTACCCCATGCCCCACTGACCTCCTGGTCCTCATTATTGTTTCCTTCAAAGTCTATTCTAAGACCTTGTATCATCTTCGACAAAACTAGGAGGCCTGCAGTTACCTTGCCCCCCCTTCTCCCCCAACTTCAAACACTTAGCAAAGGCAGGGTCCTTCTCCCATCTCATACAAGGTACCGTGCAAACTGGCAGGTTCATAAAGTCTGCTAGTTCATGTATCCAAGTGTTTACCAGTATGCATCTACTCCAATATCTTCCTTAGCATCGACTCTGCTTAAAAAAAGGTGAACGAGCAACATTGCTCAGACTTTGGATCTCCACTCAAGACAGACCACTGCTTCAAGATCTGTATCCAAGAGGCAGAGACACTTTTTTAAGCACATCACCATAACAGATGCAAGGTTAGAAAGGCTAATCATTTTCAATGGCTAATGCATGAAAAACCTCTTTAGATACCACGCCTTAAACGCATTTTAGTAGGCATCTAGCTTGTAGTCTTGCCTGACCCAGGTTCATACTATGCAAGAAAGGGATGTACTAAAAAGGGGAAGCAAAACAATCAAAGAAACAGAGCAGAGGAAACAGGAAAAGCAAATAGCACCACAGAATGAGGGAGAAACTGGAGTTTATTACCAAAAAGCAGGAGGAAATACTTTTACACTGTGTAACACCCCACTATAGGAATTAAGTATAAGAACCCATGATTCAAACCAGAATTGAACATTTGTATAATACCAAGAATAGTCAGTTATCCTAAGTGATGAAAGTTGTACATGGGAGGCTGTACAGAGGGAGGCATTTCAGCTTTTGGACACCCAAAGATTTTCGAGCTTGCGTTTCATCTCAAAGCCCTCCCCCAAAATTTCTGCATTTCTCCTTCTCAGGGAACGAAGCCACAGCTCAGTCCGTCTCGTAGCACCCCCCAAGTCAGGGGCAGCGCACACAAGGGCTGTGGAGGATGCAGGCAGGCATGCTAGCTGGAAGTCTGGCTCCTGCCTGGACCTCATCAAACCATCTCACCCGAATGCTCAATTTCTACAAACGGGCAAGTTCCCACTAAAAGTTTTTCCTGGTTTCTGTCCAACTCCCCCAAAACTTGAGCTTTGGGGTTTAACTTAGTTCTAACTGCAAGAGACAGACACAAGGGATGCGTCATCCCACAGCTCCCAGCTGGCAGGTCCTTTTGCTTTGCTTTTCTGGTACCATGATCATGGTCTTGCTCTGACCCCAGCTCCCCATGGCCCAGCCAGAATAACACACGCTAAAAACTAAGGCAATAATCCCACGAGATTGCCGACCTGCAGACTAGTTCATGGCAATACATGTGGTTAACAAGGAGCTGCACCAAAATGCTCAAATCCCTGGTAGGACCTGTATTTTCTTCATAGTATTTTCTGTTCTGCATTTTCTATCATCACACTCATAACTGAAAAATCCACAAAGGAAACTAGAATAAACTGACAGGATGAAAGGAAGTTTGTTGCGTGAGGAGGAACTTGTGCTCCAGTTAAAGAGTGCACACACTGGAGTGATCTGAAGCTGCCTATAAATATTTGAGAACATCAAAGCCGGTCCTGTTAAATTAAAAATGCTGTCACACAGATAGGAACTAGCCTCTAGCACTGCCAGCTTCGACATGTGAGCCTCTGATCTGAGGCAAAGGCTCAGCTCCTCCAGAAATTTTATTCACCGTAAGGAAAAAAGTGAACAGCGGTTGAGTTTTAATAAGGATATTAAATACCTTATGAATGAGCTAATTAGAGCTTAACTCTTTCAAGATACTGCCAAGGTCCTTCAGACCTTTTACTGACAAGGACACCCAAAGATTTTCCCCCATATTATTTTCAGAGTTGTAATTTCCCTAGGTTCCAGTACCAGTGGTATCCAAGCCCCCAAAACAAATGTTGGCAGTCTTCAAAAACAGATACGTTCCAGTTGGTTAAGCCTTGGTGTAAGTTATTTTAATCAGCCCGTGCTATGCAGGCACATTCGAAAAGCAGCAGGCCACTGACAAACGTCAATCTGTGACAGGGAACCAAGCAATAAGACTATCTGATAGTGCCTGCGATGCAAACTGGCCTTCTGGACTTTCCCTTTGCTGGCAGGCTAAAGATAACGAAGAGGAAAACAAACACACAGTAAAATAGAAGGAAGCACTTTGTATCACCAATTTTCAATACATGAACTAATGGGGAATCCCGGTAGGTCAATGTGCTCCTCTACCGGTGGCATCAGCCAAGATTCCCAGCTCCGTCAATAATGAATTGAAAGCACGACTGGAGGGTAGAGGCGGAGGGCCGGGGTCGTGAGGGCTCTAACAGAGTTTAGTCTGGGAAGGCGAAGCGCAAGTTTCACAGCAATGGTCACCACCACAGTTCAGCATTATGAAATGCTTCTTTTAAGCTGGCCAACTCTGGTTGCAACTCCTACATTAATGCAAGTTTCTGGGTTACAACAAAGTCCATGCTTTTAAGCAGCACACCTTCAGCATTGTGGATTCAGGCAGTTCTTCACCATGTAGCAAGCCATCAAGCACATGCTCTCAATACAACACGGAGCTGCACAATTAGTTCTGCAGCCTCCCGGGCAACCCTTGGATGCAGCTACATGTGCACTTTTATGCACAGTAGCCCACTTTACAATCACAAAAAACATGTGATCATGCTACCGTGCAGTAAAATAGGCTACTACTGTGCATTAAGCGTCACTTAGAAACCGTGCACATTCATTACCGCACATTAAGGCCGTCTACTGCGCATTTGTTTAGTACCTCACATTGGACATACTAAATTTGATGCTCACTAGGCAAAGCACCTTAATGCACATGTACACATGCCCCATCTCTATCAATAAGGTTAGATTAATACCAAGGGACCCTACATGTCCCATAGTACGCAGCAGGACAGCCCCGACCGCACAGAACTTGTGAAATCAAGGGATGCCTGGGAGAGGACACTGGGTGGGAGGGACAGCAGGCGCACTACACGTCAGGGAGCAGGGTGCATAATGCAAAACTTCCAGGGAAGCAAAGCAACCAGAAGGCAGCCCAGTCCACCGGAGGAGGAGGGAGCGCAAGGGCAGCTGAAGGATGGCAGTGAAGAGGGGGAGGGGGGACTAAGGCACGACAAGGAATAGAAACAGGAGCCTAGAAAGGAGAAGCCACTGGGGAAGCTGGCCTCCACCCTCGCCTCATGCTCCGAGCCAGGCAGGCAGCGAGCAGTCACCAGTAGCTTGGGCAATGACTGTTTGGGCTTTTTAAATCCCAGCTGTAAGGGGTTGCTACTTTTGTAATGGTTGTAAAATGTGTATTATACACACATCAGGATCTAGCCATTCATGCCACAGAATTTGAACAGACCTAGGCAGAAAAGAGACTAGGCAGGCCTCAGTGGCTTTTTTCAGGGCAAATTCAGGCGGGAGCCTCTATTCCCTCCGAACACTGTGGCCGCATGGTATGTGGCACTGCAGACACGTCTGCAGCACCACATACCACACGTGCCACTCATCTCCGTGCTGCGAGGGAGCAGCACGGAGGGGTTCTCTCAACCTCCAGATATCCAGGGGTCAAGAAAACCTGTAGAAAACAAAAAAGCAGAGTGCTGCAAATGGTGGCAGCATATGCCACGCAAAGCCGCAGCCTGGCCAGCTGGAGCTACAGCCCCCTGTCAGCCAGGCTCCTCATGGCAGGATCGCTGCTGCTGCAACCCCCAGAGGCCCTTAGGACCCCAAGTAAGGCTGCTGGGACCAGCCAAGGTAACTTGCCATGCCAATGCGTGCGGAGCACAGGCGTTCCCCAGGGACAACCAGCGGCCGTGCAAGGTGTGCCGCCACTACTTGTCTCCAGGGAACCAAACATCCACACACATCTGGACACGGCCAAAGAGATTTTTGTGCAGGGACCGTCCACCGCAAGTCTCCAACCTGAGCCTTTCTCCATAGGTGAATTTATGGGAAAGTTTGAGAAGTCACTTCCCTAGCACTGGAGCCTTGTGAGAATGAGAAAATGCTTTTCCCGCCCACTTTGTTTTAAGCACAATTTGATCAGGCCCCCCATCAAAGGCGGGGAGGGGAAGCGGTGTCTCGAAGCTGAATCCTGGCATACAGCACAATCAGTAAGCACTGGTGTCTTTGCTGGATTAGGCGCAAGTGTTCAAGACATTCAAATCAGAAGCATCTGAAAGTTGCTTACTAAGCCCATGCAATAAATTCACAGTAGGAGGTGCGTACCTGCAATGCGCATGCTCGGACAGTTAATTAAACAGCATCCACTGGCAGGCCCTCCAGCCTCCTTACTGACCCTGCAACTGGTTTTGCTACCCACTGATGCAAGGCTATCCAATGATTTACATGCTGTACACCGTCCTACTGCCTCCCCTCC